>NC_134268.1:136218776-136570181 GCF_031893055.1 Leptodactylus fuscus
TGAAGTATATATTTTCATGAGAGGTAAATTGATCAATTCCAAATCCAGGTACCTACTCAGTAGAAAAGTACGAACCTCCTAAAGTCCATGCTGGTGTTCTATACACCTATGCAGGGATTCTACATCATCACTAACAAGATACACATCCTGTTCAAGTATTATGCCATCGATGCCTTGTAGTGCCTCCGTTGAGTTCCTGATGTAAGAGGGTAAAGTTAGGATCAGGGACTTAAGATAGTAATCGAAGTTAGATATTGACACCATTTTGAACCAATGGTTGATGTTTATATACTTTCAGCAGAAAGTATATAGTGGGAATTACAGGATGATCGAATATTAACCCCTTAAATACCAATTTGGAGATGACATTTCGATCCAGTCCTTTCTGCAAGATGTTCCTGTGGTCTCTCATGGATATACCTGTTGGACTAATGTCTAATTTTCAATAACATCATCCATTCTGTAACTCCTGAAAAGCTTCCTGTTTGCATAAAGATGTACGCCAAACAACTATGTTTCCATCTTTGTCTACAGGCTTAAATAGAACATCTCTCAGAGTGATGGAGTTTATATAAAACCTGCCTCTGGGGCTTAGTTAAGTTATCCAACTGTCTGTGTTCAGACATTTGCATTGTTTCTTTGCATGTTAATTTCACAAAAATCTTTATGTGTGGACTTAGTGTCAAGGGTAGGAAAGTAGATGACGGTTTCTTGGTAAATGGAGGAAATTTGCTTACATTATCCTGCTCTAGGAGGAGGTCTTCTAATACCTGGAGCGCCTCCAGTTCCTCCTGGGCTGTAAAGATGTAGAGATATTATCCTTAGACAAATGTTTCTTAAGCAGTAAGGTCCTGGTGAATAAAGTTATATCTTTGATAGAGTTAATTTATCAAAATTTGCAATGGGACAAAAGGTATAACCAAAACTCAAAACAGAACATGATCAGAAAGCTTGATGGCACTGTGCTGACACTTTATTAAGCGTCGTCACTTACTTTCTACTTGTAATGAAATTATGTCTTGAAATTTCATCAGTGTTTTATGTCAGAGATTGATTATTTGTATAATTTCATATCTGAAAATTGAACATTGGAATTAATTTATTTAGGACGTACAGTACTCACTGTGGAGACTATTAACGACCAATGATGTGCTTGTATGTCATTGGTCACAGGGGGATGTATGGAGAGAGCTCAGGAGCCGAGCTCTCTCCATATAGGGTGGATGCCGGCTGTGTAATACAGCCAGGACCCGGCAATATCAGCAGAGATCAGTGCCCGCACCAGTTGAAGCTGTTAACCCTTTAGATGCCACGTCAAATGGGATAGCAGCGTCTAAACTGCGCAGGCGGCACGGGATCCACCATTTTCCACTGATTGCCACCCTCCTGAACATCATCTGAGGGCGGTGATCAGTTGCCATGACAGCTCTTAGGCTTGTCATTGCATTAGATTTATTGCACGCTGCCAGATGCAGTTAATAGAATACAATAGAAGTGAAGACATTTTGCTATACACTGCAATATAGTAGTATACAGTACAATAGACAATTCACAGTGCAATACAGTAGTATTACAGTGAATAGTATGAGCGATCAGACCCCCTAGGTTTCAAGGTACCTAGGGATCTGATCATAAAAATAAAAGAAAAAAAAAGTTTTAAAAGTATAAAAAATAAATTAAAAAACACAAAAGTTCAAATCCATTTCCCTAGATCACTTAGTTAAACAGAAGTAAGCATAAAAACAGTAGTTATCCCTGCACTCCAAAATGCCCTAGCTATTAAAATATTTAATCCAATTTAAGCTGAATGTCGTAGCGGTGAAAAAAATCAAAATAGCCAAATGGCTTTTTTTTTCAACAATTGAATTGAATAAAAAGTGATCAAACCATCAGATCTTTCCCCAAATGGTATCAGTAAAAACATCATCTTGTCCCACATAAAAAACCGCCATACCCAGCTCCATACATGTAAATACGAAAAAGTTACAGGTGTCACAATATGGCAGTACAAAAGTTTTTCATTTTTTAAAAGGTATCAAGACATTACAAATACTATATAAATTTGGCATCGCCGTGTTCATACTGACCCACAGAATACAGCTAACATGTCATTTTTGTGACAAAATGAACTCTGTAAAAATTAAACTCATATTAAATTGACACAAATACATTTTTTTCTCCAACTGCACCTCATTCTGAATTTTTTTCCAGCTTCCCAGTACATTTCACATCATATTGAATGGGGCCATTACAAAGTACCATTTGTTTCGCAAACAATAAGCCATTATGTGAAAAATGAAAAAGTTATGGCTCTTAGAATGTGCGGAGGGAAAAACAAAAATCCAAAAATGAAAAATGGCTGGGTCCTTAAGGGGTTAAAAATCTGGTGTTAGACGAAAGATGGTGAAAAAATTCCAGCATCACAAAAAATAAATAAAATATAACCTTTAATACCTATGTATTAATCTTTTTTAAGTAGTATGGATTAAAGGTTATATTTTATTTATTTTTTGGTGATGCTGGAATTTTATTACCATCTTTTGTCTAACATTATTCATTCCTGGAAGTCCAAGGACTATCTGTACATGAGAGTACCTAGAAGATTTTTTTGGTTGAAGCGGTGAGAATCAATGTGTTTTGTTTGTGTAAAAATCTATAGTCTGAAAGACAATTACATAGATGTCCACACTAAATTTAGCTTGAATTTGACTGAAAACATGAAACCAATACAATACAATATTACGATTTGCTAGCCAAACGCTTCACGGCCTGCAGTTGAGAACATCTTGGTGGCCATAAATAAAACCTACAGCATATCAATTTGTGACATTGAGGCAGATTTATTAGGATTGACATTTCATACATCAGTCTTAATTAAATGCCCTGACATGTGCAGGGCACGGCTGATACATGAAGAGGATCCGGCCTCAATTCTGTGCGCGAGTATTGAGATCTACGTCAGCTAGGTACTGCCATAGGTTTACATTATAACTCGCACCATGAAAATCACTGACGTTTGTTTCTCAAATATATCAAATCAAAAATATTACTCAAAGTAAAATTTTGGAGCAGTGAACGGTATATAGTATGGACCATAAATTACACACAGCCTCTGCATTTATATAATTGGTGCTCTGGTAGTAGCAAAACAATAATATGGAAATATAGAAAGAAATAGATTAATATAGGTTAATGCCTAACATCCAAGCTTTTTTGAAATTGGGGTTATATATTATAATAGTAACTCTTGTATTACATAAGTGAAGATATGAAGGGACGAGGGTAAGCACAGTCTATCGCTGTATGGCTCTGTGGAATTTGTTTACCCTATATACATATCCCCTCAGTGCCACTTTAACCATAGGCCAATGGTGTACTCGCAGTGGCCCCCTTGGTACAGCGGGACAGTCGTGCTTTTAGAGTGCTGTCTCGCTGTAACAGGCCGCCCCTGTACTTCACAGCTCAAGCTCATCTGCGTTCCCCGGGCACAGATGAGTGGAGCACAATGGTGTTACAGGGTCATTTTCTTTTCAGAGATAGGCCATTTCAGTGCCCGATATGTTGCTGTGTCTTTGACACAAATAATGACACTGCGAGCACATCCTCTTTGATTTTTTTATTTAAATCGGTACTGTAAGGGAATTGCAAGTTGTGCAATTCCTTAGTGCTGCTGCTGGAACAATGGAAGACAGAGACAATGAGTCCTAAACTCGAACCAGACCATGTTCCTACCTAATTGCCACAACTTTCCTAGTGACAGGAGCAACTGGGAGACGATCCCTTCTCTGAATTAGTAACACACAGAACAAAACAAACAACACAAAAGCAGAGTAAGGGCCCCTTCACACGGAGTAAACGCGCCGCGCATTGTGGCGCGTTTACGGCGCGTGTACGCCGCGTTTTTTTACGGTGCGCGATTACGCCACGTTAACGCCGCGTAAACACGGCGTTAACGCGGCGTAATCGCGCACCGTAAAAAAACGCGGCGTACACGTGCCGTAAACGCGCCACAATGCGCGGCGCGTTTACTCCGTGTGAAGGGGCCCTAAGCAAGCTAAAGGGTCAGTAACAGTCGAGCAACACAGTACAGAATCGAAATCCAAGAATATAGACAAAGGGGTAGCAGAGGTCAGAAGTCAGAATACTATAGTAGCAGAAAGAGGATCTTAACAGGGACAAAGTCTAAGGACAGAGTCACAATAGCCAGCAGACCTGTGTGGACTGATGTCCTGTATTGAAGAAGTCCAGGACCTGCCCCAGACTTGATTGGTAGACATGATGTCCGTCACACAGACAAGGATAAGATTAACTATTTGATGAACAGAGTAACAGGTGCAGGAGAAGGGTGTGGTCAATTAATAGAGCAGTGAGTAGACAGAGCAACAAAAAACTGTAAGCAAGCAATCAAACTGAGCATGCCTCCTGTGCCACAGTGTGTGAGCGGAGAGTGATGCAGAGACACGACCAGGCAGATACCTCTGTTCTAGAGAAACATGTCTGCATGAAGGCCTTACCTTACAACTTAAAATATTTAAAACATCTAGTGCTAACACCTTGTTGCCAGATACCACAACACTTCTTCAGTGGTTATGTGGAAGTCGCTCCACAATGGATCAAGGCTGTACATGTGGCGACCGACACAATATTTTTTATGTTATAGTTGATCAGTGTATATTATTGTTGACAAAGGTCTTTGTGTTTGGTCTTTTAACCTTCATTATGACTTAGATTAGCTTTACTCACAATTGATTAAAAACCTTTATTTCCTTAGCCAAATACCTCCAGCAATTCAATTATTTTATAAAACAAGCATACAAGAGTATTATGCATGGAAGGCTATGCATTAATTAAGTCCTAGGGTGACGTGGGAGTTGTATACTGAAGAGATTGCTCCCTGTGGACGCTAAGTATAACCCTGCAGTTACAAGTGACACACATTCACTCTGATACACACTTGCTTTCAACTAAATCCTACCGTTATGTATGACTCTTGGTGGGAAAATAGAGTATCATAAAAAAACAGAAGACAAATCGTGAAAAACAACATATAAGAGTTTATCTGAATGTATAGTTTTTAAACACATAAGCTTTTCACTGTCTGAGCTTCTCAGTATATTTGGTCCAAATTTACATTAACAACAGAGAGGGAAATGCCAATGTACGTATATTCACTGAATAGGCCAAAATGTAGTTTTTGGATTTGAGACACATTTTATTGGGTCCTCTAAACTGTGCATTTCACCTGTAACTCTGCAGCGTTATAATGAGAGGAATTCTTTCTAGAGAATTATCTTTTCAGTAGTGTTACTTTCTATGGAATCCATATTAGGATTATACAGCGATTAGTGTAGGTTTGTGAAGCCATGTTATATTTCTTCCACATTACTTTTTGTGGCTTAAAAGCTGCACAAGTTGATATTAGCTTTGAATATACCAGAGGTCCCTGTGGATCAGTACTGGACCGAGGATCACTTGGTACCAGGTGGCTTAGTCATTGAGGACCTCTGTAGGCTACCAGGTGTTGACTGATGACCTTAAAGAGGTTGTCCAGGATCTAAACAGTTTTAATATTTATGACCTGTTCATGGAGCTTTATCAGCAACATTTGATCAATTTAGGATTTGGGATTTGGACCCGGATCGATCTCAAAATGTTCAGCTTGTGGACAATTATTATCATTATTATTATTATTATTATTTATTTATATAGCACCATTAATTCCATGGTGCTTTACATTTGGGGGATACACAATGGATGGACAATCCCTTTAGGGTCACAGGGCCCTGGACTGGTTGGGCCATTGTGCAACTTCACAGGTTGCTCTATTAGTATGTTTGACCCTGCCATTAATGTAGATAGTTCTAATAACAATAAGGGTTGGGGCCTTGTACATATTCAGTTATTTTATGTTGAATAATTGTAATTCACTTTTGTTTTAATTGTAAGTAAAGATTGCATTTGTTGGTTAATGTCTGTAACATATGTTTGTATCTTCTCTCAATTTCCTTATTAATCCTCTTAGGGTGCATTCACACGGAGTAATGTGCCGCGTGACCTGGCACGTATACGGCGTGTGAGATTTTGAGCGCTGTATACGCTCCCATTGATTTCAATGGGAGCCTGGATCATATACGCCGCGTTATTTTGCGGCTGCAAAATCATGGCCGCAAAATAACGCAGCGTATACGATCCAGGCTCCCATTGAAATCAATGGGAGCATATATGGCGCTCAAAGTCTCACACACCGTATATGTGCCACATCACGCGGCACTTTACTCCGTGTGAATGCACCCTTAGATAAGAACTTAAGTGAGAAAACAGTGTTCACACTTCTTAGTTTAGCCAAAATAACAGTATAGCAAAGAGCCACGCAACTCATTGTGTGAACTTTACAGATCATATCCACGATTTATCAATTCCTTGTTAAATATACTGAATTTTACATAATGGGTGCATGCACTTTCCATCTCTATATATCCAATTTCTGATGCTTCAGGTTTGCACAAAGATGCAAGGTTAAATGGAAAAGGTAAAAAAGCCAATTGATATAGCAAGACAAACCAGGAAATAGTAACTAACAGCCATTCAGAAAAGTAAAATTGTAAAATATGTTGAACACTAAAAATACTGTTAAACTCTTGAATTGAAATATCTTATGGCATTAAAGTCACCTTAAAATAAAATGGCAATGTAATATCCCCTTTGTACATCTTGGCATCCTTGTTAAAGATGATTAAAATGGCAATTAAGTGTGGGCTGACATTTCTAACAGAACAAAGTTGAAAATTCTAAGGAATAAAGGTCACTAAGATGTTTTCCTGTGAGTTTCTTCTTTTCACATTTAAATGAATGTCACTACCTTTAGTAAAACACAGATTGTGTATAAGGAGCCATAAGATAAAATGATTATATAGCGGCTTTATTTATTTCCTAATCATTGTAGATTAACGTACATCGCATAATGAAGATTTCAGATTGAAATGTAAGTATACCAAGAACATAGGAGAATGTGAAGATGTATTAAATGAATGTATTGAAAAGCAATTTCCTGTTCAAGTAGAGCAGGAAATGATCAACTATAAAGACTATTTATGTTGCATCACTGTCTACAGAAATATTAATATATTGATGCATTTCTATTTTCCCCAATTCCTTATAGAGGTTGTTTGTAAGATTTAATCCATTTTCTGCTGCAAAATGTTAATTTAGGGGAGTTGCTTCTCTGGCTATCATTTGTAGAATATACTACAACATACATTTATTCTGTAGCTCTTTGGCAAACTATTTACAGTTCTCATCACTACAATGCTTGACAATATGATGTTAGACAGTGCTGATGGAGTAGTTATGAAATTTTTATAAAAATGAATAAATACTAGTACAGTACAAAATGGCAAGTTCAGATCCAGCATCCGGCTCTTGCATCAACCTAGGCACCATACTGCAGGATAAAATGAGGACCATGTGCAACATGCAGGGACCGCAGAAGGAAAGCATCAGTAAGGTTGTGTATTGATCAGGATTAGTTTTATTGCTAAGTGGCAAATAACACCCATGATCAGTAGACAAACATGCTTGTTTTAGGCTCAATAGATATATTACAGTATATGGCCAGAAATCATTGTTATTTACAGTTCATCTCTATCTGTAAAGTAGAGATGGGATATCAAGCACTGATCAAACTGTATGAAGATGAGCAATCAATATCAAATCATGTGTCCCTACGTGGGTTTCTCCAAGTAAATGGGCACCAAACTACATGTTCTTTTGTCAATCGGTGCTCACTAATAGAGATGAGTGAATGGCTGCTCGAGATATTCGATTACAATAGAATACCACGCGGCAAACGCACTAAAAATTTGTATCCCCTCCCACCTTCCCTGGCACTTTTTTTGCACCAATAACTGGGCAGGGGAGGTGGGACAGGAACTATGACAATGTAGGCATCGAAAAAAAAATTGGAAAAAGTAATTGGCTGGCTAAATCAGGTGACCTCCAATTTATACGAATAGTGGATTTCAGACCTGGGTCATATGAGACTGTGAACTATGTGACTGTGAGACAGGGATAGATGTGCAGGCAGGGTTAGCTAGGAATTACCTTTATTTAGGTAGGAATGTTACTCAAACAGCTCTTTGGGGCTCTATCTCGTCAGGATCCCTGTCAGCTTGTGTTATGCGGGAGCTGACTTTTTCTGATAGGAATGCATTGACCAGCGTTGATTGGCCGAATGCCATACAATGTACAGCATACGGTCAATCAACGCTGGTTCTGCTGGAGGAGGCAGAGTCTAAGATCGGTCCACAACAGTCTCCATTGTGGTCCAAGATTAAATGTAGCAGAGCTAGTCATGCGCTAGGCTCTGCAACACCTGAGATGCAGCAGAGCTGACTGTGTGCTGAACCCTTTTACATCTCAGATGTAGCAGTGCTGACTGTGTGCTGAACCCTGCTCCATCTGAGATGTAGCAGAGCTGACTGTGTGCTGAACCCTGTTGCATCTCAGATGTAGCAGTGCTGATGGTGCGCTGAACCCTGCTCCATCTGAGATGCAGCAGAGCTGACTGTGTGCTGAACCCTGCTGCATCTCACATGTAGCAGGGTTCAGCACACAGTCATCTCTGCTGCATCTCAGATGTAACAGGGTTCAGCACTCAGTCAGCTCTGCTGCATCTCAGGAGCAGGATTCAGTGCACAGTCAGAACTGCTACATCTGAGATGCAACAGGGTTCAGCGCACAGTCAGCACTGCTACATCTGAGATGTAACAAAGTTCAGCACACAGACAGCTCTGCTACATCTCAGATGGAGCAGGGTTCAGCCAGGGGTGAACCTGCCCTTTCGCTGCCCGACGCGAACGACAGAAATCCCCCCCCCGGGAGGAGGGGGCGTGGCAGAGCGGAGGGGGTGGGGCTTAGCGAAGGGGGCAGGGCGCCGTTCGCAGGCAGAGAGCAGGCACGGAGATGACCTGCTCTCTGCCTGAGCGTGAGGGGAGGCTGTGGCCTCCCCAATCCACCGCTCCGTGCTAAGCCAGTCCAGGACAACTTGTCCTGGACTGGCTTAGGTAAGAAAAAATGCCACCCTCCCTGGGGCCCTGGTATAGCGCCGCCCGAAGCGGTTGCTTCAGGTCGCCTCATGGGAGGTGTGGCGCTGGGTTCAGCACACAGTCAGCACTGCTACAATTGAGATGCAACAGGGTTCAGCACACAGTCAGTTCTGCTGCATCTCAGATGCAGCAGAGCTGTGTCAACTCTGCTATACCTGAGATCGGACCACAATGGAGACTGCTGTGGACTGATCTTAGACTCCGCCTCCTCACAGACGAGCCTCCGGCAGAACCAGCATTGATTGGCCGAATGCTGTACTCTGTATGGCATTCCACCAATCAACTCTGGTCAATGCATTTCTATGGGAAAAAGTCAGCTCCCTCATATCGCAAGCTGACAGGGATTCTGACAAGATAGTGGTGTAATACAGGGACTTGGGCAAGTTAGATGCCCCCAGGCATGCTTCCCCTGCTGTCCCAGTTGCATTCCAGAGGTGTTGTCCTCATTTGCTGAGGTGTCATAGTGGACTTGGTGACTCTCCTGAGTCGAAGAGTGGCTTCCCCGAAACAAAACATTTTTCCCCATAGACTATAATGGGGTTCGATATTCGTTCGAAAAGTCAAATATTGAGGGGATATTCGAAACGAATATCGAATATTTCACTGTTTTCTCATCTCTACTCACTAATGCTTGATCAATGACCCAACTATGGGAATGTATTTTTTATCTTTTCTTCAGCACACAAAACTGTGGCCATTAAATGAAGAAATTTCAGTGTGTTACATCAGTATGATAATACGGATACAGGAAAATAACAGTAATATATTACAAAGGAGACACACATAATCTCAAAATAGCAGATAGGAGAAAAATACTAGGAGTCATAGCAGCTAAAGAAAAAAAGAAATAAGAAGACTTCAGGATCATTTAGGTCTCTGTGTGGAGTGATGTTCACTTGGTCTGATGTAGATTATGTAGCTAGACCTTGGTTGGGAGGAAGGACCTCTGATAGCGCTCCTTCTCACACTTGGGGTGAAGCAGTCGGTCACTGACAGTGCTGCCAAGTGCCATCAAGGTCTCATACGTAGGTGGTATGTATGTATATAGACTAAGGGTGTGTGTGTGTGTGTGTGTGTGTGTGTGTGTGTGTGTGTGCAAAACCTTACTAAGGTATTGCACCCTCTCTACATCTATAAAGAACTCAGTCTATCTGTCCCAGGACAGTTCTAAATTTCTTGCTGTCCTAGGACTATTCTATCTCTCAGAGGGTGTTAGTTAAATTGGTCATATTTCATAGAACCACTAGTATCTGTAATTCTGTGGATTGAAACATTATCTACAATATCTGCATACACTTGGTTTACTTATGTAGCATTAGGGGTAAACGTGCAATGATGTCCTGGAATGGATACATTGTTTCTAAGCATCCACTCTGTGAATATATAGAAAATTTGTGGTCCCTGATCCAGTGTGAACCTATAGTTTCCAAAAAATGTGGTAAAATTTGGGGGTTGCCATTGTATTGGTACTTTAGGGGCTCTGCTAATGCAACTTCACACCTGAAAAATATTTCACCAAAATCTGCTTTTCAAGCACCCACTGGCCGCTCTCCTTAACCTTCCGCGTGCAGCTGTGTCTACAAACAGCAGTTTAAATCCACATTTGAGGTTTCTCTGTGCTCAGGAGAATTTGTGTAACACACTGTACATTTTCTCTTTTAACTCCTTGTGAATGCGTAAATTTTAGGGCTAAATGAATTTATTATTGAAATGCTTAAAGAGTTAACAAACTTCTCAAATGCTGTTTTCAATTATTTGAGGGGTGCAGTTTTGGAAATGGGGTTATTTATGGGGGTTTCTAATATATAGGCCTATATAATCCCCTTCAGAACTGAAGTGGTCCCTAACAAATGGGTCTGGGAAATTTTCTTGTAATTCTGGAAAATCACTGTTACACTTGTAAGCCTTCTAATGCTCAAAATTAATTAAAGGCTAATTAATAACTGATGGCAATATAAAGCAGAGATGTGGTTGATAATACTTATTAATTAATATTAAAGCAGAGAATTTCATATTTTGAAAATTGCAAGTTTTCCCAAAATCCCAATGAATGTCCTATTTTCTTTATAAATAAATACAAAAATGTTTACCACTAACATGAAGGACAGTGTGTCTTGAAACACATTCTCAAAATCACTTGTTATTGCCATATAAATTGACACGTCAGTTTCGAAAAATGAGATCTGGACCGTAAGTATACTTTTAGGCTATGCTCCTAAAGGGTAATAAAAAAAAAAAAAAAAGTTAAATTAAAAACTATTAGAGATGAACGAACAGTAAAATGTTCGAGGTTCGATATTCGTTTCAAGTAGCCCCTCAATATTTGGCTACTCGAATCGAATATCGAACCCTATTATAGTCTATGGGGGGAAAATGCCCGTTTCAGGGGTAGGCAACGTTCAATCAAATTATACTTACCAAGTCCACGAGTGAGGGTCGGGCTGGATCCTCCAAGAAGTCTTCTCCGTGCAGCATCCCCGCGGCATCTTCCGGCTCTGAATTCACTCTGCCAGGCATCGGGCCAGGGCAGAGCCGACTGTGCATGCCCACACTACAAGCAGACATGCGCAGTCGGCTCAGCCCAGGCCCGATGCCTGGCAGAGTGAATTCAGAGCCGGAAGATGCCGCGGGGAAGCTGCACGGAGAAGACTTCTAAAGGTAGGAGAAGAACCAGCGCTGATTGGCCGACTGGTTCTGCATCGAACTTTTACATTCGAATAGCGAGTGGTACTCGATCGAGTACGAGTATTTCGAATACCGTAGTATTCGATCGAATACCTACTCAATCGAGTACTACTCGCTCATCTCTAAAAACTATGTAAAATATGTAAATAACCCAAATAAAAACAGTCATAGTTCCCACAATCGCATGTACGAAATAAACTGAAAATGTGTCCGATCCTGACCAGTTAATGCAGGTTTATTAAGTGTATTACAGCATACCAACATATGGTACTGTAACCTCCCCAGATATTCTGAAAGTTTCTCAAGTATTGTTCACCATATTTAATCTTTAAAATGAATGCCATTGTGATTTGTAGACTATAAAACATTGCAATGGAACAGAGCCCTAATACATTTTATTATAGAAAGATAAAGATAAAATGCTTTTATTGACAGAAGCGTAAAACTTTGAATGGATGCCCTGTACCTTCACCTCTAAAGGACAGAGGAGTAAGTGAACCTTGCTTTATAGGGACGCCTAATTTAATTTAAGTCGATCAATAAATATGCTGGTCTGAATAACTGCAAAGTGTAAAAAATATATTCTTTAAATCCTGACATATCCCTAGTGCTGGCCATGGAGCGAATTAGGAAAATGAATAATTAAAATAAAATGACTCATAAGCTCCTTATTGATATTTCTGTTATTGTGCTGTCTCAAACTAAACAGCTTTACACAGTCTGTCGTATGGTTGTTTTTTGTACATAGGATTTCAATGAAAATAAAATGAAGTAAATGAATGGGAATAGAATATAAATAATAATAATAATAATAATAATAATAATAATATAGTAATATATTTGTGAAGGCTTCTGCACACAGCATAGTATACACAAAATCTTTGTCTTGGCAAACTAGGGGCCCAGGACAATTGTAAGATTAAAATAAATAAATAAATAAATACAACATACATACCTGTCCCCTGCACTTCATTGTCTGCCACCATAGTCCACTCAGTCACAACATGATTCGGTCCCAAGAAGCCAACCAATCAGCAGCCTCATTGGTCCCTGGAGAGGGACCTATAACATCACTCACTTATGTCAATGGTCCCTCTGCAGCAACTGCTGATTGGTCTCAGTGGTCTAGTGGGGCACTGGGCTTCTGGGGATCAGGACAGGGTACGTGACCGGGCAGACTGTGGTGGCAGACAATGGAGTGTCAGGGACAGGTGAGTATGTTTTTTTTAATGATACATCCTATATCTCATACAATACAGTAGAATAGATGAATTATGAATTGAAGTTGTAATGATGTCTGTACTCATACAATGTATACTTCTGTAAAACCAGAAGATCAAAAGTTGTTTATCATCATAATGACTATAGCTACAAACAGGTTTGATATGGCCATGAATATTTAGAAATTACAGATTATACTGTTTTTATTCCTACACTATCGTTTGCTTTTGCAAGCAATTGGAGATCGCCCAAAAAACTCCTCATTAACATTCACACACAGGGAAGTGAATAGTAATTAGCCAGCAACTGGCAAAAGAGTATGTTGCCTGGATGGTTGGGTGAGGGAGCTTGAACATGGGAGGTTCCTGGAGACCAGGGTGAGGTGACGTGTTTAAAGGACCCCTTTTCATTTAGTTGCTGGGAATCTTTGTGATGTAATTTGTGCACATACATTATATAGGCAGGCAGGACAGAGTCAATTTAATTAGTTACTTATTAGTGCAGGTGCAAATGTATTTACAAAATTGTTGGTCGCCCTCATTTAATGAAAGAGAAACTCACAATGGTCACAGAAATAACTTGAAACTGACAAACTGGAATTTGCCAAACTACATGTTGACAAGCTACAAAGCTTGTGGTAGAATGTCCTACGGAGAGATGAGACAAAAATTTAACTTTTTGGCAAGGCACATCAGCTGTATGTTCACCGATGGAAAAATGAAGCATATCTTAAAAAAGATAATTGTTCCTACTGTGAAACATGGAAGAGGCTCTGTTATGTTCTGGGGCTGCTTTGCTGCATCTGGCACAGGGTGTCTTGAATCTGTGCAGGGTGCAATGAAATATCATGACTATCAAAGGATTCTAGAGAGAAATGTGCTGCCCAGTGTCAGAAAGCTTGGTCTCAGTTGCAGGTCATGGATCTTGCAACAGAATAATGACCCAGAACACACAGCTAAAAACAAGAGAAAAACATTGAACTATTCTGAAGTGGCCTTCTATGAGCCCTGACCTAAATCCTATTGAGCATCTTTTGAAGGAGCTCAAACATGCCATCTGGAAAAGGCCCCCTTCAAACCCGAGAAAACTGGAGCAGTTTGCTCATGAGGAGTGGCCAAAATACCCGCTGAGAGGAGCAGAAGTCTCATTGACAGTTACAGGAATTGTTGGATTGCAGTGATTGCCTCAAAAGGTTGTGCAACAAAATATTAAGTCAAGGGGACCATCATTTCTGTCCAGGCCTGTTTCATGAGTTTTATTTTATTTTTTTATTTTGTTGAAGCATGGTTATAAAGCAATGTCTGACTTTCATTTGTTCATTTTCATAGAATTTTTATTTATTACTTTTGTCAGATTCAAGTTATTTCTGGGACTATTGTGGGTTTTTCTTTCATTAAATGATGGGAACCAACAATTTTGTCCACGTGTGTATATGAACAATATGTAAATACAGTAATTGGTACAAATACAGCCAAAACATCTACTGTTCTCTACAATGTACTGGTAAGATGGAAAAAACTAGAATGGGATGGAGCTAGATAACTGAAACTTTTTATATTTCTGTGCACAGTGCTGTTTAAAGTATATTATTTCGCAGGGCAAATTGAAGTTTTTATTGATATCTTTTAGAGGAAAGTCTAAAATTTTTATCACTTTTTGTTTAATTTTTTTGGCAAGAAAACAGCCATTTGCTTGTTAAGCTTGCAAACATCATATTATCTTATTAAATGTATTGAGATCCGAAAAGCATTATGAATTTAGTCCATATAAATAAAATACTTTTTTTAGTGTATCATCTTAAATATATGAAAATATGATTGTGGTCTTCAGGAAATGTATTTAGTCATTCAAAATGAGAAATTCATCAAGGTCAGGCTTCATGTTTTAACCACCAGCATCCCAAAACGTTGTTTCTTGGCTAAGGTCTTCATGCATCAATGTGAAATTACATATATATGATGGAAGCTGACAATACAGAGTTCGGCTTATGATACTGAGATGTATATCTAAAATCAATAATAAAGCACTCAAGAAAATGTCTTTGTATTGACCAAGGCAAGTGCCATTTATCATAATAAACAAATTCTCTTATATTAAAATAGCGTGGTCAGACATCTAAATGCTCAATTCATTTACCATCCTCAAAGCTGCCTTGTGAGCACATATCACAGTGAAAGATGGAAAGTAAGATGATTAATGAATTCAGGATTATGCTATTTCTTTACACTACAAAATATCCTTACCTTTAGTTTCCAACAAAGCAACGATAGGCAAGTATTTTGTTATGACCTAAGGGTCAGTGCACACTGAGTTTTTTGGAGCTGATTTTGATGCTGAATCCGCCTCAAAATCAGCCTCCAAAAAAAGCCTCCCTATTGGGAGGCTTTTTTTGGAGGCTGATTTTGAGGCAGATTCAGCGTCAAATTCAATGCCAAAAAACTCTGTGTGCACTGATCCTTAAAGGGATCTTTCACTACTTGCCTGGTTCCAGGGATGCTTTTGATGGACCCCAGGGTTCTGGCAATGACAGGACCTCGAGTCACGTGATTGCAGGCTGTGTTCAAATGGTGAGTTTTGCCCAAAAATCTGAAAACCGCATGTATTATTGAACAATGTATGCTGTTTTTTTAAAACACACGTACAGGTGTCCAAAACCGCATACATTTTCTAAAAATACATCTGATTTCTAGGTAGAACTTGGTCATATGAGTCTTTGTTTTTGAACTTCCCTAGAAAAAGGATATAATTAAGGAGTTAAGTTAGCAGAAAAAAAGATCTCATGAAGGAACAAAGATGTGCTGGAGGATGTAAGCACAACTATGGAGTGTTACCATTCTACGCACAGTATTATGCCCCATAGTGACCCCTGCACACAGTACTATGCCCCATAGTGACCCCTGTACACAGTATTATGCCCCATAGTGACCCCTGCACACAGTATTATGCTCCATAGTGGACCACCCATGAACAATAATTATACTCTGGGGTCTTTTCAGACTCCAGAGTAAAATAATTGGAGACCCAGGGAGGATACAAACATAAAAGCACTGTTACTTACTAGAGATGAGCGAACAGTGTTCTATCGAACACATGTTCGATCGGATATCAGGGTGTTCGCCATGTTCGAATCGAATCGAACACCGCGTAGTAAAGTGCGCCAAAATTTGATTCCCCTCCCACCTTCTCTGGCGCCTTTTTTGCACCAATAACAGCGCAGGGGAGGTGGGACAGGAACTACGACACCGGGGGCATTGAAAAAAATTGGAAAAAGTCATTGGCTGCCGAAATCAGGTGACCTCCATTTTAGACGAATAGTGGATTTCAAATCCGGGTCATATGAGAATGTGAACTTTGTGACTATGAGACAGGGATAGCTGTACAGACAGGGATAGCTAGGGATAACCTTTATTTAGGGGGGAATGTTATTAAAAATAACTTTTTGGGGCTCTATCGGGTGTGTAATTGTGATTTTTGTGAGATAAACTTTTTCCCATAGGGATGCATTGGCCAGCGCTGATTGGCCAAATTCCGTACTCTGGCCAATCAGTGCTGGCCAATGCATTCTATTGGCGTGATGAAGCAGTGCTGAATGTGTGTGTTTAGCTCAACTACACCGGTGGAGTAGTTGAGCTAAGCACACAGATTCAGCTCTGCTTCAATCAGCGCTGGCCAATGCATTCTATTAGCTTGATGAAGCTACTACATCAGAGCCGAGGGTGCGCTTGAACCCTTGTGCAGCCTCGGCTCTGCTACATCAGAGCCGAGGGTGCGCTTGAACCCTTGTGCACACTCTGCTTCATCAAGCTAATAGAATGCATTGGCCAGCGCTGATTGAAGCAGAGCTGAATCTGTGTGCTTAGCTCAACTACTCCACCGGTGTAGTTGAGCTAAACACACACATTCAGCACTGCTTCATCACGCCAATACAATGCATTAGCCAGTGCTGATTGGCCAGAGTATGGAATTCGGCCAATCAGTGCTGGCTCTGCTGGAGGAGGCGGAGTCTAAGATCGCTCCACACCAGTCTCCATTCAGGTCCGACCTTAGACTCCTCCTCCTCCGGCAGAGCCAGCGCTGATTGGCCGAAGGCTGGCCAATGCATTCCTATGCGAATGCAGAGACTTAGCAGTGCTGAGCCAGTTCTGCTCAACTACACATCTGATGCACACTCGGCACTGCTACATCAGATGTAGCAATCTGATGTAGCAGAGCCGAGGGTGCACTAGAACCCCTGTGCAAACTCAATTCACGCTAATAGAATGCATTGGCCAGCGCTGATTGGCCAATGCATTCTATTAGCCCGATGAAGTAGAGCTGAATGTGTGTGCTAAGCACACACATTCAGCTCTGCTTCATCGGGCTAATAGAATGCATTGGCCAGCGCTGATTGGCCAGAGTACGGAACTCGACCAATCAGCGCTGGCTCTGCTGGAGGAGGCGGAGTCTAAGATCGCTCCACACCAGTCTCCATTCAGGTCCGACCTTAGACTCCGCCTCCTTCAGCAGAGCCAGCGCTGATTGGCCGAATTCCGTACTCTGGCCAATCAGTGCTGGCCAATGCATTCTATTAGCGTGATGAAGCAGTGCTGAATGTGTGTGTTTAGCTCAACTACACCGGTGGAGTAGTTGAGCTAAGCACACAGATTCAGCTCTGCTTCAATCAGCGCTGGCCAATGCATTCTATTAGCTTGATGAAGCAGAGTGTGCACAAGGGTTCAAGCGCACCCTCGGCTCTGATGTAGCAGAGCCGAGGCTGCACAAGGGTTCAAGTGCACCCTCGGCTCTGCTACATCAGAGCCGAGGGTGCGCTTGAACCCTTGTGCAGCCTCGGCTCTGCTACATCAGAGCCGAGGGTGCGCTTGAACCCTTGTGCACCCTCGGCTCTGCTACGTCAGAGCCGAGGGTGCGCTTGAACCCTTGTGCAGCCTCGGCTCTGCTATATCAGAGCCGAGGGTGCGCTTGAACCCTTGTGCACCCTCGGCTCTGCTACATCAGAGCCGAGGGTGCGCTTGAACCCTTGTGCAGCCTCGGCTCTGCTACATCAGAGCCGAGGGTGCACTTGAACCCTTGTGCAGCCTCGGCTCTGCTACATCAGAGCCGAGGGTGCGCTTGAACCCTTGTGCAGCCTCGGCTCTGCTACATCAGAGCCGAGGGTGCGCTTGAACCCTTGTGCACACTCTGCTTCATCAAGCTAATAGAATGCATTGGCCAGCGCTGATTGAAGCAGAGCTGAATCTGTGTGCTTAGCTCAACTACTCCACCGGTGTAGTTGAGCTAAACACACACATTCAGCACTGCTTCATCACGCCAATAGAATGCATTGGCCAGCACTGATTGGCCAGAGTACGGAATTCGGCCAATCAGCGCTGGCTCTGCTGGAGGAGGCGGAGTCTAAGGTTGGACCTGAATGGAGACTGGTGTGGAGCGATCTTAGACTCCGCCTCCTCCAGCAGAGCCAGCGCTGATTGGTCGAGTTCCGTACTCTGGCCAATCAGCGCTGGCCAATGCATTCTATTAGCCCGATGAAGCAGAGCTGAATGTGTGTGCTTAGCACACACATTCAGCTCTACTTCATCGGGCTAATAGAATGCATTGGCCAATCAGCGCTGGCCAATGCATTCTATTAGCGTGAACTGAGTTTGCACAGGGGTTCTAGTGCACCCTCGGCTCTGCTACATCAGATTGCTACATCTGATGTAGCAGTGCCGAGTGTGCATCAGATGTGTAGTTGAGCAGAAATGTCTCAGCACTGCTAAGTCTCTGCATTCGCATAGGAATGCATTGGCCAGCCTTCGGCCAATCAGCGCTGGCTCTGCCGGAGGAGGCGGAGTCTAAGGTCGGACCTGAATGGAGACTGGTGTGGAGCGATCTTAGACTCCGCCTCCTCCAGCAGAGCCAGCGCTGATTGGTCGAGTTCCGTACTCTGGCCAATCAGCACTGGCCAATGCATTTCTATGGGGAAAAGTTAGCAAACTGTCGCAAACTGACAGGGATTTCCATGAAATAAAGTGACTTTTATGCCCCCAGACATGCTTCCCCTGCTGTCCCAGTGTCATTCCAGGGTGTTGGTATCATTTCCTGGGGTGTCATAGTGGACTTGGTGACCCTCCAGACACGAATTTGGGTTTCCCCCTTAACGAGTATATGTTCCCCATAGACTATAATGGGGTTCGAAACCCATTCGAACACTCGAACAGTGAGCGGCTGTTCGAATCGAATTTCGAACCTCGAACATTTTAGTGTTCGCTCATCTCTATTACTTACCTCTCCTGGGTTCCACTGCAGTGCTCACTGATGTCAGCCATCTTCAATGATGGAAGAAACATTACTTGAGCCAGGGCTTGCATCGCGACACATAAAGACACAAGCCTGGCCCACGTGACGTCTGTGACATTGCTAGGTACGCACAAAGCCTTCCGGAACCAGGAGAGGTAAGTAACTCTGTTTTTTATCTTAACTTCACCTCCCCTGGGCCTCTGATCATAACACTTGGGGGTCTGACTGTTAGGAGCCAGGATAAGTAAGTAAATAGGGCCCATTACCTGCTGGAGTTACTCCAGCAGTTAGCGGCTTATTAAAAAAAAAAAAACTGCAGCAGTAGCGTCTGCAACCAGGCCCCGTAATGTCCTGGGCACTGTGACAGCCTCTACCGCTGCTAACCTGGTAATAATGCCCCTGCATGTGTATGTTCATGATGGAAGGCGGCCATGCCCCATGATATAGACTTTAATGTGCTTGGCAAATCCAGATTCTGGCTAGGGAAGTGCAGTCCCCAGCTATAACTGGTCATTGGGAATGTCAGAATAGTAGTAGTAGTAGTAGATGAGGTTGGATAAAGACATGAGTCCATCAAGTCCAACCTATAACCCTACAATCCCCTACAGTGTTGATCCAGTGGATGCCTGGACCGATAATACATCAGGGAGGTTTAAGTAAGGTAGCATGTGTTTTACGTGTAATTGATATATACACTGTATATTCCATACTATACATATTACTGTGGTAGTGCATTCCAACTCAGTATGGAAACAGGGGAATGGTGACAAGTAATTCAAGTTATTCTCTCTATGGCTTTAAAACTAGTTGCTGGTTTTCATTTGTCTGAATAAAAACTCATAAAATCATATCATTAAATATTCCCCAAAACATTTAATATTATTAGTAATAAATAGAGTCATCCTCCACTCCTGACCTGTCTGTTTTAGTAATAATTTAAGAGAATATATTTTTCTACATTGGTGCTGTTCTGTTACTCCTTGTGAATACTAATGCATAAAGAGTTACTGCTTACCCCCCACTTGTCAATGGGATGCTGTCTCTTTATAGTCTGGTGCTGGTAGCAGTGATTGGACAGTGAGAAAGAACGTAGGGACATATCCCAAACTTGCAGGGCCTAGATGGCAATTTATTCATAATATTCCATGTGCCACAGAAGAAAGCCAGAATGTAGAGTGGAAAGTAAAGATGTTCCATAATTGATATTCTATTAAGAATGTGCACATTTACAGAGAAGAGGTGAGAGGTGACAGATCCTCTTCAAAAGCTTTGTGGTGCTGTTTTTAACCTCTAGTCAGTGCAGGTGCCGGACGTCAGATCCGCATTGATCTGGTATTGAGGTCATCAATATTTTACTCCTGGAAAATTCATTTAACCCCTTAAGGACACAGCCCTAAAGTATGTTAAGGACTAGGCCTATTTTTTCAAAATTGACATGTGTCACTTTAAATGGCAATAACTTTGAGACGCTTTAACTTACACAAGTGATTTTGAGACTGTTTTCTCGTAACACATTATACTTCATGTTAGTGGTAAACACTAATCAATATTTTTGTATTTACTTGGAAATGGAAATGGAAATTTGGAAAAAAATTGCAATTTTCAAAATGTGAAATTCTCTGCTTTTCAGGCAGATAGTTATACCACCAAAATACAGGAATAAATATTATCTCCCATATCTCTGCTTTATATCGGCATCATCTTTTGATTGTATTTTAATTTATTTTGGACGTTACAAGGCTTACAAGTGTAACAGCGATTTTCCAGATTTACAAGAAATGTAATTATGTTTGTTTTTTTGTTTGTTTTACACACTTTATTTTTTTAAAAAAAACCTTTTTTACATTTTTTTATTTGTGCTGCAAGCACACTAGAACCAGTGATCAGAGAGGATCACTGGTTCTATACTAACTATAGACTTGCAATACACGTGTATTGCAAGTCTATAGAGGAAGCCAGCTATGCAGATGCATAGACTAGCTTCCTCTCGTCCTGGCATCCAAGGGGTTAACCCTCCCCCCATCGGAGCTCGCTCCAATGGGGGGAGGGATTAAGGAGCAGCGTGTAGCTGTAAATTACAGCACACAGACTCCTTAAGCAGCCAGCAGCATGCTTTATAGCCGGCCAAACCCCTATGGATCATGGCACCTTAAGGGTTAAACAGCGGGGGGGGGGGGGGGGGGTCGGTGCAATCACCATCCCTACTGCTACAGGGGAAGCCTGGCTGTCAGATACAGCCGGCCTCCCATGGAGATCGCACGGGCTCTGCTTCTGAACCCGTGCGATCTCTATCACGTACAGGTACGTGGGAATGCGGGAACTAACCACATTCCCTGACGTACAGGTACGTGATTTAGCGTTAAGGGGTTAAGAATTTGTCTGTGCAGAGCAGATGTTATAACTAATAATAATTAGAAATAATACTATATAGCACTAAATCTATGTTCTATGTTCTTACTGGAGCTCCATTATGTGATTAGAAATTCTTACTGTTATTATCAATATACATTTCAATTTATCATACACAATACTGTCAAGACGTGACTCATTATATTTTTTTTTTGCCATATATCCACTTAAGTCATTGAATTAATACTGTATATGGTAATGAATTTAGCTGCAGGATATGAATAATTGTAATTGATTGGAATTTCCTAGAGACATAATCATTTTCCAAAAATATTCTCTGCATGACAACTGCATGAGTTCTACTACTACACGTAAAGTCTTATATTCTAGATGTTCCCTTGACTTGGAAAAAGGGGTCTGCGTTTCAAGAAAGAATAAATTGTCTGCCCATGTCCTGTGTCTGGTATTTCAGCTCATCCCTATTCAAGTGTATGTAACTGATGTGCAATGAAGTAATAGGCCATTTTTTTCTGCTTCTAGGCACTTAAACCTTTGTGAAATATACTTAGAATTTTTCCATAGTGTTTGATTAATGTAATGCAGGTTTATTCCAAAAAGAGATTTTCCAGACAAACAGAAATGTTTGGATGCAGGAAAACCAAAAAATCCTAAAATCTTTGACTTATTTTAACCCCTTCCTGCCGCATTTCATTTTTGACTCTCTGCCTTCCAAACCCCATAACTTTTTTATTTCTCCACTCTCAGGGTTATATGAGATCTTAATGTTCGCGGGAAAGTTTTTCCTTATGATGCCACCATTAATTGTTCTGTACAATGTACTGGGAAGCTGGAAAAAAATCAGAATGGGGTGGATTTGAAAAAGTGCATTTGTGTGATTTTCTTATGGGATTTATTTTTATGGCGTTCACTGTGCAGCTAAAATGACATGTCACCTGTATTCTATGTTTTGGTACGATTCTGGAGATACCAAATTTATATGGTTTTATTACAGTTTAATCCCTTAACAAAAATCTAAATCTGTTCCAAATTTTTTTTTTTGTAAAAGTCGCCATATTCTGACACCTGTAACTTTTTTATACTTCCGTATACGGGGATGTATATGGCGTCTTTTTTTGCGGTGTCAGGTGTACTTTTCAGTTATACCATTTTGGGGAATTGTTATTGCTTTGGTCACTTTTTATTCAAATTTTTAGCAGAAGCAAAACAGTGAAAAAACAACTTTTTTTCCCATCACGGTGTTTACCGTATGTTAAAAATATTTTTATAGATTTGTAGACCAGTCATTTCGCAGCTACGCATCTCTGTTTTTCCTGCAGCACTTTGAACAGAAAGTTCACAGAGTTTTCCTCCGCAGACTTTCTGTAATCATTATATCTACGGGGAAGCCATTGGTGTTTCCGTAGACATAATTGACATGCTGCGATTTCCAAAAACGCGCCAGTTTTGGAAATCACAGTGTGCCCATTCTGTGGTTTAAAAGCAAAGTGAGCATGAGATTTGCATATTTATTTTACTATAAAATGTTGCCAATTTTCCTGTGGTGTTTCCGCCACGGGCAAATTGGGGCGTTTCCGGCCCATTGGTCCCTGGCCTATGGAATCCAAAGGGTTTCCGCCCCCAAAAAAGACTTTTCTCTCCGCAATTTTTAAGTGTATTTGGCAGACGGAAACCTCGAGTGGAGACCGGGCACAGGTGTGAACCTAGACTTATGTTTATTAGATCTCATCCAGGGAAATCTGGGTTACACCATAGGTATCTTTAGCACAGGTTAATTGTGCTGAGGATACTTGGTAAGATTTCCTGGGATTGTCCACTATTTGTATTACTACTGGTTTCCTGTGTTGGAACTTACATTATTACTGGGCTATAAGCCTGTGCAGTTTTTAATTGCCGTAATGTTTAGCATGTGACTATACACTTCACCTGTATTGTAATAACCAATAAATTGAAGACCTCTGGTTTACTGCCTAGCATGAGAGTGAGATGTACAGTGGGGCAAAAAAGTATTTAGTCAGTTACCAATAGTGCAAGTTCCACCACTTAAAAAGATGAGAGGCGTCTGTAATTTACATCATAGGTAGACCTCAACTATGAGAGACAAAATGAGAAAACAAATCCAGAAAATCACATTGTCTGATTTTGTAAGAATTTATTTGCAAATTATGGTGGAAAATAAGTATTTGGTCAGTAACAAAATTTCATCTCAATACTTTGTTATATATCCTTTGTTGGCAATGACAGAGGTCAAACGTTTTCTGTAAGTCTTCACAAGGTTGGCACACACTGTTGTTGGTATGTTGGCCCATTCCTCCATGCAGATCTCCCTAGAGCAGTGATGTTTTGGGGGTGTTGCTGTGAAGATAGACCATGTCTATTCTTATTTTTATACATGCGTTATACTGCTTAAGAAATTATATTTTTCTTTGTGCAACGTTTATACATTAAGATGGCACCTGTATCCAGTACCGCACCCAGATGCTGACGCACATGATCGTCATGTGGTTTACAAGAAAGACAGTATCATTTCCTGGGAACTCGAAAGCTAAGAGATGTTGAAATTTAACAGCCAATGACTGATCGCCAGTGTATTCGGATACAAGACGTATATGCTTACAGCCTGCCTTTTTCTTATCTTTCTTGCATTCCTGTATAAAAACTGTAACTTCCTCAATAAACCTCAGTTCTGTGTGAATAGGCATCACGCTCATTGCATGGACTGAGATTGAAACTGCATCAATGTCAGTGTTTATCTTTGTCAGCGCGCACATGCATGATTGATTTGGAGCAGGTGACTGACCACTGTAAGTGACCCGTATTCTGGCGGGGGTCCTCCCTCAACAAGTGGTGCCGAAACCCGGGAGCACGGCCATAGGACCACCGCGGATGACCGACCCGCGCCGGACCCTGGACGTCGGACGGCGTCTCACCGACCCGAGGCCTGATCACCCTCATTAGAGTCACGGTAAGTGTATGCATATTCATATGAATATGTGTCATTTGCTTGTGACTGTCGGTGTGTCGTTGTCTGGCTGACAGGTGATCCAGTTGGATCGATTGTCCAGTCCGAGTGATACGGATGGGTGGGTCCTAGAGCCGTAGTCTGAACTTGTTTTTCTTCACGGTATATATATATCACCGAGTGTTCAGTCACCTGTGGTGCTGCAGATTCCAGGAAGTGAATTTCTTGCCCTCCTTGATATAGAGTAGTATATGTGATCTTTTTGGACGGTCGCAACTAGTGGTCCCTGGCACTAAGCCTTGCTGTTGTGTGATTTGACTGTTGATCCACTGCATGAGGCCGTCAGGGAGGAGGACGGGTGCAGTGGTGTGATTTGACTGGTGATCCACTGCATGAGGCCGTCAGGGAGGAGGACGGGTGCGGTGGTGGGTGTGATTTGACTGTTGATCCACTGCATGAGGCCGTCAGGGAGGAGGACGGGTGCTGTTGGATTGTTTTAGGCTTTTGATATTGCCCAGTGACTGCAACCTGTGGTCAGGGACCTGACAACAAGAGTCAGAAACCGGTAAAGGTGACTTTGTTGGTGGTGAGGTTGTGGGGTCACATATCCGTCAGTGCACAGGCGGATAAGCAATATCGGGACTTTGACAATGTTGCGGCTGTTCAAGAAGAAACATGTCTTGCCTGATGGGGCACAGACTGCCGTTGATTTAGTTCGAATCAGGGAAGGCAAGAAATACGTGAAAGAAGCTTTGAGAATGTATAAACTGGCTGAGGTGCCTCCTACGGGCCGATTGCAACCTAGTATGTGGAGAAAAATGTTAGAAGAGTCATGGGGAGTGTTAGAAGATAAATGTTTGCTGGAAGCCGCCCAAGCTCATTACAGGGTCGCAAGGACTCTAGAACGTGAGGGATATGAAAATGCTGAACCTTTGTTTCTTCATTTGGTTATCTGAAACTTGATGATAAAAAGAATATGCCGAGTATAATTGCTTGTGCGCCACTGCCCTAAAATGGCGCCGAGAGTAGTGGAGATGGGTGGATCTGTGACGTCCGTAGGCAGCTGAATCCTGATTTGCAAGATGTCTGTGTAGCCTGTGGAGCTCCCCGCCCATCCCCTGTTGTCTCTTCTTCCGGACCAACGCCCAGGGATGGCGGAAGTGAGGTTATGGCTGTTTCCACTGGCAGCCATGTTAGTACACCCAGACCAACATCTCCGGCCCCCACCGTCCCTCAGATCACGCCCCCTTTATCCGGTGATTCCAGTGATAGCCACATCCAGTTCCTATCACAAACCCTCAAGCCCGGAAGAGGTCAAACCCCCGGTAGCCCCCTTTCCGAGTGTCTATGCCCAGTTCAGCTATAAAAGACCTCACTGTATACCACTATTATGATGTTTAGAGGATTATACGTTCAAAACTTTGGTTGGGATCTAGTAAAGAAAAGGAAAATTGGGAAGGTCTGGTAAATTTCTCTTAACTTCAAGTATAGTTTAAGAGATTCTGAACACTTGTGGTAATTACTAGAGTGAGGTTTGCTATGAAAATAAAAAATTGCGCAAAAATATTAATGTGTAACTTTGGTGTCAGTATACTAACTGCTGTTTGAGTTTTATTCCTATTTTATTTCTGTAGAGGGCAATCAAAGCATTTCAATTGACTGCCAAGAGCTTCAAGGTCGTTTTATCTCATAGACTGCCAGATGCTGGAGGACGCGCAGAGAAGACGAAACTTGGCTTTGTGCCAGCACCACAGTCCACAGTCTATGTATTATATCCAAAGAAGTGATTTAGTACAAAAAAAAAAGGGAAAAAAAAAAAAAAAAGGGTTAACCTGAGTAACGTATAATGACAATGGGTATACAGGGATATTCAAGCATATGATGTAAGGGTTATGTTTTGAATTATTGTTTGTCTGTTATTGTCTTTTAAACTGTTGTATCCACAAAAGAGCAAAAAGGTGATAGTGAGAAGTTTTGAATCTTCACAGTGTAGGTATGGGAGGTCACGGAGGGGGAGACGGCCACTCACCCTCTGTCGCCTCGCCAACCTACAAGTTGGGGTTTTACCTCAAGTTAAAATCTTTGTGCAATAGTTCAAGGCACACAGAGATTGGATTACTGGTATCATCTATGTATTACAGAGAATATTCTGATTTTTACTTGTTTGTTTATATATCTATGTGTTTATGTTTTATTTATGGGAATGGGAAATAATGAGATGAAACTTCTTCTTTGTGTCTTATCCCATAGTTATGTGTTGAAACCTATGTTGGAATTTTATATCCCGTTGTGTTCTGCTAATTATTCTAACGTGTCTTCTTCTTGTCTAAAAATTTACCATAAGAGACCAGAATCCTTTTCCTGAGCTGACTCAGATCACGGTTATGAGGGAAGGTAACTCATCTGATCTGTGCCGTATTTTCATCTTTGTATATTATTCTTTATAATTTGTATCATACAGAAGTGTGCACAATATCACACTAGCTTCCGTTCTCTTCTTATGTAGTCACTGATCTCACATAGAATTGTCTTAGTAAAGCATTTGGTGTTGCCTTCTTTAAAGCCGTACCCGACCCCTTAAGATAGTTGGAAAAACATATAGTGCTATAAGGGGTACGGTAGAAGGTTTTTCTTGTTAGGACTGTGTTGTTAGCAACATTTTGATCTTAAAAGTAAAATTTTAGGAAAATTCTGATAATCTGGAATTTTGAGACGTCCATCCAATAATCCGGAATATAGTGTGAAATTGTGTTAAACATGTATCTTAGTCAATGAGTGGTCACAATGTGTTAGATTATGTGAATCGTGAAATGAATGGTTGAAAAATGTTGATGTAATGAAGAGGTGCCAGAAAGTGGCATGAAACAGGAGGTTTAAGTATGTTGTCTAAGTTTAGGATGTCAAAGAGATGGAACTTGGAATGTTGAAACATAAAGTGATGTGATAATATGCACATAATAGGATGGGTATCGGATTTTAGGGTGAAGCAAGTGGAAAGATTGCTCCAGCAAGTGAAGAGATTGCGCAAGAAAGTGAACATAGGTTGAGATAAGCTGATTGAAACCAGGATTGTCCCCGTTGTAGGAAAACTGTTATTGAAACTTAGAAACTCAGTAAGGTGTCCGAATTTGAAAACGTGTATGTGTATGTTGATTGATAAAAAGACGTAGCACAGATTATATTTGTCATGATGTTTGATTTTAGGAAAAAGGAAAAAGAGAGAGAAAAATTCCTTTGTGTCTATACTAAGAGAGTTAGAAGTCACTCCCATACCTGTTGTGTAGTGTTCTATGTGTATGATTGTGTTGTGTGAACAGGAGATTGATTTGATCCCTCAGTTAATGTTTCTGCTTTCTTTGCTGATATATATATGTTCTGAATATGTACCTAACTTTATTGTATTGATATTATGAGATTGTACAAATGTGTTTCTGTTTCTTTAAGAGAGATTGCTGAAGTCTGTAGTCCTACACAAGACACAGCTATGAGATACAGGGGGGGGATACCCAGCCGCAGCTATGAGTGGGATGAGCAGCTATGTGAGCTGCAGCATGATAAGATAATACTGGCTCTTCTTGTATTGTCTAGCTTTGACCTTGCAGAGACTCCTGTGCCCCGTCAGACATGTATCTCTCTCACAGAACATGAAGTACTTTTGGAAAAAAAAAAAAAAGGTCCAGTCCACGTACATTAAGATTGTGTTAAAGTTCATTTCTCTGACAAGTCACATTTGCTTGCTGCATTAGAAGGTTTTTGTTTTGGTTTTGTTTTTTTGTTTTTTTGTTTTTTTTTCCAGGGGGGAAAGACAGCACAGCCATTGTTGTTTGTTTTCCAGCACGCCCCATCCTATTTGTTACCATTGGCAGCTGCACCTACTCTTTCAATAGGGGTGACCATCTTTAGTATCCCAGTCCCTAGCCTCTTTCAGCTCTCACCCCACCTGTCTGTTAGGTCTTCGTGTTTAGAGAGCCAGAAGTTGTCGGGGCCAAGTTTAGCTTGGGAACAGCAGACCAACACCCGCAGGCAGGGCCTAGTCAGCCAGTAGCGCCAGGGAGAGTTTTCCTACCCCATTCCCATAGAGGTGCATGCAGCATTCAGTATATGGTTGTTTGGGCATTGACACAACCGAACCGTGATGTTATCAATACCTTAAAGGGGGGCGGGGGTGAAGAAGCCTAAGATAACTTAAGAAAATTTTGCTGATATGAATCTATTGATAACTTTTTTGATTGAGCTCTATTATAGATGGTCTTATATTTGGGAAAGATGGTGAATCCTGCATCAGATATGCCACAGTCACCGTATATGAGGTAAACCAAGCGTAAGGAGACCTATTATGGGACTCCACGGGTCTCAGGTGAACTTGAAGCCATCGCTTGAACATGGTACAATGTCTGAGGGTAGGTGGTTGATATAGTAGAATTATGGTCCGATCTGGAGGGCAAGAACTTTTGTGTGATGGAGACCCTGCGGCTGCTCATAGGTTGGTATAGTCAGAAGTCATGGCACACACCAAGGCTGATACGAAAGAAAGTAGAGGTAGCATGTGGGCAGACACTGCCACTAGCCCAGCTGCATAGGCCTAGGGGACATGTTTTACTGATAAGACCCAAACCTTTTAGCTCTCTTTTCAGGTTTTATGACACTGATGCACCGAAGATGGTCCAGGAGGAAAGGAGACTTGGAAAGAGGATGTACAAGTCCTGGTGTCTGGTGGTAAGAGAGTATGTACTGAGAACATTGTTCCCACTTATGGCATAAGCAGCTTCTTACTAAGTGTACTGTTTAGAAGTAGCCATGTGTGACCTGGTGAGCGGAGGATGGGCAACTGCAGGATTTAGCATCACTATAGTCAGATATATATGTGAGCCCGCATGGCATGTGCTAGGCCAGTGAGCCAGGCCTGAAGCCCTTGTACCTGTTCCAGAGATTGCAGGTTGAGTATATACAGTGAGACGGTATGAGTACGTGCTTGTGTGTAGTTGTCTCCCTTCAGGATGGCTTGGGGCATATCTGGTGAGGAAAAACCATCACAAACAGTCCGTGTACAAAGTCCACTAGTTCTGGGGCAGACGTGTCTACGCGTGTCATTATTGGTTACCTGAATCTATTGTCCATAAGTATGCAGTGTGTTGCACACTAAGTTGAAAAGAGGAAAATTGATATTTAGCCCTGTCTTTGGATTGTATTCTTTTATAAATGTTCCAGATGTAATATGGTGTGCTGACTGACTATGTGACGAATCATCAAAGACATATGATTAATGTATATTCTCGAGTTTTCCCCCTTTTCCCTCCAGATTCTAAGTCAGTGGAAGAAACCTATAAACTAAAACCCAAAGATTGGATGTTGATAAAGAGATATATGAGATTCGATGGTCACTTCCGGTTCCTGTTGATCGCCAGTACAGCTGTGAGAGTACAAGGAAAACCTTAAACCTTTGCCCACTTGATGATGTTCTTAAAAATAAATGGGACAATAAACTGTTAGAGGATATGGGCCTTGAGAAGAGAAAATTTGAAGACTGTTGGATCCATCTGAACTTATATTCCTGTTATGTTTCTATAGTTATTATATTCATATTGTTTATAGGTCTGACAATAGTCAATGTATATGCTTTTTATAAGATCTGAAGGGTACTCCTTACAGTCTGGTAGTGAGAGATAGGGACAGACATCCCACCCTGCATTCCCTTTGTCTGGAGCTGTTTCAAGGGGGGACTATTAAGGTCATGTGTATATACATGCTGGTAACTATACCTGTTTTACTGCCAATGAAACATCTGGAGTCAAACTAGGCATATTTGGCTCTGACTTCTGCATGAAAAACTCTTCCACACCCTCCTCCTCTCTCCAAAACCGACTAGCTATAGATATGATCACAGCAGAAAGAGGTGGAGTCTGCTCCATGATTGGTGAAGAATGTTGTACTCACATTCCAGATAACACTGTGTAGGAATTTCAGGGAAAGAAAAATATAATTTAGGGGGGAATGTGAAGGTAGACCATGTCTATTCTTATTTTTATACATGCGTTATACTGCTTAAGAAATTATATTTTTCTTTGTGCAACGTTTATACATTAAGATGGCGCCTGTATCCAGTACCGCACCCAGATGCTGACGCACATGATCGTCATGTGGTTTACAAGAAAGACAGTATCATTTCCTGGGAACTCGAAAGCTAAGAGATGTTGAAATTTAACAGCCAATGACTGATCGCCAGTGTATTCGGATACAAGACGTATATGCTTACAGCCTGCCTTTTTCTTATCTTTCTTGCATTCCTGTATAAAAACTGTAACTTCCTCAATAAACCTCAGTTCTGTGTGAATAGGCATCACGCTCATGGACTGAGATTGAAACTGCATCAATGTCAGTGTTTATCTTTGTCAGCGCGCACATGCATGATTGATTTGGAGCAGGTGACTGACCACTGTAAGTGACCCGTATTCTGGCGGGGGTTCTCCCTCAACAATGCTTGGCAACACGGACTTTCAACTCCCTCCAAAGGTTTTCTATAGGTTTGAGATCTGGAGACTGGCTAGGCCACTCCAGGACCTTGAAATGCTTCTTACAAAGCCATTCCTTCGTTGCTCTGGCGGTGTGCTTTGGATCATTGTCATGTTGAAAGACCTAGCCACGTTTCATCTTCAATGCCCTTGCTGATGGAAGGAGGTTTACACTCAAAATCTCACGATACATGGCCCCATTCATTCTTTCATGTACCCGGATCAGTCGTCCTGGCCCCTTTGCAGAGAAACAGCCCCAAAGCATGAGGTTTCCACCCCCATGCTTTACAGTAGGTATGGTGTTTGATGGATGCAACTCAGTATTCTTTTTCCTCCAAACATGAAAAGTTGTGTTTCTACCAAACAGTTCCAGTTTGGTTTCATCAGACCATAGGACATTCTCCCAATACTCTTCTGGATCATCCAAATGCTCTCTAGCAAACTTCAGACGGGCCCGGACATGTACTGGCTTAAGCAGTGAGACACGTCTGGCACTGCAGGATCTGAGTCCCTGGCAGCGTAGTGTGTTACTGATGGTAGGCTTTGTTACAATGGTCCCAGCTCTCTGCAGTTCATTCACTAGGTCCCCCCGCGTGGTTCTGGGATTTTTGCTATCCGTTCTTGTGATCATTTTGACCCCACAGGGTGAGATTTTGCATGGAGCCCCAGATCGAGGGATATTATCAGTGGTCTTGTATGTCTTCCATTTTCTAATTATTGCTCCCACAGTTGATTTCTTCAATTCAAGCTGGTTGCCTATTGCAGATTCAGTCTTCCCAGCCTGGTGCAGGGCTACAATTTTGTTTCTGGTGTCCTTTGACAGCTCTTTGGTCTTCACCATAGTGGAGTTTGGAGTCTGACTGTTTGAGGGTGTGCACAGGTGTCTTTTTATACTGATAACAAGTTTAAACAGGTGCCATTACTACAGGTAATGAGTGGAGGAAAGAGGAGACTCTTAAAGAAGAAGTTACAGGTCTGTGAGAGTCAGAAATCTTGATTGTTTGTAGGTGACCAAATACTTATTTTCCACCATAATCAGCAAATAAATTCTTACAAAATCAGACAATGTGATTTTCTGGATTTGTTTTCTCATTTTGTCTCTCATAGTTGAGGTCTACCTATGATGTAAATTACAGATGCCTCTCATCTTTTTAAGTGGTGGAACTTGCACTATTGGTGACTGACTAAATACTTTTTTGCCCCACTGTATATTAATATGCTAATGCCACTCATTACTGCAATTAATAGCCACATAGTTCTTCAGGAAGAAAGTGCTATGTAAACCCAGCCTTTTTGGCATTTGCAATTCACCTAATGGAACTTATGACTCCAATGTTAGATTTGTCAGTTTTTACGTTACCCATGTACGCCCAGGGGCATTTCATAAATACAGCTTAAAATGTTACTGCAGACAAACCAGGCCCACTTTACCCAACAAAAAGTGACGAGTCTGATGTAAAAGCCTTCAAAATAGTTGTAAACACATGGTAAAAATTGTGCACAGAACATAAAACTTGAAAAAAGGGGCAGAATTAAAAGGAAATAGGCACAAGTGGTTTAAAAATGCCCCCATGTTACTGAGGCCTGCTAGCTGCACTTGGAATTTGTGCTTTGTAGTATATCATTTGTATAGTCAGGGAAATTGTGTGTTAACTAACGTTCAGCCAAGCAGGAGATCATTTGTGATGGTTTTATGCCTTAATGTAAAGACTGTATTTTTTATTCTACAAAGCAGACAAAAACATAAACTTTTGTGTTGCCGTCTCTCACTACATTTGGACCCATTTTGCCTACTGTTATAGAGCTAATCCTCCAAACTACCCAGTATTAACCCTTTCTCACAGCAGCTATTTTTTTGTTTTGTTTTGTACTCCCCGCTAACTTTTTCGTTTTTGATTCAGAGAGGCATTTCAGGGCTTAATTTTTACATGACAAATTGTACTTTGTAATGGTAACATTCAATATTCTGTACAATATACTGGCAAGCTGGAAAACAATTAAGAATGAGGTGGAGTTAGAGAAAAACTGTGTTTGCATACTTGTTTACAAGCTTCGCCTTTATGGCGCTCATTGTGTAGCCAAAATTACATGTTATGTGCATCCTGCAGGTCAGCACGAATACAGAGATACCAAATTTATATAGTTTTTATTATGTTTTAAAACCTTAAAAAGAATCCAAAACTTTGGACATTACTGCCATTGTTCACTCCTGGGTTACCATCCTAAACCCTGGGGAAAATGGACATGGGATGGCTTGCTTGCGGTCAGCTTTAAAACCCATTCGTTAGAATGGGTATTTAAAGGTGACCTCTGGTGTCCATATACAGCCTCTCCTCCTGGAAACAGTTTTTTTTTTTTGCAAGGACACAAAGTACTGCATATACGAATTTGTGTTTGCAAAAAAACTGGTTTCCAGGTGGAGAGGCTGCATACGGACACTGGTGGTTACCTTACTGCAGTGATATCAGTATCAAAATTCACAGCACAAATATCTCTGCAACCAGGGCACATACCTGCAAGACTGACAATGTGCTGAACTCACTTTTGCAGCAGTATATAACACGGCCAATGTTAGAGGACATGAAAGTCTCCTCATTACTAATGCTTCCTAATGCCCCCTTATATAAAAGATGCCCATATATGTTATTACTGCCTCCTGATGTCATTATTTTAAGAAAACCTTCTTAAGACAATATTCTCCCTTGTATTGAGTAGGCCCCATAACATAGTAATAATATCCTACAAAGCGTGGGGGAAAAAGATTATACTCACCTATGTCTGATCCACTGGAGCATGGAGCTGGAGCTACAGTTACCACCTGAAGTGGCCTGTGGTCTGCAAGTTAAAAATGGTAGAGGAGGCAGCCAGCAGTTTATTCCTCTATTGTGTATTTCAGCTCTATAGGCATCTTGCAGATGCCAATTAAATTGAAATAGCCACCTAGGTGGATCACCTGCTAGCTACACCTCTTACATCGACTTGTCAGGTATTTCTATTCTTGGAAGAAATTGTATAGCACATTGTGGGATGCAAGTTTCTCCTTTAACTTCTTCTGAATGTGTAAATTTTAGTGCCAAATGTACATATTATTGAAAAAAAATTGAAATGTATAAATTTTAATTTCCTGTCAAATGATTAAAGAGATAACAAACTTTCTATACTCTTCCCAAATTTAGAGGTTCAGTTTTTAAAATGGGGTTATTTGTGGAGGTTTCTATTAGAGTGACCTTTCAAAGTCCCTTAAAAACAAAATTGGTCCCTTGAAAATTAGAAAAAATTCTGCTTAACTTGAAAGCCTTAAACATCTTAAAAACATGAAAGGATGTTTCAAGTTTGATATCAGCATAGAGTGGAGTTATTGTACATAATATTGATGAATTTTTTTGGGTGGTATGGCTATCCGTCTGAAAATCAGATAATTTCACACTTTGAAAATAGCAATTTTTTTTTTAATTCCTATTTATTCCATTAATAAACACAAAACATATCTTCAAAAATTCACTATCACAAAGGGGCCTTAAACTTAACATGTTTTTAGGTTGTGTATCCAAGGAGATAACAACATTTAGCCAGAAACTCAACAAATACATTGAAAAATATTTTAGCTAACTTAGGAGGAAGAATTTAGCTATTAAGGAAAAATTTTTATGTCTTTAATTACCACCCACTGTCCTATAATTGCAGTGAAATCCTCAGTCTACAGCAATGTCTTCTGATGTTGCTACTACAGATGGGGTTAATGCTTCAATGTATTATTATCCTCTCCTGTTCTTAGGGTAGCCTTATATTCTATGACTGGGATCAGTTATATAGTTACATAGTAGATGAGGTTGGATGAAGACATCAGTATATCAAGTCTAAACTATAACACTACAGTACCCTACAGTGTTGATACAGAGGAAGGCAAAAAAAACCATGAAGATTATGCCAATTGCCCCGACTGACCCAACCCCTTCCCCCTGCACACACAATCTGCATTCGCACACACTATTATGCCCCATAGTGGCCCATGCACACAGTATTATGCCCCATAGTAGCCCCTATACGCAATATTATGCCCCACTGTGGACACCCATGAACAAATATTATACTCTGGAGTCTTTTCAGACCCCAGAGTATAATAATCGGAGACCCAGGGGAGGCTAAAAACATAAAAAACAATGTTAATTACCTCTCCTGGCCTCCGGTGCACTCCCCGCTGATGTTGTCCATCTTCAATGATGGACCAGATGTCACGTTAGCTGGCCTGTCACAACACATAAAGGCACAAGCCCGACCTCACCAAGCAAGCCTGAAGCCTTCTGGACCCCAGAAGAGGTACCGTATATACTCGAGTATAAGCCGAATTTTTCAGCCCAGGTTTTGTGCTGAAAAAGCCCCCCTCGGCTTATACTCGAGTCAGCAAAAAAAAAAAAAAAAAAAAATTATTATTATTTTTTTAGGAGGGGGGGAGGGGGTCTATGACCAGCTACAATATCAATGTATAGAATCTCCCATAAAACAGTGCAAGAAAAAAAATATATATATTTTTTTAAAAAAATAAAAGTTCTAAATCACTCTCACTTTCCCTAGAATACATACAAAAGTAGAAAATGACTGTGAAACACATACACATTAGGTATCCCTGTGTCTGAAAGTGCCCGGTCTACTGAATATAGGGTATCTGCAGTGCTCCTGTTCCGTCGGGAAGGGGTTAATAGGAGCACTGCAGATACCCTATATTCAGCCAGACTGAATTCCAAGTGGGGGAAGAAAAGAGTTCTCAAGCTCAGGGAAGGGGCAGACAGACAACCAAAACACCCCCTTCCTTTTCCCAGCACCTAGCACCTACTGCACCCAAAAATTCCGACCATTTTAATTTTTTTAATTTTCCACTAGCTGCTGCATTTCCCCCCTAGGCTTATACTCGAGTCAATAAGTTTTCCCAGTTTTTTGTGGTAAAATTAGGGGTCTCGGCTTTTATTCGGGTCGGCTTATACTCGAGTACCGTATATACTTGAGTATAAGCCGAATTTTTCAGCCCAGTTTTTGTGCTGAAAAAGCCTCCCTCGGCTTATACTCGAGTCAGCAAAAAAAAAAAAAAAAAAATAAATTTATTTATTTTTTTTTTTTTTTAGGAGGGGGGGGGTCTATGACCAGCCACAATATTAATGTATAGAATCTCCCATAAAATAGTGCAAAAGAAAAAAAAAAAAAAAGAAGATTTAAAAAAAAAAAAAAGTTCTAAATCATTCCTTTCCCTAGAGTACATACAAAAGTAGAAAATGACTGTAAAACACAAACACATTAGGTATCCCTGTGTCTGAAAGTGTCTACTGAATATAGGGGGATCTGCAGTGCTCCTGTTCCGTCGGGAAGGGGTTAATAGGAGCACTGCAGATCCCCTATATGCAGCCAGGCTGAATTCCAAGTGGGGGAAAAAACCCCTCAGTCCTCAAGCTCAGGGAAGGGGCAGACAGACAACCAAAACACCCCCTCCCCTTCCCCAGCACCTACTGCACCCAAAAACTCCAGTAGCTGCTGCATTTCCCCCCTAGGCTTATACTCGAGTCAATAAGTTTTCCCAGTTTTTTGTGGTAAAATTAGGGGGGTCGGCTTATATTCGGGTCGGCTTATACTCGAGTATATACGGTATATACGGTAGGTAACATTGTTTTTTATGTTCCCTCACCTCTACTAGCCCTCCGGAGGTAATGGCCTATTGAAAAAAAAAAACATCAGGAGCCCGCCAGGCCCCCTAATGTCCCGGGCCCTGTGTCAGCCACCAACGCTACTACTGTGGTAGTTAAGCGCCTGGTGAAGAGGGATATAACAATTTTCTGGGTTTTAGACAATAGTATCAGAACACACAAACCTAAAACTGCCACCTGTTTATCCAGATCTTCATGTCCTTTATTCCGTATTTGCCTCAATGCCAAGCAAGCATTATGCAGATATTAATAAGGTTTCTTTTCCTCCTATCCATGAAATTATGCATTTCACACAGAAAGATCCATTATCTGCTCAGTCTTTATTATGCTCTAACAAGAACAATTAGCAGGAAAGATCACACATGCTCTAATCTGAATAAACGCCTAACATTCACCTATTTATTCACCTATTCTCTAATTTCAACAGGATCCAGTGCCTACTGAGGCTTAATACTGTTCTCATAAGAGCGACCTCACAGTGCATTGAACTCTAAGCTATTAGTATTGATATTATTCCTCTAGTTCTAGCTACTTAAACACTCTCTTTTACGCATTTCATTAGTAACTAAACTGACTCATCAGGGAGAAATCAGATAACATTGTAACCAGCAGCATTTCTAAATTCAAGTGGGTTTCACAGTGACCCAATCGGAAACTGGGGGTCCATAGGGCTGCCTGTTCAATAAGCTTGCCACAACAGCAGCATGCAGCTGATGAATAGGATAATGCTATTGTGCTTGGAATACAAAAACAAATTGTATAAAATGTACAATAATATATAGTCATGTGGAATTGCAGAGAGGCTAAAATGAAAACTATCTAGCTGGTTATTGAAGAAGCGTTCTCAATATGTATGCAAGCTAGTTTCAAAGTGAAATTGAGAGAAAGAGGCACAAAACCCTATATACCTTCTATTAGTATAGACAATGTGCTCGCTATTGTACAAAACAGTGTATCCATCGTGCGATTACGCAAGGAATTCAGGGAGTGTAGTCAAATGTATTTCATGGAGTCCTGGGTCAGGGGATAATCGTACACATCAGGGAGAGTGTGTGCCTACATAGGCAGTACGGAGACTTACAAGTACACTCCATACTGCCTATGTAGGCACACACTCTCCCTGATGTGAACGATTATCCCCTGACCCTGGTCTATAGTCTCTCACTCTGCCAAATCAGTATCCCTGCACTATGCTGAGGAGGCCCAAAAGGCCAAAACAGCACTGTCCATAGCTGGGAATCTGTTCCTTTTGGAATAGAAATACTAATTTGGCAATTAAATCCACATCATGATAGTAGACTTTTTAACTGAGTCATGCATGATGTTAAGTATGCTGCCCTCTAGAGGGCGGCATACAGAGTGCACTGTTCTCCTAATTACATCCTGGAGAATAGATTTGCATATTACATGGAGTCCTGGCTAAATGATCCCTGAATCAGCACTATCGCTTGCTTCCACATCATTAGAAGTCAAGTGATATTGATCTGTTATAAATGTGAAAGAATAGGCCTATTGAAAGATGGTGTTCTGAGGCTCATATTACTATCGGAGTCAAGCACTGCTGCAAGGATATCGAGATCCTGGGAGCAGTACTGTGTCCTTACTACCTGCCAAGGGAATTCTCTGCTGTGATACTAGTACTAGTCTACATACCACCATCTGCTGCTCAGGAAAAGGCCTGCAAAAATCTCTCTAATGAGGTGTTCAAACTGTAAAACAAGTTGTCTAATACTGTATGGGGTGCTGACTAAACTGTTTAACTTGAGCTTATTTGTGCAACACATTCCTTTAACCCCTTCCCGCCGATGGCATTTTTTGATTTTCGTTTTTCGTTTTTGACTCCCCTCCTTCTAAACCCCATAACTTTTTTATTTCTCCGCTACCAGAGTCATATGAGGTCTTAATTTTTGCGGGACAATTTTTTCTTCATGATGCCACCATTAATTATTCTATATAATGTACTGGGAAGCAGGAAAAAAATTCAGAATGGGGTGGATTTGAAGAAAAAATGCATTTCTGCGACTTTCTTACGGGCTTTGGTTTTACGGCGTTCACTGTGCAGCCAAAATGACATGTCCCCTATATTCTGTGTTTCGGTACGGTTCCAGGGATACCAAATTTATATGGTTTTATTTACATTTTGACCCCTAAAAAAAATTCCAAAACGGTGTTAAAAATTTTTTTTTCTAAAAGTTGCCATATTCCGACGGCCGTAACTTTTTTATACATAGGTGTACGGGGATGCGTAGGGCGTCTTTTTTTGCGGGGCCGGGTGTACTTTTTAGTTCTACCATTTTTGGGATATGTTATTGCTTTGATCACTTTTTATTCAAATTTTTATCAGAATTAAAACAGTGAAAAAACGGCGGTTTGGCACTTTTGACTATTTTTCCCGCTACGGCGTTTACCGAACAGGAAAAATAATTTTATAGATTTGTAGAGCTGGCGATTTCGGACGCGGGGATACCTAACATGTATATGTTTCACAGTTTTTAACTACTTTTATATTTGTTCTAGGGAAAGGGGGGTGATTTGAACTTTTAATACTTTTTATATTTTTTTATATTTTTTTTTACTTTTTTTTTTTTTTTTTTGCATTTATTAGACCCCCTAGGGGTGTTGAACCCCAGGGGGTCTGATCACTAATGCAATGCATTACAATGCTAATGCATTGCAATGCATTGCAAAAAAGCATCATCTCTTTTGCAGGCTGTATACACCAGCCTGCAAAAGAGAGAATTTGCAGACCGGCTGTGAGCCTTTAACAAGGCTCCCGGCTGTCATGGCAACGGGGGGTCGGCCCTGGAGCATGCTCCAGGAGCCGGCGATCCTGGCCAAAATGGCGGCGCCCATGCGCCGCCGGGAAAATGGCGCCTCCGGCGCCTTTGACAGCAGCGCCGGAGGGGTTAATGCCTCCGATCGGTCCGGGGACCGATCGGAGGCATCAGAGCCGGTTGTCTACTGCTTAAAGCAGTAGACACCCGGCGGCTATGACGGCCGCCCGGCTCCCGGGCGGTCGCCATAGTTACAGACCCGACACGCGCCGTACTATTACGGCGCATGTCGGGAAGGGGTTAATCTGGAAGACATAATTGCTGATCCCAGTATCCAAGACGAAAGGGGAGGATGACCCAACCAACTGCTATCCCATTGTGCCGACTTCACAAATAAATAAAATGTTGGAGGGTCTATTGTTATCACCAATCCACACCTTTAGCAGCTGCAATTTGCATACTGCGCCAAGGTTGGGGTAGACAATACCCTCATCTACCTCCTACATAGAGCATACAGACACCTGGAAGGACAGGGATGCACGTTCAATACCATACAGCTGGGACTGCTGGCACTGAAACTATGGTGCTTGACAGGCCCTAATTCTTCAGACTTTGAAATTACTTCTCAGATTGCATGCCGAGAAGTACCAGGGCACTACAAGAACCAGACTTGGTGCCTTTCCTCTTCACCCATCTTAAATTAGACTACCAATAAGACTTTGGGCTGTGTTTCCTCCAAAACGTCTCTGATGACTTGGGGGTTATGAGATTATCTACCTGGAGTGCATGAAACAGGCTCATCCATAAGTAATGAAAATCGACTTCAGCAGGGACAGAATCAATACCACTCTAGTCACCATTGATGGTCTGGCTGTAAAAACATGTCCTAGAAATATCTAGGTCTTAACCTGGATAACAAACTTGATGGAAAGACAAATGCTGACAAACTACACAAGAAAGAAGCAAGCATACTTTTCTTCTTATGGCAACTATGATCTTTAGGAGTAAATGGGGAGCTGTTGAAAATATTCTACTACTAGTTGATAGCTGGGGTCCCATTCTATAAGGCTGTGGCTTGGAGGGCAAGCAGCAGGGTGAGAGATACTGGTAGGATTTATAATATAATAAATATAAGTCTGCTCTGTAGTCAGTTGGCAATCAACAATTGGATAACCAACTGGGAAAAGAGGACACCAAAGAAACTCTGCACCGTCATCTGGAACCCACTGCACCCTCTACACAAAGTCATTACTGCTTGACAGAGCTCTATCAGTGACAGGTTAATGCAGATGTGCTGTAGGAAGGAAAGGCTCAGACGGTCCCTCATTTCCTCTGTGATCTTACTCTTTAACAGAGCACAAAATTGACTGTATCAATGCTACTGTCATGTAGGCCCAAGGAACCATGAAACGGTGGATTGCACCCCCAATTGTGCAGACACCAGCATCCAAATATAATATTAGATTCTCATAAACTGTGATATTACCTGAACCCATTTTTCTGTAATACTGTACTACTAGTGCATCTTAATAAATTAGAATATCATCAAAAAGTTATCTTTTTTTTAGTAATTCCATTGAAAAAGTGAACCCCATATATTATATTGAGTCATTACAAACAGAGAGAACTTTTTCAAGTGTTTCTTTCTGTTAATGTTGATGATTATGGCTTACAGCCAAGGAAAACCCAAAAGTCATTATCTCAGAAAATTAGAATATTATATGACCAACTGTGAAAAAAAAAATATTTAACACAGAAATGTTGGCCAAATGAAAAGTCTGTCCAGTAAATGCCCTCAATACTTGGTCGGGGTTCCAATTGCATGAATGACTGCATCAATGCGGCAATGTGGCATGGAGAGATCAGCCTGTGGCACTGCAGAGCACATGTTATGGAAGTCCAGGTTGTATGATAGCAGCCTTCAGGTCCATTCATACAGATTTTTCTGGTGTGTATACTGACGCAGAATTTGCATCAGAATCTGCATGAAAAAACCCTCCCATTGAATTCAAGGGGAAGCTTTTTTTCTGCGTGGATTCTGACTCAAATTCCACATCAGAATCCGCGCCAGAAAAATCTGTGTGAATGGATCCTTCAGCTTGTGTGCATTGTTGGGTCTGGGTTCTCTCATCTTCCTCTTGACAATACCCCATAGATCCTCTATGTGGTTAAGGTCATGCGAGTTTTCTGGCCAATCAAGCTCAGTGATACTGTGGTTATTAAACCAGGTCTTGGTACTTTTGGCAGTGTGGACAGGTGCCAAGTTCTGTTGGAAAATGAAGATTTCATCTCCAAAAAGCTTGTCAGCAGAGGGAAGCATGAAGTGCTCTAGAATTTCATGGTAGATGGCTGGGCTGACTTTGGTCTTGATAAAACACAGTGGACCTACACCAGCAGATGACATCACTCCTCAAACCATCAGTGATTGTGGAACCTTCACACTAGACCCCAAGCAGCTTGGATTATGTGCAGCAGCCTCTCCACTCTTCCTCCAGACTGTGGGACCTTCCAAATGAAATGTAAAATTTACTTTCATCTGGAAACACCTTTGACCACTGAGCAACAGTCCATAACATTTTGATGATAATATTCTCATTTATTGAGATGCACTAGTATATAGAGCCAGTTATTTAAGTTATAAATTCTGTTCTGGTCCTATGCAGTACCAAGAGACCATTACTTAGACTCTGAATAAAACATGCTCCTAAATGTATACTGAAAGTAAGTTTATGAAGCTAAATGTGAATTCATAGAAGCACATTATGTAATGCTCAATACACAGGAATACATAGAGAAACTGTCTTCTTATCTAAACATAAGAACCCACAAGGCTCAGAGAGTCTGAGTGACAGCAAAGAACTGGAATGGTGCTTTTCCTGCCCTACTATTAACATGACAATCATTATTATCAGGCCAAAGTTCAAGCATTTATTTATTTATTTATTTATTTTTTTTTTTTTTTTTTTTTTTGGGGGGGGGGCAGTGTTTTAAGTGATTATTTTTTTAATTGCATTTTTGATTACCCGAAACTTGTGGAAAATTTGAGTCGAATCCAGATAGATCCAAACTGGATTGTTCATCTCTAGGTACAAATTAGTTTGCTGGATGAAAATCAGATCAGATCTAGTAGCTTTATGCAGCTTTAGTGAAATATTACTTTTATGTGATTAATCCATTAGGTACACTATAGCCTACAGTGTACTACGGCAAGACAACTAACAAGTTAATATATGTTGCTGAAGGGCAAATAACAAGAAAGCAAATACTTTTATAAAATAATGATATTTAAAAAATTTTTGTCTTTGCAAAGTCAAACAATGAAAGAAGTAGTTATGAACTTCTTCAAAGGACATGCAGTGGCTTTGAAACAAAAAATCTGAATATGTAATTTATTTCCCAAATGGGTAGAATAGTCTTTATTTTTAAGCATCTAGTAAAAATATTAGAAAATAAACTTATTTCAGGTTTGATTTTACTTTAAATAAAAAAAACTTTTTTATAGTTACCAATAACAACAGTCACTTATTTTACTGACAGTAACATTTCAAACATTTATTCATGGAAGATGTCGCTATGTTAAAAATTAAATAAATTTAAATGAATATTTGAAATATACTGAAAGTCTGACCTCTACTTTTGCAAGGTTATTCTAAGATCCAATACGCTATGAAGAGTGGTTGAACAAAACAGTGTAAATTCAATATGGGAACATTGTTAATAAGAAAATGTGGTATAGCAATAAAGTAATAAGAAAGCATTCTGTTGGCCTTCCTCAAACTACTGTATAGTACAAGCATTAATAAACTTTGAGGTGCATTTAAGCCTTTAATAGGTGTTGGCCAAAAGCTATTTATCATCACCCTTCCCCACCATATACATGAGCGTGTGTGCGTATTTTCTGAATGCGGAGAGTGAGTGAGCCGCTGACACACAACTCTGGTAGTGACTTATCCCCTCTGAGATTCAACATACTGTACTCAATGATCTCAATGTTGGTAGGTCCCCACTGACATAACATAATGCAGATGAAATGTTTGAACAACTTGTGTATCAGAGATTTTAGACATTAAGTGTTTTCTCTATTTATCCAGGGACAGGTATGAGGGACATTTACATTTGGTGTATACTGCAATAAATTCTTTAGGTCTGACAGCCCTCATGGTGGTCATAGGTCTAGCTCTCATGGTGGTCATAGTCTTCCTTAAGGACCCCAGTACATGTCACCATCCACCAATACAAGTCATAATGGTCTCATTAGCATCCACTGTGCTCCTGGCATGCGTATTTACTTGTAATACACTTTTTTTTGCAGAAAATTAATTATCTTGTTCCTGTACAGAAGAATATAAATATACTGAGCTGTATATGATGTAGTAAGTTAAACCAAAATGGATAAAGTAAGGTATGAATGCCTGATCGGCCCCTTACCTTGTGGTGTTGTGAGCGGTCACATCACCCAATCTGCATTCATTTAAATCCGATGCTGCGGTGGCAGCGACTTCGCTCATACGTCAACACTAAGCTGCGTATACCAATATGATAATCAACCATCCATGTGCGGATCCACGTAACTCATTTGTATGCGCTACTTGCCAGTTTTTTTTTACACTTGAAAAACGGCTCATACCCGAAACGCGTAGTGTACCTTGGTTAATAAAGTTCTAATTATACCACGAGATACAGATCCTGACATTTTGTGCTTGCATCATCCCATATCCTTCCTCTTTGCGTGGGCTCCGCACCCAGATGGTTGATTGTTGTATCTGTACAGAAGAATGTCTTCTGTCTTCTGCTGGAATGGTAAGCTGTCCTACTGAAAATATACTGTTATTGGACAGTTTATGAAATACTGCCATAAACAAATGCACAAAGTCTCAAAATCATATCATATATATCATTTTTCATACTTCTTAAAGCATACAATCTATGGTTGTTTTCTTTTTAGTTTCCATCCTACAATACTCATACACTATACAATACTCATGAGGGTAATTAGTAATAAAATAAATCCATTCATACAATCATGAGAGAGAAATCATTTCCATCACCTATTTGTATAGCTCTATATATAAATCCCAGACTTCCTCCATCTGTCTCCTATACCGCTAATGAAGATTCATTGTAAATTCTGGAAGGAATAGATTTTTCGTGATGACTCCATTTCAAGAGATTCTCCACTTCCACTCATAATGTGAGGTGCTGTTAAGTGCGGTCAGAGACAGCCAAGATTTATGGAACTGTTCATTTAGTCGGTTCTTTAAGAATATGTAAATTAAATAAGTATGTCATATTTCTGATGAAGACAAATGTATAAACATTATGTCAAAGATGTGATTAGTTTATGATATGATTTATTATTATTAATATCTTATGAGAAAGAACTAAGGGAATCTCTGTCTAATGTCATAGTCACATTTTTCTAGAATGGTTCTGTTATTTCACAATAACCTTAAACAGTAATTTGAGTACAGAATACTAGATGAAACAACATAAAAAAGGAGTCTTTTGCCATCGCTTTACAGACCCATATTTGCATTTGTTTCTGGCCATATTCTGTCCATGAAACATTGTCCATGTGTGGGCCATAATCCAGGACATCATAGTGAGTAATGATGTTGTGCGCTTGACGGCTGGATTGTTACCTTCTATAGAACTGGCAAAAGTTAGGGGGTTCAGTAGAGTAGTAATGCAACATAACTCAGTAAGATGCAGTGATTTCCATCTATAAGCCCATAAACATTGTGGGAAATCCAGTCTGTACATGTGTTATGTTTCATGAATGGAACACAGTTGTAAGAATAACTCCCCTGACAATTCACTCCAGAAGAATAAATCACCAGTAATATAGTAAAACAACAAAGAAAACAAAAAAAAAACCAACTTTCCAGACTCCAAATATAGCCATCACAATAAATCTCCGGCTCATTATTATTTTCCAGAATAGCCAACACTTTTATTAAAGTATCCAAGAAAAATCCTTCTGGCTGAGAATTTCATAGTATCACTGCACTACAGTAAAGAAATCTGCCTATGCTCCTTGGTATAAATTCATCACTAGATCCATCTTTGACATATTTGGACATGTATAAAGATTCAAGCCTTTAAAGTGTTGTGTATTGGCTTATAAGCGATATGTGATAGATATGATGTTAATATGCCAATTAGTTAATCTTAGTATTCCCATGAGTATAATTAAATTGTATTTTACCTAATATAAGAAATATATGTTCATGAATCTCAGTAATATGCAATAACATTCATTTCATAACAAATCCCCTGAAAGTTTTCTAATATATGAAATTATTGTACGCACTTCCGTCATCTGTCATTACCATAAATGAAATACATAATTTACCGTTTTTGCAGATGGGACAACACTGATCTGGCTCATAGACTGGATCCACGCATTCTGTCTGAGGACATGCTGACACAGTGCACATGACTTCACCATTAGGGTCACAGCGACATTTTTCACAAGGAGAAACCTAAAACAGAAATAATGACATCATTAAGTGATTAAGTGACAAATCCAATATTTACAGGTGCTTCATATATACAGTACATTTTATAAAGAATTGTGCTTTACCAGTATTATGGGAGTAAAACTGCTTGTATAGGAGAGATACTGTCCCGCTCAGGATTTTAAGTAACTAATAGCATCACATTTCTTTCAAAACATGATTTTAACTTATTTTAATTTATTCTCTTAGTTATTTTACATATCATTTAAAGGGGTTGACCAATTTCAGATTACCATTTTTTTCAGACTATAAAACGCACTGGACTATAAGATGCACCTAAGTTTTAGAAGAGGAAAATTGTGAAAAAAAATTTCAAGCAAAAAATGATAAAATATTTAATATATGGGAGTTGTAGTTTTGCAACAGCTGCAAGGCCACATTGACAGGTGACCCTGCAGCTGTACGGGGATGCATAGAGTGTTTTTTGTTGGGCCAGATGTACTTTTTAATTATACAATTTTGGGAAACCCTACCAGTCAGCCTCTACCTCAACTTCTCCTCCTACCCAATAGTATGGTCCTCCCTCCTCACAACATGCCCAATCTTCCCAGCAACTTAATCCCACCTTTCCCACCTCCCAGGAGCTGTTTTCGGGTCCATTCACTGTCCCTCTCTCTGTCCCACCACGTCCTGAATCACCAGAGGTAACAGATGAGTTGCTGTGTCCTCCTGATGCATCCTGGAGCATCCGTTATCTCCTGTTGTTATTGTTGACCAGCAGTAGGCCCTCGGTGACGACGATGACGAGACACAGTTGCTATCAGGGCAGCCTGTTGCCATGTGCGGTGTGCAAGAGGAGGAGGAGCCATCAGAGGAATTGGAAGAGGAGGTGGTGGACGACGAGGACACTGACCCGACCTGGACAGGGCGGATGTCAAGCGGGGAGAGCATTGTAGATGTGGAGGGAAGTGCTGCACCTAAGAGGGTGGCTAGAGGTAGTGGCATGTCCAGAGGCAGAGGACAGCTGTTTCACCGAAGCCAGGCCACAGCCAGCAGGGCCTAAAATGTTCCCTCTTGTAGCCAGCCTAGAAAAACTCCAACATCGAGGCCACAGTCTTCAGTGGTGTTGAACTTTTTTTAATATATGTGCGGCGGACAAATATACTGTGGTTTGCACACTCTGCAACTCAAAACTGAGTAGGGGCTCTGAAAAGAGCAACCTTACAACAACTGGCATGCGTTGTCATTTGGAAAGGCAAGCACTGGGCTCAGTGGCAGAGAGAAAACGCAGGACAATCGTCGTCCGGCGTTGCCGCCACTGCCTCTCCCACTGTTGCCAGTGCTGGCGCTGCAGTCCAGACCAGCAGCCAGGAAACCTCCACATGTGCCTCCACCACTTTGGAGACTTCTCCCTCATCCTCCGCTTTTCCTGCCTCAGCTCTTTCTCCTGCCTTAGCTTCTTCTCCTGTACCATCATGCGCCTCTTCACAGCAACCCACCATCTCCCAGACTTTTGAGCGCAGGCAAAAATACAGCGCTGCTCACCCCCATTCACAAGCCTTAAACGCGCACATCTCCAAACTTCTGGCCCAGGAGATGTTTCGGTTCCAGCTTGTGGAAATTCAGGCCTTCTGTGACCTGATGGCAAGTGCGGCCATGTGTGTGGCAAGTGTGCCATCCCCGCCTTGCACCAGCATGTGTCACGCAATATCAGGCAGGCCCTAAGTTCCGTGATTTGCACAAAGGTCCATTTGACTACCGACGCGTGGACAAGTGCTTGCGGACAGGGACGCTACATTTCACTGACGGCACACTGGGTGAATTTAGTTGAGGCTGGGACCCGGTCACAATCTGGGGCGGTGTACCTCATTTTCCTGCCCAACATTCCTGGCAGGGGCTCTTAATCACCACCCTCCTCCCCCTCCTCCTCCGCCATCACATCGACCCCAGTTACCTGCTGTAAACGCTGCTGCACTAGCATGAGGAGACGTTAGTAGGTCATGCTGAAGCTCATAAAATTGGGGGCAAGACAGCACACTGCCTCCGAGGTGAGTGATGCCCTCCTCGATGAGACGGCAACATGGTTTTTACTGCTGCACCTGGGCCCAGGCATGGTCGTGTGTGATAATGGCCGCAACCTGGTAGTGGCTCTGGAGCTTGCCAACCTCCAACACGTTCCATGCCTGGCCCACGTGTTCAATTTAGTTGTGCAACATTTTTTTAAAACATACCCAAATGTACCCAAGCTACTGGTGAAAGTGTGGCGCTTGTGCGCCCACTTTCGCAAGTCTACAGTAACCGCTGCTAGCCTCCGAAGCCTCCAGCAACGCCACCATCTGCCAGAACACCGGCTGATGTGCGGCGTCCTCACATGCTGGAACTCGACATACCACATGTTGAGCAGAGTGTGTGAGCAGCAAAGACCCTTGATGGAGTACCATCTCCAAAACCCAAGGGTTCCTCAGAGTCAGCTCCCGTACTTTATGCACCATGAGTGGCCATGGATGGCAGACTTATGCGAGATCTAGCGTGTCTTTGAGGAGTCAACCATGAGGGTCAGCTGTGACGACGCACTCGTGAGTATCACAATCCTGCTCCTGAAATATGAAAAAAAAAAAAAAAAACTTTTTAAGTCTTCAGTAGGTGATACCTTTTTTAATGGCTAACTCATAATGATGACAGAATATGACGTTTTAAACTTCCTCTGAGCTCCTTCTTCAGATATATCTAAAAACACTTTCTAGAGGCTGCATATTTATAACTGGACACAGGGGTAGGGTTACAGGATTGGAGGGGGGAAGAGGCTTATTACTATATACTTATAACAACAAACAATCAATTGCCAGATCCCAGGTTATCTTAATGGCTGTCTTAATGATTTGTATAAAAAGACATAAACCCACGTGAGACGTTAATTCCATTGTCCAGCATCTGGAATAGGGTCATGGCCTTGTACTCATAAATCAGTCGCTGTTTCCTTGATTTAAAGTTCCCTTTTAAGATCAAGATTTTCATGTCATTGATGATGTTGTGGTCTTCCTGGCAGAAGTGTTTTGGCACGGGAAGATCAGTTCTCTGTTGTTTGATTGTATGGCGATGTGAATTAATTCTCATTCTGAGTTTCTGTCCGGTCTCTCCAACATACAGATTTTCAGTGGGACATTTGGTGCAAATGATCAAATACACTACAATAGGTGTGTTAGAGGTGAACACACCTGGGATTTTATATTCCCTGTTAGAGTTTGGGATCTTTATCCTGTCAGTGGTCAGTATGTGCGGGCAGGTCTTGCACCTCTTCTGTCCACATGGGAATGTTCCTTTGTTATTTGGAGGTGACAGAGAGCTGCTAATAATCATATTCCTGAGGTTTGGTGGTTGTCTGTAGCACAGGAGAGGGGGGTCTGAAAATATGGATTTTAGATGGTTGTCTTTTTGCAGTAGTGGATGTAATTTGCGTGTGATTCCTCTCAGCGTCTCCAGGTGGGGGTTGTATGTGACGACCAGGGGCACCCGATTGTTCTCCTGTTTGGTATTGTATTTTAATAACTCCGATCTTGGTATTCTGGTGGCCCTGGTGATTTGGTTATCAACTGATCTTGGATGGTAACCCTGCCTCAAGAATGTGTTTTTGAGGCCCCCAAGGTGTTCGTCCCTATCTGCAGGGTTTGAACATATGCAATGGTATCTGATGGCCTGGCTGTATACAATGGAGTTTTTTATGTGTTTAGGAGACGCTGAGAGGAATCACACGCAAATTACATCCACTACTGCAAAAAGACAACCTTCTAAAATCCATATTTTCAGACCTCCCTCTCCTGTGCTACAGACAACCACCAAACCTCAGGAATATGATTATTAGCAGTAGAGATGAGCGAACAGTGTTCTATCGAACACATGTTCGATCGGATATCAGGGTGTTCGCCATGTTCGAATCGAATCGAACACCACGTGGTAAAGTGCGCCAAAATTCGATTCCCCTCCCACCTTCCCTGGCGCCTTTTTTGCACCAATAACAGCGCAGGGGAGGTGGGACAGGAACTACGACACTGGGGGCATTGAAAAAAATTGGAAAAAGTCATTGGCTGCCGAAATCAGGTGACCTCCATTTTAGACGAATAGTGGATTTCAAATCCGGGTCATATGAGAATGTGAACTTTGTGACTATGAGACAGGGATAGCTGTACAGGCAGGGATAGCTAGGGATAACCTTTATTTAGGGGGGAATGTTATTAAAAATAACTTTTTGGGGCTCTATCGGGTGTGTAATTGTGATTTTTGTGAGATAAACTTTTTCCCATAGGGATGCATTGGCCAGCGCTGATTGGCCGAATTCCGTACTCTGGCCAATCAGCACTGGCTAATGCATTGTATTGGCTTGATGAAGCAGTGCTGAATGTGTGTGCTTAGCACACACATTCAGCTCTACTTCATCGGGCTAATAGAATGCATTGGCCAGCGCTGATTGGCCGAATTCCGTACTCTGGCCAATCAGCACTGGCTAATGCATTGTATTGGCTTGATGAAGCAGTGCTGAATGTGTGTGCTTAGCACACACATTCAGCTCTACTTCATCGGGCTAATAGAATGCATTGGCCAATCAGCGCTGGCCAATGCATTCTATTAGCGTGAACTGAGTTTGCACAGGGGTTCTAGTGCACCCTCGGCTCTGCTACATCAGATTGCTACATCTGATGTAGCAGTGCCGAGTGTGCATCAGATGTGTAGTTGAGCAAAACTGACTCAGCACTGCTAAGTCTGCATTCGCATAGGAATGCATTGGCCAGCCTTCGGCCAATCAGCGCTGGCTCTGCCGGAGGAGGCGGAGTCTAAGGTCGGACCTGAATGGAGACTGGTGTGGAGCTATCTTAGACTCCGCCTCCTCCAGCAGAGCCAGCGCTGATTGGTCGAGTTCCGTACTCTGGCCAATCAGCACTGGCCAATGCATTTCTATGGGGAAAAGTTAGCTTGCGAAAATCGCAAACTGACAGGGATTTCCATGAAATAAAGTGACTTTTATGCCCCCAGACATGCTTCCCCTGCTGTCCCAGTGTCATTCCAGGGTGTTGGTATCATTTCCTGGGGTGTCATAGTGGACTTGGTGACCCTCCAGACACGAATTTGGGTTTCCCCCTTAACGAGTTTATGTTCCCCATAGACTATAATGGGGTTCGAAACCCATTCGAACACTCGAACAGTGAGCGGCTGTTCGAATCGAATTTCGAACCTCGAACATTTTAGTGTTCGCTCATCTCTAATTAGCAGCTCTCTGTCACCTCCAAATAACAAAGAAACATTCCCATGTGGACAGAAGAGGTGCAAGACCTGCCCGCACATACTGACCACTGACAGGATAAAGATCCCAAACTCTAACAGGGAATATAAAATCCCAGGTGTGTTCACCTGTAACACACCTATTGTAGTGTATTTGATCATTTGCACCAAATGTTCCACTGAAAATCTGTATGTTGGAGAGACCGGACAGAAACTCAGAATGAGAATTAATTCACATCGCCATACAATCAAACAACAGAGAACTGATCTTCCCGTGCCAAAACACTTCTGCCAGGAAGACCACAACATCATCAATGACATGAAAATCTTGATCTTAAAAGGGAACTTTAAATCAAGGAAACAGCGACTGATTTATGAGTACAAGGCCATGACCCTATTCCAGACGCTGGACAATGGAATTAACGTCTCACGTGGGTTTATGTCTTTTTATACAAATCATTAAGACAGCCATTAAGATAACCTGGGATCTGGCAATTGATTGTTTGTTGTTATAAGTATATAGTAATAAGCCTCTTCCCCCCTCCCTCCTGTAACCCTACCCCTGTGTCCAGTTATAAATATGCAGCCTCTAGAAAGTGTTTTTAGATATATCTGAAGAAGGAGCTCAGAGGAAGCTTCGAAACGTCATATTCTGTCATCATTATGAGTTAGCCATTAAAAAAGGTATCACCTACTGAAGACTTAAAAAGTTTTTTTGTTTTTTTTTCATATTTCATAACCACTGGCTAACACAGTACCAAAACAAACATAATCCTGCTCCTGTGTGTGATGCGAGAATCCCTCATGGCCATCAGGGATAACGCATTGGACGCTGAGGAGTCGGGCATAGGAGCACAACCATCCCAGCAGGATAGTCAGGGCACACTCCTGTCCGCTTCACAGCGTACATTGAGGGAGAGGAGGAGGAGGAGGAAGATGACGAAGTGGCAGATCTCATTGTCACATAGGAGGCTAGAGGGGAAGTTCATTGCGTCCCATTGCTGCAGCGCAGTTGGGGCAAAATGGAGGAGGAAGAGGAGGAAATGGAGAGTGACCATTCCGGTGGGGGCAGCCAAGTGATGCCAAGTAACACTCTGGCACACATGGCTGAATACATGTTGGAGTGCTTTTCAACTTACAAATGCATTGTCAAAATCCTGGAGAGCAACGACTGGATTTTTGCAATTCTCGACCCCCGGTATAAAAATAATGTTTGTAATTTTATTCCGGTAGAGGGGAGGGTCAGTCGCATCAGTGATTACCACAATCAACTGGTGCAGAATATGATGGAGATGTTTCCATCAACTCTCATTGGCGGCACAAAGGAGAGTTCCTCTAACAGGCGAACAACTGTCATCTGGTCCACAGCTGGCAGGGGCACACTCTCCAAGGTCTGGGACACGTTAATGGCACCCCGTGGACAAACTACTGCCACTGAGGGGCCTAGTGTCACCAGGAGGGACAAGTATAGGAGTAAGGTGCGGGAGTACCTGGCCAACACCAGCCCTGTACGCATTGGAGGTCCTTTCCTGCCCTGCCGCCATCGTGCTTTTGGAAAGGGTCTTCAGCGCAGCCGGTGGCATAATTACGGATAAGCGCAGCCGGCTGTCAGCTGACAGTGCTGACTGGCTGATGCTGATAAAAATGAACAGCCACTGTATAGACCCATCATTTTCATGTCCACCAGGGTCAAGCACCCAGACATGAAGTTTCATGTGTGTACTCACCCTCGACAATTCCTCCTCCTCCTCATACTCCTCCACCGTCAGCGTTGCACAATTGTGCTCCTACTAGGCTCAATCCACCCTGATTCCCCCCAACTCTGCTGGTTAGAGGCTCAATCCACCCTGATTCCCCCCAACTCTGCTGGTTAGAGTCTCAATCCACCCTGATTCACTCAAACTCTGCTGGTTAGAGACTCAATCCACCCTTATTTCCCCCAACTCTACTGGTTAGAGGCTCAATCCACCCTGATTCCCCCCAACTCTGCTGGTTAGAGTCTTAATCCACCCTGATTCCCCCAAACTCTGCTGGTTAGAGTCGCAATCCACCCTCATTCCCCCCAACTCTGCTGGTTACAGTCTCAATCTACCCTGATTCCCCCCAACTCTGCTGTTTAGAGTCTCAATCCACCCTGATTCCCCTTAACTCTGCTGGTTAGAGTCTCAATCCACATGGATTCCCCCAAACTCTGCTGGTTAGAGTCTCAATCCACCCTCATTCCCCCCAACTCTGCTGGTTAGAGGCTCAATCCACCCCGATTCCCCCCAAATCTGCTGGTTAGAGTCTCAATCCACCCCGATTCCCCCCAACTCTGCTGGTTAGAGTCTCAATCCACCCTGATTCCCCCCAACTCTGCTGGTTAGAGGCTCAACTCACTCAAGGGCCAAAAACACTGCCGGTGCAAGGCTCTACTCACTGCAAGGGCCCAAAACACTGCTTTTTAAAGGCTCTACTCACTCCAAGGGCCCAAAACTTTGATGGTGCAAGGCTCTACTCACTCTAAGGACCTAAAACTCTGCTGGTAAGAGGCTGAAGTCACCTAAAGGGCCTCAATCTCTGCTGGTAGCTCAGCTTAAGGGCCTGTAACTTAATTTTGAAGGGCTCAGGTTAAGGGCCATAAAAGTGAATTTTGGAAGGTCTTACCACATTTCACACACACACAAACACACACACACACACACAATGACAGTTCAGGGTGGGTACTGTTGGATTTCCCATTGCCTTTTCCATCTGTGGTTGTCATGGGCAATGTGATTTAAAGGGGTGCTTGTTAATGTTTCTTTAGCTTGAATTTGGGTTTCTTTCCATCCAATTGGGAAAGAAAGAAGGTTTCCAGGTATTTTCCCACTTTGATAGAGGTTTTTTTGAGTGTAGAAAGTGTGTAGTTGCTAGACTGTGATGGTGGGGTAAAACTGTGACTTGGGCTTGTTAGATGCCCCCAGGCATACTTCCCCTGCTGTCCCAGTTGCATTGCAGAGGTGTTGGCATCAATTGCTGAGGTGTCATAGTTGACTTGGTGACCCTCCTAAGTTGAATGGTGGGTTCCCCTGAAACAAAGCATTTTTCCCATAGACTATAATGGGGTTCGATATTCGATCGAATAGTCGAATATTGAGTGGCTATTCGAAACGAATAACGAATATCGAATATTTTACTGTTCGCTCATCTCTAATAAAGTGTAAAAAAAACATAGCACTCTCTTAACAGGTCCCTACAATTTATGACAAATTAGCCAACATGTTTGAAGCCAATATAGCAGCATTCATAACAATATATTTGACTGAATATATTGAATCCAGGAAAGTAGGGGTGTGGATGGCTGTCTGTGATGAACAGAGTCTATGTACAGTATGATGTTGCTTGCCTTTGATGTGTGTTCTGTAAGAACCATAGATATGCCTGTTAGGTCTGGTTCACATCTGCCTCATCAGGCCATTCCGTTCTCCTCTCCTGCAAGCAGCACTTTTATCTCCGCATTATTTGTGCGGAAATCGAGCAGAAAGTACATGGACACCATTATAGTCTACGGGGTCTGGAGTTGTCCTTAGGTAAACTCTTTTTTATGCACATTAAGTTTCCGCTCAGTGGGTCCCCAAGCAGGCTTCCCGAATGGAAACCCATGCGCAGATGTGAACCGGGCATAAGAATCATAGAATGGACGCAGTGGCACAAATAGGAAAGGCTGAGCTCCAAGGCGAACATTTTTCATGGAGCCTCTGCACACAGAATAATACCCCAAAGTGGCCCCTGCACACAGAATAATACCCCAAAGTGGCCCCTGCACACAGTATTATGCCCCAAAGTGGCCCTTACACAAACTATTATGCCCCATTGTGGACCACCCATGAACCCAGACCCTATAGTATAATAATCGGAGACCCAGGAGAGGATACAAACATAAAAAACACTGCTACTTACCTCTCCTGGGCTCCGGCACGCTCCCCACTGATTTTGGCCATCTTCAGTGATGGAAGAGACGTCACTTAAGCCGGGATTGCGTCGAGATGTATAAGGATGCAAGCCCTGCCCACGTGACATCTGGGACGTTACCAAGTGGGCCGAAGCCTGCCAGAGCCCAGAAGAAGTAAGTAATAGTGTTTTTTTATGTTCCCTCTCCTCCCCTGGGCCTCCAATCATTATACTCAGGGGGTCTGAAAAGACCCCAGAGTATAATGATAGCAGTGTTTGTGGGGTGTGCAGGTTCGTGGCCTCACTTACCGATCCTGGCTCCTGATCACATCTGCCTCTGCCAGAAGGGGAAGCACAGGCGGCAATGAGCAGGAGTCAGGATCAGTAAGTAAATGAGGCCCGTTGCCTGCTTGAATTACTCCAGCAGCTAATGGCTTATTAAAAAAATAAATAAATCTGCAGTGACAGCAGTTGCCACCAGGCCTCCTAATGTCCAGGGCCCTGTGGCAGCTGCTATCGCTCCTACCCTGTTAGTTATACCCCTGCCCTTAGCTATTATGTATATGCATATCAAAGTACTAGTATAATAGGGCACACATAGGCTTCTTTATAGTTATAATTAAAGATCATATAAGAGATACTCTTAAATTACATTCATAAAAAGCTAGAACACAGACTTTCATTATATATTTTATGCAATTACACGCAGGACTCATTATTTCAATATCCACTATCTACAACAACAGGCAGAATGCTAATGTGAGTTTATGGGAAAAGATGTGTAAATATGAATTAATAAGAATCTGAGTATTCTGCCTTTATTAACTAAGGTATGCTATTCCACGAACATGCTAATTCATGTTAGCAATGCATGTGAAGGTAGTAACAATCTACTGCTTAGCTTTATCTAGAAGGCCATTTCCATATATCTGATATATATTCAATTCTATTCACTTCTTTTCTAGTCAGTAAAATTACCTTTAAAATATCACTAGCACAATGTGTTCTATTGCTAGATGGAGTGTTCTGCTAAAGTGGCAATAAGAGAAGAAAAGACGTTTCAGCTACTTAATACTTATAGTTCGATAATAGTTATAGCAATATTTAATGTAAAAAGATTACTGCATGGAGGGGCAACACGGTGGCTCAGTGGTTAGCACTGCAGCCTTGCAGCACTGGAGTCCTGGGTTTGAATCCCACCAGGAACAACATCTGCAAGGAGTTTGTATGTTCTCCCCGTGTTTGCGTGGATATCCTCCCATTCTCCAAAGACATACCGATAGGAAAAAAAATGTACATTGTGATCCCTATATGGGGCTCACAATCTACATAAAAAAAAAAAAAAAGATTACTGCATGGCTACGGTAAATACTCTATTTTATACCTTAGGTGACATATGTTGTAATAGTATGGCGTGGCTGCATGGTTCTTGAGCGGGTTTTGAAGATGAAGTAATTTATTGGGAGGTTTCTAATATACAGTATACACCACTATAATCGCCTTCAGAATGGAAGTGGTTCCTAAAAAGTTAGTATGGGAAATTTTCTTGTAACTATTTATCAATGTACTTGCGTGGTATGACAGTCTGAAAAGCACTACTTATCTATATTTTAAACCGCATCTTACAGCTTTGCCTACCTACTAATGCTTAAAGGGGTTGTGCACTTTCAGACCAATAGTGATAAAAAAAATGTTACTGTTTGAGTTATAAAAAGTTATACAATTTCCCTATATGCTTTCTGTATCAATTCCTCATGGTTTTCTACATCTGTGCTTGCTGTCATTCATTCTGTTTACTCCTGCTGGGTAAAAATCACTATGACTATAAGGAGATGTGCATCTGTGTATCCATCACTTGACCATGGACTGATTTTTATCCTCTGTCAGTAAAGAGAATGAATGACAGCAAAGCAGAGACCTAGGAAACCATGAGGAATTGATACAAAAGGTATCAGAAAGCTTTACTGCAAACAATAACATTTTGCTCTCAATATTGGTCTGAAATTAGAGAGTCCCTTTAACTGTACAAGACGACTAGTACTAGGTAAGAAAATTGGTATTAAATGTAATAGTGTTCGAAAACTCTTTCAATCCAATATTTTTTCTGGAAAAATCCTGAATTGAGAACCATTTTCCAAGATATATTGCAAAAGATAGAATACACTATAAATATTCACACCTAAATGGTAAATTTTACAGTAAGTTTCCAAGGTTTTTAGTAACTAGCCTGTATGAACTTATATTTATGATATACAAGTTGCCCTTCCAGGGAAATAAGTGGGCAGCATTAGCATATATATTACATAGCAAAATAAATAAATAAATAAATCTACTGCAAAGAAAGTGTTATGGTAATATCTGTGGAGCAAATATCAGAAATTTCAGGACCTGGCTCACAACAGAGACCAGTAGAACGGGTTGTTTAAATCCTATACAGTGCTGAGAGATAGATCTCAGACAACCAATCGCCTTAGCCTAGCACCAGGCACAAAGCCAGGTGGACTTGTGCAACCCAACTTGTACAAGAAATGAACACGCCACTGCAGAATCAGAAGTCATACCAGAACCCTCAATAAACTTAGAAGGCAGATCTAAATCAAGAGAACAAATCAAGATAGTGAACATCCAGGCAAATAGTGAGATTCAGGGGTTAATGTCAGAGCCAAAAACAGGAGAAAAATTAATTTTCCATATTGAACCAGAATTTAGTATAAACATTGATGCACAAACAGTCAGGTCATAAAAGCCAGGCTATGTACAACCAAATAGCAGACACCTGGCAGGGGAGGAATAAAGTTTATATATGCCTCCTCAGCTGTTACTTGAATAAGCCTAGGAGAACTCTGACACTGCAGAAGCTTCCCAGGTCAGCACAGTAACCTTAAAGCAATAGTAGCTGAATTGAGATTCCTGACAAACTTAAAATTATTTTTTTTTTATACAAGGTTGGTGTCATATAAGGGGGATTACAGTTATATGTTGTTAGAATAATCATAAGTTGAAAGGGCCTCATTCCAAACAGGCGACATAGATGTTATAAGGTGCAGACCTAGCAGTTCTTAGTTAAATGGGAGCTTTAAGTGGGGTGAACTGTAACTGCCTCTCTGTCAGTCATCTGTTCATCCTCAGAAGCATGATTGAAGATACTACAGATATTAGAAAAGTAATCTTCTGGAAGATGCTGGAGACAACGAATGCATCAGTCTATTTTAGTCTTCTGTGTAGGTTTAGAAGGAAATGCATGAGGACTAGCAAGAAATGCTTGACTCTGAGTACAGATCATAAATACTAGAGATGAGCGAACAGTGTTCTATCGAACACATGTTCGATCGGATATCAGGGTGTTCGCCATGTTCGAATCGAATCGAACACCACGTGGTAAAGTGCGCCAAAATTCGATTCCCCTCCCACCTTCCCTGGCGCCTTTTTTGCACCAATAACAGCGCAGGGGAGGTGGGACAGGAACTACGACACTGGGGGCATTGAAAAAAATTGGAAAAAGTCATTGGCTGCCGAAATCAGGTGACCTCCATTTTAGACGAATAGTGGATTTCAAATCCGGGTCATATGAGAATGTGAACTTTGTGACTATGAGACAGGGATAGCTGTACAGGCAGGGATAGCTAGGGATAACCTTTATTTAGGGGGGAATGTTATTAAAAATAACTTTTTGGGGCTCTATCGGGTGTGTAATTGTGATTTTTGTGAGATAAACTTTTTCCCATAGGGATGCATTGGCCAGCACTGATTGGCCGAATTCCGTACTCTGGCCAATCAGTGCTGGCCAATGCATTCTATTAGCTTGATGAAGCAGAGTGTGCACAAGGGTTCAAGCGCACCCTCGGCTCTGATGTAGCAGAGCCGAGGCTGCACAAGGGTTCAAGCGCACCCTCGGCTCTGATGTAGGAGAGCCGAGGGTGCACTTGAACCCTTGTGCACCCTCAGCTCTGCTACATCAGAGCCGAGGGTGCGCTTGAACCCTTGTGCACACTCTGCTTCATCAAGCTAATAGAATGCATTGGCCAGCGCTGATTGGCCAATGTATTCTATTAGCCTGATGAAGTAGAGCTGAATGTGTGTGCTAAGCACACACATTCAGCTCTACTTCATCGGGCTAATAGAATGCATTGGCCAGCGCTGATTGGCCAGAGTACGGAACTCGACCAATCAGCGCTGGCTCTGCTGGAGGAGGCGGAGTCTAAGATCGCTCCACACCAGTCTCCATTCAGGTCCGACCTTAGACTCCGCCTCCTCCGGCAGAGCCAGCGCTGATTGGCCGAAGGCTGGCCAATGCATTCCTATGCGAATGCAGAGACTTAGCAGTGCTGAGTCAGTTTTGCTCAACTACACATCTGATGCACACTCGGCACTGCTACATCAGATGTAGCAATCTGATGTAGCAGAGCCGAGGGTGCACTAGAACCCCTGTGCAAACTCAGTTCACGCTAATAGAATGCATTGGCCAGCGCTGATTGGCCAATGCATTCTATTAGCCCGATGAAGTAGAGCTGAATGTGTGTGCTAAGCACACACATTCAGCACTGCTTCATCACGCCAATACAATGCATTAGCCAGTGCTGATTGGCCAGAGTACGGAATTCGGCCAATCAGCGCTGGCTCTGCTGGAGGAGGCGGAGTCTAAGGTCGGACCTGAATGGAGACTGGTGTGGAGCGATCTTAGACTCCGCCTCCTCCAGCAGAGCCAGCGCTGATTGGTCGAGTTCCGTACTCTGGCCAATCAGCGCTGGCCAATGCATTCTATTAGCCCGATGAAGTAGAGCTGAATGTGTGTGCTTAGCACACACATTCAGCTCTACTTCATCAGGCTAATAGAATACATTGGCCAATCAGCGCTGGCCAATGCATTCTATTAGCTTGATGAAGCAGAGTGTGCACAAGGGTTCAAGCGCACCCTCGGCTCTGATGTAGCAGAGCTGAGGGTGCACAAGGGTTCAAGTGCACCCTCGGCTCTCCTACATCAGAGCCGAGGGTGCGCTTGAACCCTTGTGCAGCCTCGGCTCTGCTACATCAGAGCCGAGGGTGCGCTTGAACCCTTGTGCACACTCTGCTTCATCAAGCTAATAGAATGCATTGGCCAGCACTGATTGGCCAGAGTACGGAATTCGGCCAATCAGCGCTGGCCAATGCATTCTATTAGCCCGATGAAGTAGAGCTGAATGTGTGTGCTAAGCACACACATTCAGCACTGCTTCATCACGCCAATACAATGCATTAGCCAGTGCTGATTGGCCAGAGTACGGAATTCGGCCAATCAGCGCTGGCTCTGCTGGAGGAGGCGGAGTCTAAGATCGCTCCACACCAGTCTCCATTCAGGTCCGACCTTAGACTCCGCCTCCTCCAGCAGAGCCAGCGCTGATTGGCCGAATTCCGTACTCTGGCCAATCAGCACTGGCTAATGCATTGTATTGGCTTGATGAAGCAGTGCTGAATGTGTGTGCTTAGCACACACATTCAGCTCTACTTCATCGGGCTAATAGAATGCATTGGCCAATCAGCGCTGGCCAATGCATTCTATTAGCGTGAACTGAGTTTGCACAGGGGTTCTAGTGCACCCTCGGCTCTGCTACATCAGATTGCTACATCTGATGTAGCAGTGCCGAGTGTGCATCAGATGTGTAGTTGAGCAAAACTGACTCAGCACTGCTAAGTCTGCATTCGCATAGGAATGCATTGGCCAGCCTTCGGCCAATCAGCGCTGGCTCTGCCGGAGGAGGCGGAGTCTAAGGTCGGACCTGAATGGAGACTGGTGTGGAGCGATCTTAGACTCCGCCTCCTCCAGCAGAGCCAGCGCTGATTGGCCGAATTCCGTACTCTGGCCAATCAGCACTGGCTAATGCATTGTATTGGCGTGATGAAGCAGTGCTGAATGTGTGTGCTTAGCACACACATTCAGCTCTACTTCATCGGGCTAATAGAATGCATTGGCCAGCGCTGATTGGCCAGAGTACGGAATTCGGCCAATCAGCGCTGGCTCTGCTGGAGGAGGCGGAGTCTAAGATCGCTCCACACCAGTCTCCATTCAGGTCCGACCTTAGACTCCGCCTCCTCCAGCAGAGCCAGCGCTGATTGGCCGAATTCCGTACTCTGGCCAATCAGCACTGGCTAATGCATTGTATTGGCTTGATGAAGCAGTGCTGAATGTGTGTGCTTAGCACACACATTCAGCTCTACTTCATCGGGCTAATAGAATGCATTGGCCAATCAGCGCTGGCCAATGCATTCTATTAGCGTGAACTGAGTTTGCACAGGGGTTCTAGTGCACCCTCGGCTCTGCTACATCAGATTGCTACATCTGATGTAGCAGTGCCGAGTGTGCATCAGATGTGTAGTTGAGCAAAACTGACTCAGCACTGCTAAGTCTGCATTCGCATAGGAATGCATTGGCCAGCCTTCGGCCAATCAGCGCTGGCTCTGCCGGAGGAGGCGGAGTCTAAGGTCGGACCTGAATGGAGACTGGTGTGGAGCGATCTTAGACTCCGCCTCCTCCAGCAGAGCCAGCGCTGATTGGCCGAATTCCGTACTCTGGCCAATCAGCACTGGCTAATGCATTGTATTGGCGTGATGAAGCAGTGCTGAATGTGTGTGCTTAGCACACACATTCAGCTCTACTTCATCGGGCTAATAGAATGCATTGGCCAGCGCTGATTGGCCGAATTCCGTACTCTGGCCAATCAGCACTGGCTAATGCATTGTATTGGCTTGATGAAGCAGTGCTGAATGTGTGTGCTTAGCACACACATTCAGCTCTACTTCATCGGGCTAATAGAATGCATTGGCCAGCGCTGATTGGCCGAATTCCGTACTCTGGCCAATCAGCACTGGCTAATGCATTGTATTGGCTTGATGAAGCAGTGCTGAATGTGTGTGCTTAGCACACACATTCAGCTCTACTTCATCGGGCTAATAGAATGCATTGGCCAGCGCTGATTGGCCGAATTCCGTACTCTGGCCAATCAGCACTGGCTAATGCATTGTATTGGCTTGATGAAGCAGTGCTGAATGTGTGTGCTTAGCACACACATTCAGCTCTACTTCATCGGGCTAATAGAATGCATTGGCCAATCAGCGCTGGCCAATGCATTCTATTAGCGTGAACTGAGTTTGCACAGGGGTTCTAGTGCACCCTCGGCTCTGCTACATCAGATTGCTACATCTGATGTAGCAGTGCCGAGTGTGCATCAGATGTGTAGTTGAGCAAAACTGACTCAGCACTGCTAAGTCTGCATTCGCATAGGAATGCATTGGCCAGCCTTCGGCCAATCAGCGCTGGCTCTGCCGGAGGAGGCGGAGTCTAAGGTCGGACCTGAATGGAGACTGGTGTGGAGCTATCTTAGACTCCGCCTCCTCCAGCAGAGCCAGCGCTGATTGGTCGAGTTCCGTACTCTGGCCAATCAGCACTGGCCAATGCATTTCTATGGGGAAAAGTTAGCTTGCGAAAATCGCAAACTGACAGGGATTTCCATGAAATAAAGTGACTTTTATGCCCCCAGACATGCTTCCCCTGCTGTCCCAGTGTCATTCCAGGGTGTTGGTATCATTTCCTGGGGTGTCATAGTGGACTTGGTGACCCTCCAGACACGAATTTGGGTTTCCCCCTTAACGAGTTTATGTTCCCCATAGACTATAATGGGGTTCGAAACCCATTCGAACACTCGAACAGTGAGCGGCTGTTCGAATCGAATTTCGAACCTCGAACATTTTAGTGTTCGCTCATCTCTAATAAATACATCAGGGACATGATTATCAGTTAACAATTGTTGACATTCTACACAGGCTCTATGCTGCCTTGTTTTTTTTACCATCTCTGAACATCTGCAATACAAGAGGACTCTTTTAGAATAACACCAATAAAGGAAACCCCAGGAAGGGAAATACATTACAAATCAGAGGATCTGGCGTACCAGGCACAGTATCGTAGTAGTATCATTACAAAAGTATTTTAAATAGGCAATCCTGACATAGAGGCCAAGACTCCATGATGTACATTCTACCTGCATCATCTGGGATTCTGCTGGCCGGTACCCAGCTCCGACTTGGAGCATCCAATTGCGTGCTTAAAGAGGACCTTTCACCATTTTGCCCACAGGCAGTTCTATATACTGCCGGAAAGCTGACAGTGCGCTGAGTTAAGCGCACTGTCGGCTTTCCCGATCTGGGCCCGGTGTGAAGAGCTTACGGTCCGGTACCGTAGCTCTTCTATGGTCAGAAGGGCGTTTCTGACTGTTAGCCAGAGACGTCCTTCTTCACAGCACAGCCAATCGCGCTGTGCTGTGAGAGCCGGGAGAAACGCCCCCTCCCTCCCTGATAATGCTCGTCTATGGACGAGCTGTGTTAGCGGATGGAGGGGGAGTTCCTCCCGGCTCTCACAGTACAGTGCGATTGGCTGTGCTGTGAAGAAGGACGTCTCTGGCTAACAGTCAGAAACGCCCTTCTGACCATAGAAGAGCTACGGTACCGGACCGTAAGCTCTTCACACCGGGCCCAGATCGGGAAAGCCGACAGTGCGCTTAACTCAGCGCACTGTCAGCTTTCCGGCAGTATATAGAATTGCCTGTGGGCAAAATGGTGAAAGGTCCTCTTTAATGCTTTTACTAACCAACTCCATGCTTTTACTAACCAGCATTTCAAGCTGGGATTACGGTAATCTCACTGCTTAACAGGACGATCTTCCAGGTGCTTTAACCAGTTATCTGAGAATCCCTCAGACCAAAACAACACCTAATCACCCCATGGGCCCCTCAAGGAAAAAATGAGGACAAATAAAACACAGAAAGGGGGCATTCACATGGAGTAACCCAGGGGTAGGGAACGTACGGCTCTCCAGCTGTTGCAAAACTACAACTCCCAGCATGTACACTTGCTCTGCTGTTCTTGGAACTCCCATAGAAGTGAATGGAGCATGATGGGAGTTGTAGTTTCACAGCAGCTGGAGAGCCGAAGGTTCCCTACCCCTGGAGTAACCCATTGATTTCAATGTGTAATGTGTCTTAAACGGAACCCATTAAAGTCAATAGGATTCTGTTTTGCAGTGCTGATTCTTACGCGAGTTATCGTGCCAGAGTCAGCGCCGCGTTACTCCGTGTGAATGCCCCCAAAGGGATAGAAAGGGAGGTTCTTATACTACTAATTATGCTAATTAACTGTTTGATTGCTATGTAGGTGGACCGGTCCAGGGTATATTCAAAGTTGGAGATAAAGATCCTTCTGTTCTGTATAAAGAAACACGTAACTAACAGAATGTAAGTCACAGTCAAGCCCTCATTCCCATATTCACTGACTATCCATGATACTGAGGCAGTGCAGTCTGCTGTAGTCTCTGCTAAGGTAAGCAAATCTTTAAAAATTCAATTGATTCTCCAAAGTACAAATCACTTTCAATCTTTGTAGTCTCAATACTGGTGAATCAATTCTACCTTCCCTGGACCCTGCATACTAGTAAATGCTGACAACAATGTCTGTTATTTACAGGATTATATAAAATTGTTTCTCCTGATAGATTGGCAGAGGGGTATAAGAAAGCTAACATAAAGAGGGTAGGTGGGCTTCCTGTGAGTTCCCTGAGTTCTTTTCTATAAAACTATATTCAATAAATGCCTCATATTTCATTGAAATATATAAATTTACATACACTGGCCCAGAGAACATAAGATATGAGAGCAGCGCAATCATTTGCTCATGCATTGTGTATCATCTATTATATTATACAGTAGAACACCTATAATTACAAGGCTTTGTATTCAGCTTTATCCATTCCTTTCATATAGGATATAAGATAAAAGAACTGCTCTGCTTATATAATGATAGATTTACCCCCCGAAAAAAAAATAATGAGAGGAACTAAGGCATATGTTTATTTCCATGTCCATTCCAGCAATTTTTCTTTCCCTATTTATGATGATTATTTGCTCTTTTATTGCTAGATTCTCATATAAGCCATAGAATCTGTAGTGCAGAGAAAGCTCAGCTGACATTTTATGTAGGTCATGAGATAACGCTGATTCAGTCTGAAGGGCTTGAGGTCACACAGAGGTGTAAGTCGCTCAGTTCTTTCTTCCCCACTTTCCATTATTACAGTATTCTGACAATGGAACACAGCCGCATCTAAAATGTAATGGTTAAATTATGTAACGGGGAAACATGATAACAAATCTGTTGAAAGTCTTCATAAGTGTAAAAATAAGATCTTTTATTTAGTGACACTAAAAGAACATTGTTCAGCATGTTAGTATACAAATGTATATAGCATCCTTCCATATCTTTCCTCTAGGCTTATTACATCCAGAGTTATATGGAGTGAGATAACCAGCTTTAAAAAATCATATGATTTTGCAATACTGTGTCCCAAGATATATTACTATATAGAGGGTGTGATGTGAATTACAGTCTGTAAAGGGTGTGCTAGCATGTTACGATTTTGGGTTATATTTGTTTAATAAAAATTGTGAGCCTTCAACCAAATTTGAGTGAAGTTGATGATGGACACATTTGTATTCAGTACTAAACTCTAATAATATGACTTATGCCAAAAAACTAATATGATAGCAGAAAACCTTATACTTCTGCATTGTAGACACAATTCTCATAGTTCGGTATTAGGGTTGAGCAATTGATTCCGATCGGCGATCGAGAAAATTTCACAATCGCGATCGGAATTTCGATCCCGATCTTTTTGGGTGGGATCGAGATCGGGGCTTATTTCCCACAATGCTTGGCTACTGGCCAATCATTGTGGGAAAAGCTTAGCACCTATAGGAATGAGCTGTCCGCTTAACCCCCGGCGTGCCGCTTGCGTCCATTCATTCCTATGGATTTACCGCAGCCTGCCACTCTTCTGCTTCGTCCCTGTTTTACCGTACACTCAGCTGAATATAAGGTAAAATAGGGACGAAGCAGAAGAGTGGCAGGCTGCGGTAAATCACTGTGTGCTGCGCTGCTGTGAGGATGACGAGGCAAGTTCACGAGTAGATAGATACTACTGTACATTGACTTGTCTATCTACTAATCTATCTACTCGTGAACTTTGCTCAACATACCTGATCAGAAGTGCTGCTGCTGCCGCTGCCTACTGTCTACTGGTCCATTCCTCTGTCCTTCATGTGGCTTCAGAGCGCCCTGCGCTCTGCCCCCACCTCCGCCTCCCTAGACTAGTAGTATAGAGAAGGTGAGGCTTAGGAGAGTGTTGGCGGGTACTGGGAAGGGAGGCATGAGTGATGCACTCACGTCTCCCCGCCCACACTCTCCAGCCGCACCAAGCCCCGCCTACTCCCTGCATCTATACAATACTAGTCTAGAGAGGTGCGGGGGTGCAGGGTGCTCTGAAGACATGTGAAGGACAGAGGACCGGACCGGCCCAAGAAGAACTGGGAGCTGCAGCTGTGCAGGTAAGCGGACACCGGTGGTGGGTGGGGGTTAAACAATTTTTGGACTACATGCTGTGTAGTGAATAGGATCGTTTTTAAAATCTGATCTCCGATTATTTAAAAAATCCCATTGACTTGCATTGGGATCGGAATTGGGATCGGGATCAGGTTCGAATGGAAAATGATCGGAAATCGGATTTTAAAAACGATCCTGAAAATTCAAGATCGGCTCAACCCTATTCGGTATATTGGTAACAGTCTCTTTGGAAGGTAATCTGTAAGTCAAATATTGAGGTCCTGTCCTTATGATCCTAAGGACTCCTGTCTATTAGCAAAATGAAGAGGCTCCTCCGTTTTTATAAAAGTGCAATGACTTACACATACAGATGCCAGAATATGACAGAGATGCAGTACCTGGCACTGTCTATAACTCAGTAGTAGTTGTGTTGTCAATTATTTTTTATGCTGATTGGTGGGAGTCCATAGGTTCGGACCCTCACCAATGAAATGTAGTAGACCCATCCTGAGTAAAACAATGGTGTATTCTCAGTGGTCTTCTTGTCTGATTTCTGTCTACCATTACAGCCTAAGGTTAACATTTGTTTAGGGCTCCCTGTCATTGGGGTCTGTCGGGGAGACACAATCTGCAGAGAACCTGTCCACTGAAACAGCGTTTACCTGCAGAACCCATAGACTATAATGGGGTTCGCTGGGTGTCTGTTGGGTTTCCACCGTTTTTATACTGAAACCGGCAGAGATAAAAGTCTTCGGGCAGGACTTTTCTTTCTGCTGATTTTCGTCTATTACTGCAGCGGAGGCTCTGACGCGGATGTGAGCCCAGCCTAATTCATATATTTTGGCCTTTGTTTGAAGTACAAAACATGTCAGATGCAATTTGTTGCACATTCCTGATCTATGTTACTTGTATATAGTTGTGCAGGAAAATGAAACCAAGAAAGATATGCATGAAATAAAAAATAGAACATAAAACTAGAATAACAGATTAATGCAGCTTTAGAAAATAACAGAACTGTGAGCTATACATTATACAACTCGATTTATAAACTGTAAAACTAAATAGATTTCTACAGTGTATGTATTAGGTACAAACATTTTATTGTAGGATGAAGTGAATGGATGCAGACCACTGTCACAGAATCTTAGTGACTACAGCTTTGCTGCTCTGTGTATGTGTCACATTGTATTACTTATAACTGTAGACATCATGAATAAACTTTCAATCTCCAAATGAAACCTTGACTTCACTTTTGACAGTTATGTCTGATTTACTAACCTCAATTATGTCCATTTCCATTTACTTCCTATTCATATAGGGAATGAATGTTTTGTAACCAAGTTTATTGCTTCAATTCATCAAAAATAATAAAACGTGAGTCCACTTTGAGAATGGTCTTAAATGAACATACAGCATCTAGTGTGTATACAGCATCTATACAAACTGTGCAGTCACATGTCTTTGCTCCCTTTGCTTGCTAACCTACAGGGCGCTCAGTACAGATATGTTGACTTGAAACCATTTGCAAAGTTACTTTTAATTTTTGATACATTGAAGCAATAATAAAATAGTCACAAAACTGCGGGAGAATCCGGCGACACATTATTATTCCTTCTAAAAAAAATAAGTTGGCGTGTAATAGGTAATGCATCTCATTTTATGGCCTACTTTTTGGGTGTTTGAAAGAATAGTAATGGACTGGAACAGCGCACATCTCCTTAGGCTAAGACCCTACAGGCCACGCAGTGTTTTTTGTTGCAAATTTTGCTGCCATTTTTTCAACCATAGTCAGGAGTGACTTGAAAAAGAATGGGAGACATAAAGGAAGTACCTAGATGTTTCCCTTCTGTTAAATCCACTCCTAACATTCGCTTAAAAAAACAAAACAAGGGGTATTAGCCTTAGGATATATTTAAACACCCATATTATGCAGTCTATGTTCTGTTGGCAAATTCTGACCTGACTACACATCTGATGTCTCACACTTACAACATTATACATCCCTATGATGGTTGGGAGAGGATTTATACCCATAATACAGGACAAATAATACAGAGGTAATTTGGTTATCTCAGGCCCAGTTTACAACTTTGCATGGGTTTCCACTCAGAGAGTTCACTTGGGGACCCCCAAACAGAAACCTAATCCAGAAAAACAACGGTTACCTAAGGAAACCCGCAGACCCCATAGGCTATGTGGTTTCTGCTCGGCTTCCACATGAAAAATGTGGAGAGAAAAGTGCTATTTCCCTCTCATGCGGAGAGGCAAATGGAGTGGCCCGAACACAGATGTGAACCGGACCTCAGACTGAGGCCCCAAGTAGTGAGCCACAGCCAAAAAGCAATGTGGGAAAAACCGTGGTGGAAGCACATTGCAGTTTTCCCACATTGCTTTTCACAGAAAGTCTGCTGAGCTTCCCCCCTTAGGCTTTTTAGGATGTGTGAGGTCCGAGCTTTACATGAACAGCTTTCCACCCTGCTCACTTGCTTTGTATAAAACGGATCATATACGGATGTCATCTGTGTTTTTTCAAGGGCCCATAGACTTTCATTGATTTGATGCATTTGTCATGCAAAAGTATCCGTGAAAATAAAGGATGTGCTTCTGTTTTTAGGGTTTTTTTTGCAGGAAAAAACCCCACTGACGTCTGAATAAATACATAGGGATTAATGGGTACATATGGCGTGAGAAAACAAATATGCAGATGCCATATGTATTGAATAAGTATGTGACGTATTTTAACATATTACACTTTACAGTTGCATTTAAAAAGTTGCATTTGCTACATATTTCTGGTTTATTCTTATGTTAATATCAATCACCTTGACGTTATTTCCTCTATTAACAAGTAACTGGAATATAGGAAGAAAGACATGAAAGACATTTAAAATGATTTTTATATTGCCCACACCTGTTACTTGCCACAAGTGAGTTTGAATGAGCATCGCATGCTTGAAACAAAGTTATTTACCCAAAATTTTGAAAAGATGCCAACAATTTTGACCAGCCCAGTTTTGGAGGTTTGTGTGAAATTCTGTCCAATTTGCTTCTGTTTCTCAATTTGTTTTTTTTTTTTTTGTTTTTTTTTTTTGCCTTATTCCAATATACACACACCTAGGAAAGAAACATGTCTATAACAGAACATGTGTAATTGCAATTTTCTGGGAGAAATATTTAATTTTCTGGAAAAACTGCAGGGGCTTCAACACTTATACGGTACGTGTACGTGGTGACGTCACTGCGCATACGTGGCTACAGCTGGAAATAAAGGGACATGGAGATGCTATAGAGGTGGGTAACTACAGGTGTATTGTATTATAATGTTTATTAGTAGGGTATTTATATGCTATCGCAATGTACTGTCATTCACCTCTTGATGAAGCCACGCTAAGGCGAAACGCGTTTCGGGGTGTTTTGGTTCCCTCACTGTTGATGTTCCGGGGTTAACCCCTTATGGTCTACTTACACTGCCAACATGTCTATGGGTATGTATTGATATTAGACCAGGATATGACATTTATTGTTGTACCTCCTATCTATTTCTAATTAGGATACTCTTCATTATAGGTTTATCATACCTTAGGTGTAGGGACCTTGTCACGTGATAAAATCTTTTGGAGGTCATTATTTTGCACCTTGATTAGTTTACAAGTGTGTACTTTGTTAGTGCAGTGTATATACTTATCTATTTTTATGAGGATTGAACTAATAAGGATTAGATGCCATATATGGGGATGTTTTCTCCGGTTCATCAGTAGTGAGAGTCTGTCGGACTATTTTTCTACAGTCGGACGCCTCTGTGTTGCCCTCCATTGTATGTTATATGTTTTGTATGTGTTTTATTACTATTTTTCAATAAATAAATATTTTTATATATTTTTTGTGTTCCTCAATCTCTGTTGTGGTATGGCTTCAACACTTATAGCCATGACTGTACACACACACACACACACACACACACACAATATATATATATATATATATATATATATATATATATATATATATATATATATATATATTTTTTATTGCAGACTTACTAATCGGAGGAATGAGTCTCCTGTGAGGTCTACTGTACTATGAGCACTAGTCCTGCTCCTTTACCCTCTACATTATATTATGGACATAACATGAAATTTTTTATGTTTATGGCCTAAGTAGTACCGTAATATAAGGGTTAGATTATGTCTGGTGATTTTTAGTTAATTAGTATTTTTAATATATGTTTGAAAAAGATTATTTTGGAGTTTCAGACTTCAGGGTGAATTTTATTTGAAGTAGGGGAATTGGTCAAAGTCAATGCATAAAATGTAAAAATTGAGAGAAAAATTGGCATCAGACACACCACATGTAAACATATCTTATGTTTTTTGTTTGTGCATGTGCATAATACTTTTGTAATTACACATCTTCTTGCAGCTATTGAAAAATAATGATTTTAGTTTTTTACTTGCTAATAGGATTTTTAGATTTCATTTAAGCTGCTATATTACATTTGTTGCTTTCTTTACAGTCTCTTCATTGAACCATTAACATACTGAAATCTAGCTAATTTGCTTTGCTATATTTTTTCATTTGCATTCAGCCCACTGCATTGAAGCTCTGTGATCTATTATGACAAGAAGTAACAAGCCTTTGTCATGCTGAAAGCCTATATCTCATGAGAAAGGTGATCTAAGAATACGTAATGTCCCAGCAGATTTAAGGTATTGATTATAATACTGACATGAGGGTTTAAGAATTCAATCCAATGTATTCTGCTCAGACTCGAGTACATGAAAGGCATTGAAAATATCATCCATCTAGGCATGATGAGAGCTCTAAAATTCTATTGCAAATTGTCATTTGCGTTCAGCTGCATCATGTTTTTAACAGGTTTGAGACCAGCATAAATAAAAGCATTAGTCACAATAAGGACAAAAGGTACATTGCTCTGCCAACCAATGGCCAAAACCAATATAACCTTGTGACCTTAAAGAAAAAAAAAACAACTGTCATCATTGGTGTCATTTTTTTTCTATTGTTCAGTGATAAGAGCAGTTATTCCCTTGTGCTTTCCCGTCACATTTGCTTACGATTGCATTGTGATCTTGTTGTTTCTTACAAGATACAATTTTCTGACCCAAAATTACTTTGCCTACTGGAACATAAAAGCTTAGAAAGCAGTATGATGCCTTTGATTATGGTTCATGTTGTGTTGTATCTTTCTTAGCGAAGTGATCTTTGTTAACAGAAAAATGATTCCTAGATTAAATATAATAACAAAATCACATGTAGAATTAAAATGAATCTGCAGCAAATGTGTGAAAATGTTTTATGTCATTTGAGAACAGCCTCTATGGCAAGTTTAACTACCTGCAAGTGTACAGAGTCCTGGCAAGTCATCATGAGATCCATGCCAGTTTTGTGATGTAGAAAGGTGGAATTTGTGGCACTCAGCATTTCTTTTGGTAAATTTCCAATGCTCATATAACTCATGAGGAACTCACCCAACTGCTTCCTTCTAATAGCCTACACCACAGCACCTTCACTGAAATCTTGCATATCTAAGCAGGAGATTATGAGGGCATGGACTAGCATCTTTGTGGTTTCAGGGGTAAGGAAGGAGCAGATTCGATGGATGTTCTTGAGTTCGAGGTGGCAGGAGGTATTGAGGTTTTGTTTGTTCTATTTGAAGGATAGGTCAGAGTCCAGGGTTATCCCAAGGCAGTGACCTGTGGGACAGGGGCGTGATTCCATTAACTTTGATAGATGGGTCAGGTAGAGGGGCCGTACTAGGTGGGGCAAAAATGATGAACTCTGTTTTTTCCATATTGAGATTGAGAAAGTGGGAGGAGAGAAAGAAGGCTACAGCTGCTGACATTTTGGAACTGTGTACAGCAGAGAGGTAATGTCTGGTTCAGAGAGGAATATTTGAGTTTCGTCAGAATAGCAATGGTATTGGAAACCATGAGATTCTTTGAGTTGGCCGAGGATGTAGATGGAGAATGGAGTCCTACAATGGAGCCTTGGGGGACCCTTACAAAAAAAAGGCATGGCGATGAAGTTGTGTGTGAGTGGTAGATGCTGAATGTACAGTCAGTGAGGTATGAGGAGATCCAGGAAAGGGACAAGTCTGAGATACCAAGGGATGAGAGAGTTTCTAACAAGAGGGAGTGGTCAACTGTCAAAGGCAGAGGAAAGGTCAAGGAGAGAAGGAGAAGGAGGAGGACAGATTAGTGACACTTTGGCAGTTAGAAGGTCATTAGTGACTTTGGTCACTAATATCAGTTTCAGTGGAGTGACGGGGTCTGAAGCCTAACTGAAATCTGTCAAAGAGGAGGTTGGAAGAGAGATAGGATAGGGTGTGTACACATTTGACCCAATATGGACTGTCCAGGGGCTGTCCAGTTTCAGCAAGCAAATGTTATTGCTTGTACAATGAAATGTTTGTATAATGAAATGTTATACACGTTATACAGTTATACATTTTCCGCACCCATTCTTCTTTTCTAGGTTTCTGCTTGCTGTCATTCTTTGTTGACGTTCACAGCAGTCATTCCATAGTTATGATGGACACACAGATCTATAGCTTGTGACAAGATGTCTGATTACTGAGTTATGGACCTTTGTAAACATCACCATGAACTGTCCACAACATGACCCTGGATTAATTTTTCATATACTGAAAGTAAACAAAGAGTGACAGAAAACAGAGATCTAGAAAACAAAGATAAATTTATACAGAAGGAATAATGTAAAATTATATATCTTTTGATTATATAAACGGTGTTAAAAATGGACAACCTCTTTAAGTACTACTGCAACTGTTACAACTGTTACAACTTTTTTTTTTTTAAGAAATGTTATACTATTGGAATTTATTATGCCTTGATCAAAGCCTTTTCATTTGATACACAGGGTTTTACACAACTAGGAAAACTAAAACAAAAAAGGGGGAAAAGTTTCTCATGTTTGTCATTAGAAATAGCACAAATATTTTTATAATAGTTTCTCTCTCCATTATGGTCATTTTCATGTAGGTGATAGTTTTGTGTCACCAGAGTGGGGCTAGGACCTGTGATGTAAATGTGGTGGTAACAATCTTACTTTTTGAATATAATTTATTTTACACATTTTTGTCTTTTTTATTTTTTTTCACTTTTAACTGGGGCTGATATATCTGTCACAGTTACAAGAGGAATATAGCTTCCTAACTTCAGCTGCAAAGCTGATCCAGGTACTCCAGGACCCAGTAGCATATACAGTTTGTGACATCTGGCGGGTCACAGGACCACAGAGTTGGAACAAGCCGCATCATTATGGCTCCCATAATTGTATACACGGATTCCACCTCAAAATCCTCTTGTAAAAAAAATTGTGTGAACTCATCAACTCCCCCTAAGACTGTCTGCACACAAGAAGCTTTTGATTAGGTGTTTTTATGCAGTTTTTAAAGTGAAAACAACAGGTGAATGGTAAGTGGAGAAAGTATAAAGGAAGCTATAGGCGAAAAATATCTTAAGTTTGATAATTATGTTCAGTGGCACTGTTTACAATGTACAGTAGGGGCCAGTGGCATAACGATTGTGGTCGCAGGGAGTGCAACCATGACCGGGCCTGGCAAGGTATGGGGCCCGTGGCCAGCTGGAGATGGCCAGAGCCCCGTACCACTATGACAGCGATCGGGGAAAGCCTGATTCCCCGACCGCTATGCATATTGTAGATGAAAAGGGGCCCTAGCATGTCACCTGACCCCTTTTCAATAGAAACTAGACCAGGAGAAGTGACTTAAAATAATAGTTATACTCACCTCTCCTGGGCTCAGTGTCCTCTCCAGCGTCCTGTGACTGAGACCTGTGATTAGGCCCCAACAGTCACATGGCGTGCTGCAGTGTAATGACATCAGTGCACCCCCACATGGCCGCTGAGGTCAATCATAAGCCTCAGCAAGGATGTCGGGAAAATGGTCGATGATGTTGAGACAGTTGAGACAGTGTAAAAAACGCGCCAAAAAATGTAACCCAATTTTTGACGTGTTTTTTTACACGTGTAAAAAAAATGTCATTGAAGTCAACAGGAGTCTTATTTTTACACGTGTATTCTTTACACGTGTATTGTGCCAAAATGAGCGCTCCTTTACTCCGTGTGAATGGACCCTTAATGTTTGTTATTTTTATTCTCCTTCTCTGGGCCTCTGATTATTATACTCTGGGGTCTGAGGAGAGTAAAGTTTGTACTCGGGCCCACAAGATGCCACTGGTAGGGGTGTATCTATAAGGGGTGCATAGGTAGCAATTGCCATCGGGCTCTAGAGCCTCAGAGTGTCCAAAGGCCTGTCTCCAATATAAGAAGGCATTTATATTATTGATATCGCATATTGTGCATTGGAGCTCAGGAGCTTCAAGTTAAATCTCTGTATGTCAGACTTATGTACTGTAATTGTCTAATTTCATACATATGTTATAAGATGTAATTAAAATGTATAGAGCTTGGTATTTTTTATCCAGTTGAATTGAAAAGCTCATTCAACTACATAATTGAAAATGGTTGGCTCGGCACGATCTGGATGTTTCCCCACCAAACGTATTACCTGCCAAAAGGCATATATATATATTTACAGTCCTATGAAAAAGTTTGGGCACCCCTATTAATCTTAATCATTTTTTGTTCTAAATATTTTGGTGTTTGCAACAGCCATTTCAGTTTGATATATCTAATAACTGATGGACACAGTAATATTTCAGGATTGAAATGAGGTTTATTGTACTAACAGAAAATGTGCAATATACATTAAACCAAAATTTGACCGGTGCAAAAGTATGGGCACCCTTATCATTTTATTGATTTGAATTCCCCTAACTACTTTTTACTGACTTACTGAAGCACAAAATTGGTTTTGTAACCTCAGTGAGCTTTGAACTTCATAGCCAGATGTATCCAATCATAAGAAAAGGTATTTAAGGTGGCCAATTGCAAGTTGATCTCCTATTTGAATCTCCTCTGAAGAGTGGCATCATGGGCTACTCAAAACAACTCTCAAATGATCTGAAAACAAAGATTGTTCAACATAGTTGTTCAGGGGAAGGATACAAAAAGTTGTCTCAGAGATTTAACCTGTCAGTTTCCACTGTGAGGAACATAGTAAGGAAATGGAAGACCACAGGGACAGTTCTTGTTAAGCCCAGAAGTGGCAGGCCAAGAAAAATATCAGAAAGGCAGAGAAGAAGAATGGTGAGAACAGTCAAGGACAATCCACAGACCACCTCCAAAGAGCTGCAGCATCATTATGCTGCAGATGGTGTCACTGTGCATCGGTCAACTATACAGCGCACTTTGCACAAATAGAAGCTGTATGGGAGAGTGATGAGAAAGAAGCCGTTTCTGCACGTACGCCACAAATAGAGTTGCCTGAGGTATGAAAAAGCACATTTGGACAAGGCAGCTTCATTTTGGAAACAAAAATTGAGTTGTTTGGTTATAAAAAAAAGGCGTTATGCATGGCGTCCAAAAAGAAACAGCATTCCAAGAAAAACACATGCTACCCACTGTAAAATTTGGTGGAGGTTCCATCATGCTTTGGGGCTGTGTGGCCAATGCCGGCATCGGGAATCTTGTTAAAGTTGAGGGTCGCATGGATTCCACTCAGTATCAGCAGATTCTTGAGAATAATGTTCAAGAATCAGTGACGAAGTTGAAGTTACGCCGGGGATGGATATTTCAGCAAGACAATGATCCAAAACACCGCTCCAAATCCTCAGGCATTCATGCAGAGGAACAATTACAATGTTCTGGAATGGCCATCCCAGTCCCCAGACCTGAATATCATTGAACATCTGTGGGATGATTTGAAGCGGGCTGTCCATGCTCGGCGACCATCTAACTTAACTGAACTTGAATTGTTTGTCCAAAATACCTTTATCCAGGATCCAGGAACTGATTAAAAGCTACAGGAAGCGACTAGAGGCTGTTATCTTTGCAAAAGGAGGATCTACTAAATATTAATGTCACTTTTCTGTTGAGGTGCCCATACTTTTGCACCGGTCAAATTTTGGTTTAATGCATATTGCGCATTTTCTGTTAGTACAATAAACCTCATTTCAATCCTGAAATATTACTGTGTCCATCAGTTATTAGATATATCAAACTGAAATGGCTGTTGCAAATACCAAAATATTTAGAACTAAAAATGATTAAGATTAATAGGGGTGCCCAAACTTTTTCATAGGACTGTATGTTTGGCTGTTAAAAGGGTTGTCCAGGATCTGAAGGTAATTGATACTAATGAGCTATCCATAGATGATAAGTATCAGATTGGCCCGGGACCCCTTTCTTTTCATCTGTTTCTCCTACTTGACTCCATATATTATAAAATCTGCAGACTGTAACAGCGGTGCCTGTAACTGTAGCCGCTCCCCTATTCACTTGAAAAGGAGTAGGGTCGTTTCCGGTTTTACCCGACCAATCTAATATTAATGACCTACCTTGAGGATAGGTAACCAGTATCAATTACCTTCGGACCTCTTGAAAGTACACATTAGCATATGCGATCTCCAATTAAATGTTCAGTAATATATTACTTTAGAAGTGCAGAATTATAGTTCAAAGCATTATTAAGAATATCTGTCAGATTCATAAATTATTATTTGTCAGAGATAATGAGTGACTATGAGTGACATATAATGAATGATATGGGATAAGTGACAACAGTTTGAATGATTTGTAATGATTGATGAAGAACATGAATTATTAAATTTCAGGATGTGATTTGAATGATAATGATCTTAAACCTATTGTGAATTTTAAGTGTATTTTATAGTATATTTCTGGATCAAGGTTGAAAACATGGCAGGCATTACCAGTGAGCAGAAGGCTTTGCATGCTACAGTGTTCGGGATAGCTATAGATACTTAAAATCCATTATACTGTGTATATATATACTCACCGACTATTTTATTAGGTACACCATGCTAGTAATGGGTGGGACCCCCTTTTGCCTTCAGAACTGCCTCAATTCTTCGTGGCATAGATTCAACAAGGTGCTGGAAGCATTCCTCAGAGATTTTGGTCCATATTGACATGATGGCATCACACAGTTGCCGCAGAATTGTCGGCTGCACATCCATGATGCGAATCTCCCGTTCCACCACATCCCAAAGATGCTCTATTGGATTGAGATCTGGTGACTGTGGAGGCCATTGGAGTACAGTGAACTCATTGTCATGTTCAAGAAACCAGTCTGAGATGATTCCAGCTTTATGACATGGCGCATTATCCTGCTGAAAGTAGCCATCAGATGTTGGGTACATTGTGGTCATAAAGGGATGGACATGGTCAGCAACAATACTCAGGTAGGCTTTGGCGTTGCAACGATGCTCAATTGGTACCAAGGGGCCCAAAGAGTGCCAAGAAAATATTCCCCACACCATGACACCACCACCACCAGCCTGAACAGTTGATACAAGGCAGGATGGATCCATGCTTTCATGTTGTTGACGCCAAATTCTGACCCTACCATCCGAATGTCGCAGCAGAAATCGAGACTCATCAGACCAGGCAACGTTTTTCCAATCTTCAATTGTCCAATTTCGATGAGCTTGTGCAAATTGTAGCCTCAGTTTCCTGTTCTTAGCTGAAAGGAGTGGCACCCAGTGTGGTCTTCTGCTGCTGTAGCCCATCTGCCTCAAAGTTCGACGTACTGTGCGTTCAGAGATGCTCTTCTGGCTACCTTGGTTGTAACGAGTGGCTATTTGAGTCACTGTTACCTTTCTATCAGCTCGAACCAGTCTGGCCATTCTCCTCTGACCTCTGGCATCAACAACGCATTTCCGCCCACAGAACTGCCGCTCACTGGATGTTTTTTCTTTTTCGGACCATTCTCTGTTAACCCTAGAGATGGTTGTGCGTGAAAATCCCAGTAGATCAGCAGTTTCTGAAATACTCAGACCAGCCCTTCTGGCACCAACAACCATGCCACGTTCAAAGGCACTCAAATCACCTTTCTTCCCCATACTGATGCTCGGTTTGAACTGCAGGAGATTGTCTTGACCATGTCTACATGCCTAAATGCACTGAGTTGCCGCCATGTGATTGGCTGATTAGAAATTAAGTGTTAACGAGCAGTTGGACAGGTGTACCTAATAAAGTGGCCGGTGAGTGTATATATATATATATATATATATATATATATATATATATAGTCAGGGTCTGGGGTTGCTAGGTGGGGTGGCATAGACACAAAAGACCAGTTTCTTTAGTCCAAAACAAAGGTAGAGTTTATTTTTACTCACAAAAGGTAGCGCAGCAACAAAAGGAAACAATACAACAATAAATACCTGCCCGGCTAGGCTCTAACTGAACATAGAATGGGTTACCTCACCTAGAATAATAGAAATCCAAAAGGCAGTAGAATCATTCAGGACACAGCTCCAAAAATATGACCTCTCTGTTGGCTTTCCAGCCAAGCTCTACCCAAAGTCTGCTGCTGGAGCTGGCTTCTTAAGCCTCCCTTGATAAGCACTCTCTGCAGCTGAGTCGCTGCCGGAACATCCCCAAAGTGTGGACTGGAGGGGGGGTGGAATGACAGGTCCCACTACCAACCTACCTGCCATTCCTAAATATCCAGCCCAATACTGAGCATTTACCAAAATGCTCAGCAGACGAAAGTTGTCTGCTGAAAACAAACATTCCTTCTGGAGTTTACTCATCTCACCCACCTTAGTAGTCTGGGTGAGATGTACACCCCCTCCATTACCTGACCAGCCATCGGTTTACTTGAATCCCTGCATATTGAGTTGGCTATAGGAAAATACAGGTCCGCGCTCACTGGTAGACTTAGATGAATGGCAGGTAGTCAAGTATTGGAATAAACCATAAATAATTTATTGATATAAAACAGGCACGACGCGTTTCGGACTACGGGTCCTTTTTCAAGTGCAAACAACTGTAAGAAATTTATAAAAATACAACCATATAAAATTTTTTATAAAATACTAAATTTTTTCATCAAGCCCCTTGATCTTAAAAGGAGAGAACTTAGTAACAACAATTGAATTCATTTGGATAAGTTATAAGAGATTTTACAATACCCAATGTCTAGTAAGCACAAACGGTATATTAATCTCAAAAAGAGTTGACTCCCATGGCAAACGGAAAAACACTATCCATGCATAATCTTCAACTAGCTTGTGGCCTTTGAATATTTGTTTACACATATATAAAATACATAAAAAGCAGAAAACTGAACATGAACATATTAGCTACCAAACTATAGTTATTAGCTACCAGAGGCCATCTGGTTTTTTTGCTTCTATATTATTACCTTATGTATTAAGTTCTATACAGTACTACACTTAGAGCGCTCGGTGTCTTTCTCTCCTTTTGTTTTTACACTGCATATTGAGTTGGATACTTACAGATTCCATTCATTTATGTGTTGTAATAGGCATATAATTTTTAATAGCATGAGTTATAACTATGTAGTTAAAGCAGATAGGATTGCACTCATTGATAAATCCCAGAACATCAAAACATCCCCCTAGACATCTATTATAGTTGTCTAATAGGGATACCATTTTTCTATTCTTCTGGTCCTCTAACAGTCTGGAAGAACAGACACCCGGGTGCAGATGTTAACCAAACCTTATAGAGATAAGACTTTTATCACATGAAATGGGTCACCTGATCAGTTTTTCCAATTAATAGATTATATAAATATCAACAGTATAAATATGAAATTTTAGAACAAGTTTGAGCATCAGATAATTACATTTCTTTATGTTGGTTAGGATTATGGATGGATACTTAGAAACAAGAAGCTATCATAACCCTCAAACTAAGGCTTATTAATGAGATTCAATAGCTGTCACCCTTACCATGGATGGCGATCAGTTCCACTTACTTGGGATGGAATTGATTAAGTTTCAAGATCATATTTTTCATGAACAAGCAAATGATTTGTGTCTAAATTTGCAGATGAAGGGATACCTTGCAGAAATGGTGAATGAGACATGTGCTAGAGATAATGCAAAGAATCAGGAATTACTACTCTATGCAAGAGAATGTATGCAAAAAGGATCAAATTAAAACAATGTATTTTCTAGTTTGGCCACAGCCCTATGGGTGAGATGATTAAATCTGTAATAAGAAAGCACTGTACATTTTACAGGACTATCCAAAGTTGGATTAAGTAAGATCTAGGAAATAAATCATATTTTGTAACACTTTTCATCATTGTAAATTTCCAAGGGATATGTTGGTTTTAAGATGTTTCACAAATGAAACAACAGAAAGTTATTGGTTTAACAAACTAGTGCCAGTGTGCCATCATTTAAATAATCCATCTATGCGCCTTCCATTATCAACAATATAAATCATAACAATATTTAATAGCAAATTGTGCTGAACCCTCATTAGAGATGAATAATCACTTGGTTGTACATGTTATTCCTACTTAATAGTCTGCTATATACATCCATTCATTATGAATCCTAATTCACTATATAAAACTGCTTATGAAACATACATGATTGCTTTGCTTCAGGAAGAAAGTGTAATGGAAATTTTACATTTTAGCTTTCAAGAGTTTTTAAGAGTTCCAAAAATGTAAACTGATATTGCAAAAAAAAAAAAAAAATCAAGTGGAAATGATTGGGCTTCTGATATGGATTTCTCTAGACTGCTGTGTTCTGGTCATGTCGTGATCTGTTTTATAACTGGAGCAATTGTCCATCCCATGTTAAGGACAAACAGGGGCATCACTTCCGGGGTAGCAGTGGTAGCGGCTGCCACAGGGCCCAAGACATTAGGGGGCCTAGCGACAGCCGCAACCGCTGATTTTTTTTTAATCGTCTATTACCTGCTGGAGTAACTCCAGCAGGTAACTGACTCTATTTACTTATCGATCCTTGATCTGGCTCACGCCTGCCGGCGCTTCTTCTGCGGAGGCCGTTGTGAGCAGGTCAGGTGCTGGGGGATCGGTAAGTGAGGCCGGGGGTCCCACAAACACTATTATTATGCTCGGGGGGGGGGGGGGGGTATTTTAAGACCCCCAAGTATAATGATTGGAGGGCGAGGAAAGGTAAGTGAACATAAAAAAACACTCTTACCTCTCCTTCACTCCGGAAGGCTTTGAACCTACTTGGTGATGTCACAGGAGTCATGTGGCCCAGGCCAGCTTTATTATGCGTCGCGACACCTGCCTGAGTCAGGTGACATCTGTTCTATCACTGAAGATGGCCAACATCACCAAGGATTACGGCGGAGCCCAGGGAGAGGTAAGTAAAAGTGTTTTTTATGTTTGTATCTTCCCCTGTGTCTCCGATTATTATACTTTGGAGTCTGAAAAGACACCAGAGTATAATACATGGGTGGTCCACAATAGGGCATAATACTGTGTGCAGGGGCCACTATGGGGCATAATACTGTGTGCAGGGACCACTATGGGGCATAATACTGTGTGCAGGGGCCACTATGGCATAATGGTCCTGAGTAAATCAGGGTCAGACCTGTGAAATTCCAATATGACTGATTTATTCTTCTCCTGCTTATAGTTGTTTGGGAGAAAAAAAGTAACAGTTGACAGCTTTCTAAAGTGTATGGTCAGCTTTAGGTTTTGCCATATGAGAAACTCACAAATTATTAGCATAAATGGGATCCTAAGCTTTTCCAAAACAATACTCTTTACATTTCCCAGCTTTTACAAGAAATCCACTGCATCTTAAGACTCCCCTGCTATCTGTCTACAACTGCTGGATCAGTAATAATAATAATACATTCTATTTATATAGCGCCAACATATTCCGCAGCAGTGTACAATTTGTAGAGTTCAAGTACAGGCAAAAAACCCCCCAAAACATCCTATTAATATTATAAAGGTGAAAGTTTGTGAGTTTGGATGTTTGTGGGTTTGTGTGTTTGGATGTTCGGATGTTTGGATGTTTGTTCCTCAATCACGCAAAACCCGCTCCACCGATTTGGCTGAAATTTTCCACAAACATAGTTACTACACTTGATTGCGCAATAGGCTACATTTTGTCACAATAGCGCACAGACGTTTTTCCCAGGACCCCACAAAACCTAAACTCACATCACTATCTCTGCAATCTCACACACTTTGGACCATAGCAAGCCACAAAATTCATATTACCCTCTACAGCAGAGGTCAGCAACCCCTGGCACACGCGCCAAGAGTGGCACTCCTGCCATATTTCACTGGCATACCAGCAGCACAGGACCTGCAAGAGTTAAATGAAGTCCGAGGTCCCTTCAGTGCTCTGCTAGAGCTGAGGCATAAGGACACTCCCCTTTGAGAGGGGTGCAGGAAACCCAGGGAGTGGAGCTTAATCGCTCAAGTCTGTGCCTGCTATAGGGATAGCTCCTGCCATCTGCACCCTGCAAACATTCCCCGAGGAGGACAGGAAGCTGCTAGCTGTCAGGATACGGAGTCGCCGCGGTCTCCTTGCTGCGCGGCGTCTCCCTGGGAGACGTGTTAGGAGTTCTATTGGGTGTGCTTAGGTCATTAAGGGTTAATCTTTTCCTTGCCTTCAGTCTCCATGTCATTAGCCATCAGGTGTGTTCTCTGCTGCTATTTAAACCCCACCCAGGCATGGATCCTTGCCAGCCATTCACTTTGTGGTTCCTGGTTCCTCTGCTCAGTCAGATTCCCTGTCTGTTAGTATTCGGTCTGTTCTCTTGGTTTATTTACCCGGCTTGTATTTTTGACTATCCCTTGTCTTTTGATTTGGTACCTTTATTATATCTCCTGGCTTGACCTCTTGCTCGTCTGACCTCGCCTTCTCTTCTGTATCTTGCTGGGACTTGTGGTCCTCCCTGGTTCCATGCTGTTTAGTCTTTTGTTTTGCATTGCAGTTACACTGTGCTTTCTGTTTAGGTGTGACCCCCGTGACTCCAGTCCCTAGCACTTTCAGGGCCTCCTCTCCCCTTATCCTAGCCACCGGATAGAAGCGTAAGGAGTCGTGGTAGGCGCACTTCAATTAGGAAGTGCATTGGTCTGCCTCATCTCAGATATTACAGCATAGTTATAGCTGCAGGGCCTGTGACCCCTTTTGTCATTAGTTGCACAGTGTTGCTTTCCCAGCTGTGTCACTTTGCACTGCCTGACCCTGACTCCAATCCTTACACTAGCAAAGTGAAACTGAAAAACACACAGGTACATAGGATTACTATTCTCATTAATGTCAGGCATTTGGGGTTATTAGTTTAGTCTTAGTAACTCCATGTGCCTCACATTAATAGGAATAAACCCCATCATGCCCCTCATATTAACCCCTGTGTGCCTCATATAAAGGTTACTAATATGTGAGACATATGGAGGTACTAATAAAAGACCTCAATAATGAAGATACTTAATTATTACCTCCAAGTCTCTCACATATCAGTAACTCTTACACAAGGGTTAATGTGAGGGACATGATGGGGTTAATTGCTATTAATAAGAGGCACATGGAGTTACTAAACTGTCATGCACAGGGACAGACTTTATGTTGCTTGCTCAAGAGTATCCTGTGCCCAAAATGTACATGTACTGGCGGAAAATAACAAATCATACAATGTCGTATATCGAAGTATATTCACTTGAAATACCTCTGTCCCAAAGACACTATGTACAGTTTATACCAACACCGTATAGCAGCTGAAATACAAATTACATTCAACACAAAAGTCTCATGTGCTCTCAGAATTACAGCAACAACAAGATACAAAGTTACATTTCATATCCCATACCTTATACACAGTACGAAAACCTTACCCGCGCCTACGTACCCACTTCTACAATCACCGCAGATGAAGTCGCGGGTACCAGCTAGTTACAAATAAATAGTCATTTCACACAATGGGACTGAGGGCCCTCCTCACAAGAGCTTACAATCTATGAGGTAGAGGGAGTGACACAAGAGGTAGCAGGGGCGGCATCAGAGGTAGCATTACTTATACAGAGGTCAGACAATGTTGTAATAGAGGTTAATGTCATTACACAAACATAAAACTGTATGAGCCGTCACCAGTCATGTCCTTTAATATGCAGATGGTACCTGGACATATAGTTAGCCTGGAATGGCATCATATTGTGTGGGGTAATGTGGGCGCGTGAACAGAGTAGGGTTGATTTTAGGGATTCTAATTACGGTATTACATTAGGAATTGTGAGAGGCCTGTAATAAAGTAACTGTAGGGTTGAAAAAACTATTTAGATGTGCATTGTTCCAATACAGATATAATGGAAGCCATAAAGGGGAAAAAAAGGATAAGAAGAAGGTTATTACCTAATATCACAATCTTGTGAGGTATTAAAATGAAACTTTCTCTGACTGGATTGACTGGAGTTTTTTTTTATAATATTCGTAACTGAAAAACATTAATAAAATTTATGCACATTGAAGTATGTGTAGTTTAATATACTTATATCTTAAAAGTAAGATTTTATTTTCTGGCCAGTAAACTAAGAATGTAATGAAAATAAAAAATAACAAAAATAGGCCAAACATCCCAAATAATCTTCCCTGTGGTTACCCCATAAAATTTAGGGGCCAGAGTGAATCTAAAATAATGACATCTGTACGGGATATAAAGCTTATTTACTCTGAGAACTTGTTCTTTCTGAAATCATGGTTCATATTTTTACATTATAAAGCTTAATTTATACATTAAAGCCAGATCTATCTGGCGGCAAGTTTTAGCTGAGTTTCTTTTAATAGCACACTTTACAGTATACTTGTCATTTTTATTATACATTATTTTATTTCACAATTATTTCCAATGAACCTTTTCCCGTTCCTTTCAGATGAGTGGATTTGTATGCCTAGATGGGGAATTCGGAAACATATAAAATAACAGTAGTTTGAAATGTGTCTTTATGCAAATTTGCCTCCAGCATATAACACACATGATGATTACATGAAATTGCACAGATCGGTCCAATTTCTTTTAAAACACTGCACTTTCCAGGGTTCCAAGCATTAAAAGTACATTATTTACAAGGGCCAGATACAAATTATATGGCTTTTCAGTGCTGTCTGTGCTTTGCCATGCTGTTTCAGTAGAGATTTCATATGAAAGTTATAAATTAGAGTAGTTTATATAAAACTTAAAAGAAGAACCGCAGAGAAGATACCAAATATACTATTGTAATAAGGTTGAGTATAAAATTTAAAATGAGTCAAAATCAATTGGTGTTTTAGTTCACAATATCATGAAATAATCAATATCATACCAAGGAACTTATCAATTTTATATCAAGATATCTTAAAACAAGGGGTTAATTATTTGGCCAGAAGAGGCCAATCGCTTAGAGATATCCTTTCCCCTAGGTTATTTGTGTCTGATGTTCATACTAAATTGACTTGGTTACAAAGCACAGGTTTCCTTAAATAAGGACTTCCAAGATGTTGCTCATGTAAATGTAGAGAAAACATTGGACTTCTGTACGACAATAAGTCTTAAGTTTTGTAGATGTGAATTTCTAAATTGCAATTTTTGGATCCTGAAATCAGGAACACGTTTAACAGGGGGTCTCAGTATTAATATGTTTTAGCCTATTTATAATAAAAACACACATTTGTACTATACGGCTATATTCATACTTGCGTTGTTTTTTTTTTTGGGGGGGGGGGTTTATAGTGAAATGGGAGCACGTTTTTTGAGAGGTCTCAACATTTGATTTGGCCTTTTTTATTATTAACACAAATTTGTATTATATGGTTATATTCACACGTTTTTGTTAGTTTTTCATTTCTGATATGGTGTTTTTTCTTGATCTTGCCTTTTGGATGACTCTTGATCTGTTTCCATGTACAGTCCTATGAAAAAGTTTGGGCACCCCTATTAATCTTAATCATTTTTTGTTCTAAATATTTTGGTGTTTGCAACAGCCATTTCAGTTTGATATATCTAATAACTGATGGACACAGTAATATTTCAGGATTGAAATGAGGTTTATTGTACTAACAGAAAATGTGCAATATGCATTAAACCAAAATTTGACCGGTGCAAAAGTATGGGCACCCTTATCATTTTATTGATTTGAATTCCCCTAACTACTTTTTACTGACTTACTGAAGCACAAAATTGGTTTTGTAACCTCAGTGAGCTTTGAACTTCATAGCCAGATGTATCCAATCATAAGAAAAGGTATTTAAGGTGGCCAATTGCAAGTTGATCTCCTATTTGAATCTCCTCTGAAGAGTGGCATCATGGGCTACTCAAAACAACTCTCAAATGATCTGAAAACAAAGATTGTTCAACATAGTTGTTCAGGGGAAGGATACAAAAAGTTGTCTCAGAGATTTAACCTGTCAGTTTCCACTGTGAGGAACATAGTAAGGAAATGGAAGACCACAGGGACAGTTCTTGTTAAGCCCAGAAGTGGCAGGCCAAGAAAAATATCACAAAGGCAGAGAAGAAGAATGGTGAGAACAGTCAAGGACAATCCACAGACCACCTCCAAAGAGCTGCAGCATCATCTTGCTGCAGATGGTGTCACTGTGCATCGGTCAACTATACAGCGCACTTTGCACAAATAGAAGCTGTATGGGAGAGTGATGAGAAAGAAGCCGTTTCTGCACATACGCCACAAATAGAGTTGCCTGAGGTATGAAAAAGCACATTTGGACAAGGCAGCTTCATTTTGGAAACAAAAATTGAGTTGTTTGGTTATAAAAAAAAGGCGTTATGCATGGCGTCCAAAAAGAAACAGCATTCCAAGAAAAACACATGCTACCCACTGTAAAATTTGGTGGAGGTTCCATCATGCTTTGGGGCTGTGTGGCCAATGCCGGCATCGGGAATCTTGTTAAAGTTGAGAGTCGCATGGATTCCACTCAGTATCAGCAGATTCTTGAGAATAATGTTCAAGAATCAGTGACGAAGTTGAAGTTACGCCGGGGATGGATATTTCAGCAAGACAATGATCCAAAACACCGCTCCAAATCCTCAGGCATTCATGCAGAGGAACAATTACAATGTTCTGGAATGGCCATCCCAGTCCCCAGACCTGAATATCATTGAACATCTGTGGGATGATTTGAAGCGGGCTGTCCATGCTCGGCGACCATCTAACTTAACTGAACTTGAATTGTTTGTCCAAAATACCTTTATCCAGGATCCAGGAACTGATTAAAAGCTACAGGAAGCGACTAGAGGCTGTTATCTTTGCAAAAGGAGGATCTACTAAATATTAATGTCACTTTTCTGTTGAGGTGCCCATACTTTTGCACCGGTCAAATTTTGGTTTAATACATATTGCACATTTTCTGTTAGTACAATAAACCTCATTTCAATCCTGAAATATTACTGTGTCCATCAGTTATTAGATATATCAAACTGAAATGGCTGTTATAAACACCAAAATATTTAGAACTAAAAATGATTAAGATTAATAGGGGTGCCCAAACTTTTTCATAGGACTGTATTTCCTATGTATGTTTTGGGTCCTGTTGTATGGCTTAGTTATGGCGCAGGGTTTTGTTTTGTATTTGCTACTAGAGATGAGCGAACAGTGTTCTATCGAACACATGTTCGATCGGATATCAGGGTGTTCGCCATGTTCGAATCGAATCGAACACCGCGTGGTAAAGTGCGCCAAAATTCGATTCCCCTCCCACCTTCCCTGGCGCCTTTTTTGCACCAATAACAGCGCAGGGGAGGTGGGACAGGAACTACGACACCGGGGGCATTGAAAAAAATTGGAAAAAGTCATTGGCTGCCGAAATCAGGTGACCTCCATTTTAGACGAATAGTGGATTTCAAATCCGGGTCATATGAGAATGTGAACTTTGTGACTAAGAGACAGGGATAGCTGTACAGGCAGGGATAGCTAGGGATAACCTTTATTTAGGGGGGAATGTTATTAAAAATAACTTTTTGGGGCTCTATCGGGTGTGTAATTGTGATTTTTGTGAGATAAACTTTTTCCCATAGGGATGCATAGGCCAGCGCTGATTGGCCGAATTCCGTACTCTGGCCAATCAGCGCTGGCCAATGCATTCTATTAGCTTGATGAAGCAGAGTGTGCACAAGGGTTCAAGCGCACCCTCGGCTCTGATGTAGCAGAGCCGAGGCTGCACAAGGGTTCAAGCGCACCCTCGGCTCTGATGTAGGAGAGCCGAGGGTGCACTTGAACCCTTGTGCACCCTCAGCTCTGCTACATCAGAGCCGAGGGTGCGCTTGAACCCTTGTGCACACTCTGCTTCATCAAGCTAATAGAATGCATTGGCCAGCGCTGATTGGCCAATGTATTCTATTAGCCTGATGAAGTAGAGCTGAATGTGTGTGCTAAGCACACTCATTCAGCACTGCTTCATCACGCCAATACAATGCATTAGCCAGTGCTGATTGGCCAGAGTACGGAATTCGGCCAATCAGCGCTGGCCAATGCATTCTATTAGCCCGATGAAGTAGAGCTGAATGTGTGTGCTAAGCACACACATTCAGCACTGCTTCATCACGCCAATACAATGCATTAGCCAGTGCTGATTGGCCAGAGTACGGAACTCGACCAATCAGCGCTGGCTCTGCTGGAGGAGGCGGAGTCTAAGATCGCTCCACACCAGTCTCCATTCAGGTCCGACCTTAGACTCCGCCTCCTCCGGCAGAGCCAGCGCTGATTGGCCGAAGGCTGGCCAATGCATTCCTATGCGAATGCAGAGACTTAGTAGTGCTGAGTCAGTTTTGCTCAACTACACATCTGATGCACACTCGGCACTGCTACATCAGATGTAGCAATCTGATGTAGCAGAGCCGAGGGTGCACTAGAACCCCTGTGCAAACTCAGTTCATGCTAATAGAATGCATTGGCCAGCGCTGATTGGCCAATGCATTCTATTAGCCCGATGAAGTAGAGCTGAATGTGTGTGCTAAGCACACTCATTCAGCACTGCTTCATCACGCCAATACAATGCATTAGCCAGTGCTGATTGGCCAGAGTACGGAATTCGGCCAATCAGCGCTGGCCAATGCATTCTATTAGCCCGATGAAGTAGAGCTGAATGTGTGTGCTAAGCACACACATTCAGCACTGCTTCATCGGGCTAATAGAATGCATTGGCCAGCGCTGATTGGCCGAATTCCGTACTCTGGCCAATCAGCACTGGCCAATGCATTCTATTAGCCCGATGAAGTAGAGCTGAATGTGTGTGCTAAGCACACACATTCAGCACTGCTTCATCACGCCAATACAATGCATTAGCCAGTGCTGATTGGCCAGAGTACGGAATTTGGCCAATCAGCGCTGGCTCTGCTGGAGGAGGCGGAGTCTAAGGTCGGACCTGAATGGAGACTGGTGTGGAGCGATCTTAGACTCCGCCTCTTCCAGCAGAGCCAGCGCTGATTGGCCGAATTCCGTACTCTGGCCAATCAGCGCTGGCCAATGCATTCTATTAGCCCGATGAAGTAGAGCTGAATGTGTGTGCTAAGCACACACATTCAGCACTGCTTCATCGGGCTAATAGAATGCATTGGCCAGCGCTGATTGGCCGAATTCCGTACTCTGGCCAATCAGCACTGGCCAATGCATTCTATTAGCCCGATGAAGTAGAGCTGAATGTGTGTGCTAAGCACACACATTCAGCACTGCTTCATCACGCCAATACAATGCATTAGCCAGTGCTGATTGGCCAGAGTACGGAATTCGGCCAATCAGCGCTGGCTCTGCTGGAGGAGGCGGAGTCTAAGATCGCTCCACACCAGTCTCCATTCAGGTCCGACCTTAGACTCCGCCTCCTCCAGCAGAGCCAGCGCTGATTGGCCGAATTCCGTACTCTGGCCAATCAGCACTGGCTAATGCATTGTATTGGCGTGATGAAGCAGTGCTGAATGTGTGTGCTTAGCACACACATTCAGCTCTACTTCATCGGGCTAATAGAATGCATTGGCCAGCGCTGATTGGCCGAATTCCGTACTCTGGCCAATCAGCACTGGCTAATGCATTGTATTGGCGTGATGAAGCAGTGATGAATGTGTGTGCTTAGCACACACATTCAGCTCTACTTCATCGGGCTAATAGAATGCATTGGCCAATCAGCGCTGGCCATTGCATTCTATTAGCATGAACTGAGTTTGCACAGGGGTTCTAGTGCACCCTCGGCTCTGCTACATCAGATTGCTACATCTGATGTAGCAGTGCCGAGTGTGCATCAGATGTGTAGTTGAGCAAAACTGACTCAGCACTGCTAAGTCTCTGCATTCGCATAGGAATGCATTGGCCAGCCTTCGGCCAATCAGCGCTGGCTCTGCCGGAGGAGGCGGAGTCTAAGGTCGGACCTAAATGGAGACTGGTGTGGAGCGATCTTAGACTCCACCTCCTCCAGCAGAGCCAGCGCTGATTGGTCGAGTTCCGTACTCTGGCCAATCAGCACTGGCTAATGCATTGTATTGGCGTGATGAAGCAGTGCTGAATGTGTGTGCTTAGCACACACATTCAGCTCTACTTCATCGGGCTAATAGAATGCATTGGCCAGCGCTGATTGGCCAGAGTACGGAATTCGGCCAATCAGCGCTGGCTCTGCTGGAGGAGGCGGAGTCTAAGATCGCTCCACACCAGTCTCCATTCAGGTCTGACCTTAGACTCCGCCTCCTCCAGCAGAGCCAGCGCTGATTGGCCGAATTCCGTACTCTGGCCAATCAGCACTGGCTAATGCATTGTATTGGCGTGATGAAGCAGTGCTGAATGTGTGTGCTTAGCACACACATTCAGCTCTACTTCATCGGGCTAATAGAATGCATTGGCCAGCGCTGATTGGCCAGAGTACGGAATTCGGCCAATCAGCGCTGGCTCTGCTGGAGGAGGCGGAGTCTAAGGTCGGACCTGAATGGAGACTGGTGTGGAGCGATCTTAGACTCCGCCTCCTCCAGCAGAGCCAGCGCTGATTGGTCGAGTTCCGTACTCTGGCCAATCAGCACTGGCCAATGCATTTCTATGGGGAAAAGTTAGCTTGCGAAAATCGCAAACTGACAGGGATTTCCATGAAATAAAGTGACTTTTATGCCCCCAGACATGCTTCCCCTGCTGTCCCAGTGTCATTCCAGGGTGTTGGTATCATTTCCTGGGGTGTCATAGTGGACTTGGTGACCCTCCAGACACGAATTTGGGTTTCCCCCTTAACGAGTTTATGTTCCCCATAGACTATAATGGGGTTCGAAACCCATTCGAACACTCGAACAGTGAGCGGCTGTTCGAATCGAATTTCGAACCTCGAACATTTTAGTGTTCGCTCATCTCTATTTGCTACTATACAAGGTCTTATCATGTCAACCATTTTTACTTCGTGTTTTCCAGAGGAAACAGGTGAGTTTTGCTTTTGTTTGTCAACCATGTTATTTATTTTACTAACTGCAGGACATGCGGTGGATCTATACGGAAATCAGATCTCCAGAGATTGCCACAAGTAGGTTTATATATTTTTCTATGATCTGTGATATGGAATTATGTTTTTGTTTTATATTCTTTACTAGGTTCTGCCTGCGACTTCATCTGTGGGTTGTTGTTGGCGATGATCAACTTATAAGTAGCCAAATGTGGTTGGCGGCGTCCGTATGTCGGCTCTGCTACATCTGTACATATGTGCAGCAGCCCCAGCTGTATGCACATCCGTATGGATAACAGAGCAAGCTGTGGTACCGTGTTGCCTCAGCTCGGCTACATCGGGCAATTTGGCTCACAGGGGTTTTTTTGTCTGAGTGTCCTAGTGTTAGGATGGGGTCCTGCAGGTTTCCCGTCCAGCGCACAGCGCCACCTGCGGGCCAATCCAATCCTCGCCCTTGGCATCGTGAAGTTATGCCACGCCCTTTTGGGTGGGGACTAGCCTTTATATAGTGTGAGCTGACACCCGCCCAGTGCTCACGCTTTGACTATAATATTTTGAGACAGGAGGTCAGGGCTAGGTTGCAGTGAAAAGCAGGAGCAGTCTAGGGATCTAGTTAGGATTCCTTGGCTCTGCCAGTGGGAATCTATAAAGCCTATTGAACTATCTACTTACATTGTAGCTCGTCGCATTTAGGGAGCCCTTTATCTTACTGACCAGGAGTGGCGTTTAACCCCTGGCAGCCTTTCCTGTGTAGCAGACTAAAGCTTTTACTAGTGCCTATTCCTGTGCTGTGATTTAGCAGAGGTCTGTTGCAAGGCTTCATTCAGCTTCAGCCAGCAGCCTTACACAGGTGCACTCTCCCAGTGAGGTTAACTGGTGAGAGTTTGTTTGCAGTCTGTTCACATTGTAACCGCACTAACACCACTGCCAGTGCAGTTAACTGATGGTTAGCCATTCAGGCACACGGCTGCCCCTCAGGGGGCCTGTGGACCTCACTGCAGTGTCTTGCAGTCTAGCGGTTCTGTCACATTATGCAGTAGTATATAGTGGTATATAGAGTACATACAGTGTATACAGTAGTACATAGTTACATAGTGGTATATAGTAGTATATAGAGTGTAAACAGCAGAATATAGTGGTATATAGAGTACATACAGTCCCTGACAGAAGTTCTGTCGCTTATCCATGTTGTGGAATCAAAAGCTTATAACCTGACTTTAAATTCATCTATTGGTTTAAGAAATGACTCATATGAAAACTGAAACCCTCCCAAATGTGTTTTTATTAAGAAAATAAATAGACTTCAATGGTGAAATATTGATCAATTAATGAACACAGAAAGGTCAGCTTTTGGCAAGACAAAAGTTTTGTTGCCTTGTCATGTGATGCCCCCAATCCTAGTGTACAACCGAGTCAGTGCTCATTAATTGAACAGTTAATTAGTGGGTGTGTATAAGAAGAACTCCAGCACCCCAAACCTTCACTTGAACTGCAACTTCACCTCTGACAACATGCCAAAAATCAACCCTGTGACCCAAGCCTAGATTATCAAGAAGCTGAAGAGCAGATCCACTGCAGAGGTGGCTGCACCTTTAATGTGTCTCAGCGTCAAGTACAAAGAATTAAAAAAAGATTTGAACAGACTGGAGATGTTTTTGACAAGCCCAGGTCCTGCAGACCCCTCAAGACAACTGCTCAGAAGGAACGTTTATTGGTTAGAAAATCAAAGCCAGCCCTTCTTCCACTGCAGCAAAGCTCCAACAGGCCTGGTCACCTCAAGTCCCTGTGTCAACTAGAACAGTTTGTAGGATTCTGTCCCGAAATGTCCTCCATGATCGAATTAGTGCCCAAATGCCAGCACTAAACAAAAGGCAATTAAAGGCCCACAGCCTACTAAACGGATGGACGCTGGAAAAGTGGCAGAAGGTGGATTACTCAGATGAATCTTCAGTTGAATTACACCACAGTCATCGCAAATACTGCAGGAGACCTACTGGAGCCCGTATGGATCCAAGATACACCCAGAAAACAGTTGAGTTTGGTGGTGGAAAGATCATGGTCTGGGGTTACATTCAGTATGGGGTGTGCGAAACATTTGCAAGGTGGAAGGCAATATCAATAGCCTAAAATATCAAGAAGTATTAGCTTCCTCTTACATTCCCAATCACAAAAGGGGTCAAATTTTGCCGCAGGATGGTGCTCCATCTCATACATCCATCTCTACATTAAAGTTTCTCAAGGTAAAGAAGATGAAGGTGCTCCAGGACTGGCCAGCCCAGTCACCAGACATGAACATCATTCAGCATGTTTGGGGTAGGATGAAAGAGGAAGCTTGGCAGACAACTCTGGGAGGCATGTTAGACTGCATTCTGTGCTATTACTGATGACTTCATCAATAAATTGTTTGAATCATTGTTGAAACGCATGGATGCCGCCCTTCAAGTTCATAGAAGTCACACAAAATATTAAATATGGCTCTAATAGCACCTCAACTTCATTCACAAATGTTAGGAAACATATCTTTGTATTTGAACTGAATTATTAGTTTCATTTTCACATTACTTTATGTGGGCGACAAAACTTTTGTCTTGCCAAAATCTGACCTTTCTGTGTTCATTAAGTGATCAATATTTCAGCGGTGAAGCCAATTTATTTTCTTAACAAAAAACACATTTGGGAGGTTTTCAGCTTTCAGTTGAGACATTTCTAAAACCAATGGATGAATTTAAAGTCAGGTTATAAACTTTTGATTTGACAACATGGATAAGTGACAAAACTTCTGTCAGGGACTGTACAGTGTTTACAGTAGTATATAGTGGTATATACAACATGTCCCGAAACGCGTAGGCTGATATTTTTTCTTATGTCTTGTTCCTGGAGCATGTAAGATGTTTCCTTTTTATTTTTTGAAAAAGTAAAAGTTATATTTTATTCAATGGTTGCTCGACATACTTTTTTTGTGAGTGTATACAGTAGTATATAGTGGTATATAAAGTAAATACAGTGTATATAGTGGTATATAGAGTACATACAGTGTATACAGTAGTATATAGTGGTATACAGAGTACATGCAGTGAATACAATAGTATATAGTGGTATATAGAGTACGTGTATACAGCAGTATATAGTGGTATATAGAGTACATACAGTGTATACAGTAGTATATAGTGGTATATAGAGTGCATGTATACAGCAGTATATAGTGGTATATAGAGTACATACAGTGTATGCTTTCACACTGTCCTACTACTTCCTCCACCCCCAAATTAGCCTGTAGCTCCACCCACCACATAGCATGATCCAATGGGATGGCTGAAGGGCCTGTGATGTCATCAAAGGTCTTCAAACGTAGTATGTGTGTAAATTTGTGCTTAACAGTCATGTAGCGACGTCATTTACTAGTATAAAAAGTAGCCCATATGTTAATTGGGGTTCCTATCTATCTATGTGCCAAATTTCAGGCAAATCCGTTCAGCCGTTTTTGCCTGATTGAGTAACAAACACACAAACTTTGACATTTATAATAGTAGGATTATAGTAATGATTATTACTATATATGTCTTGACTAGAGATGAGTGAGTAGTATTCGATCGAGTAGGTATTCGATCGAATACTACGGTATTCAAAATACTCGTACTCGATCGAGTACCACTCGCTATTCGAATGGAAAAGTTCGATGCAGAACCAGCATTGATTGGCCGAATGCTATACAGTCGGCCAATCAACGCTGGTTCTTCTCCTACCTTTAGAAGTCTTCTCCATGCAGCTTCCCCGCGGCGTCTTCCGGCTCTGAATTCACTCTGCCAGGCATTGGGCCTGGGCAGAGCCGACTGTGCATGCCGGCTTGTAGTGCGGACATGCGCAGTCGGCTCTGTCCTGGCCCGCTGCCTGGCAGAGTGAATTCAGAGCCGGAAGATGCCGCGGGGACGCTGCAAGGAGAAGACTTCTCGGAGGATCCAGCCCGACCCTCACTTGTGGACTTGGTAAGTGTAATTTGATCGAACGTTGCCTACCCCTGAAACGAGCATTTTCCCCCCATAGACTATAATAGGATTCGATATTCGATTCGAGTAGTCGAATATTGAGGGGCTACTCGAAACGAATATCGAATCTTGAACATTTTACTGTTTGCTCATCTCTAGTCTTGACAATGTTACAATATAAGATGAGTCATTGGTAGTAATTTCTGGACTTTTTTACTTTTTTTTATGTTTTCTGTTTGTATATTTATGTGTCATGTGATTATGGGTGTGTGGTCTATTGTGGCTATATATTCCTGGTACTAGTATGTTATAACATCCCATGACTAAGAGACATGTGTCCCCAAGCAGACCCCCCGAATGGAAACTCGTTCACACATATGAACCAAGTCTGATCTGACTGTCTCTGGGCCCAGGATGCTAGAATGAAAAATGGAGTGTTAGCAGCTCTGTTACTATTCATGTAAATGGACCAGAGTCCAGGCACAACCCACTCTATTGTGGTTGGTTGATAAAGAAAAATAATCATTATAGTCTTTAATGAATGTTTATTATATTGGAATCCCAAATATATATACACTGTTAATTCTTTTATTGCTGACATTTTCACATGTGGCATGTTCACCTATGATGTCTAGTTACTTGGATTTAGCGAGTCCGAAAACATCTGATAAGGAAGGAGATAGATCTGATGTTTAATCCACATAATGTTCCTTAGAGTTACCCTTAATTTAACAAGAAGTCACTTGTATAATTATGCTAATTCACCTCGGGGAGTGACATTGATTGTATGGAGATGTCCTGATGGCTGTTTGCCAGAGAGTTAGATTAAGAACCCCAATTTTGGGACATATGTCAGACTTTTCTGCCCTTTCAGAGGTCTCTGTTGCTATGTCTCTAAGTTCTGTTTATTACCTGGTATATTTTCTCTATCTATAATCCTCTTTTTTGTTGTAACCTCACTTTTAAATAAACTTTCAGCTGCTTTATCCACCTGAGTGATGGTTTATCTCTTGGTTTTCTGTAAACGTGGTGACAGGGTCCTATTACTTAAAACTATTATTACTTGAGCTGTATCTGATCTTATCCTTTGCTGCAGCTTCCAGTATCTGGAAGAAGCCAGCTCAGCTAATGAGTGTGGGGTCTGGATGTCACCCACCCACTGATCAGATACTGATGACCTTATCTTATGGATAGGTCATCAGTATGAAAAAAGCAAAAGGACCAAAAAAAGACACAACCATTAGACAAAATTAGACAAAATGCTTTCTTTTTCTCAGAGGGTGACATCATGTCCATTAGTCACATGGCCATTTTGCAGCTCATTAGTGTCACTGAGCAGTTGAATTGCCATATGACCAATAGACATGAGGTCACCTCCTGAGAACACAAAATCAGCCATGTTGTCTAATCCTGCACAACCCATTTAACACAGAAAGAACTCTGATGACAGATGTTCACCCCTTAGATGCTGCATTCAGTCATGACCCTGGCATCTATGAGGATTCAAAGGGTCCTGTTTATGTCACCACTATCACTTTCCGGGGAAAGGGGCATGCTGTTGATGTTCTATGGTGGCTCAGGGTCTGATCAGGGACCTGATCGAGATGGATTAGTGAGGGCTGTCAGAATATGCATGAGTAGTACACGTCTGACAGCTCTTATGTACTACATGAGTACTGCAGTGTATAATACTTCAAAACTGTGTCATTTGTTCAGAGCTCAATACAGCAATTAAAACACTGTAGCAATGATGTAGTTACAGCATGACTTATTCGTCTGTCACCAATCTTACAAAGATGAGATAGTATACACAAAGGTTTACAAGATGTATTGGGAATATTTTGTAGTTCCATCCAATCTTTCATCTCTCAATATTGAAGTTGGAATATCCACCGAAAAATGTCTTAGGCTAAGGCCTCACAGGCCGGAAATGCTGCGCTAAAGCGCTGTGGGAATAACCGTGGCGTGAACGCATTGCAGTTCTTCCCGCAGCTCTTTGAACAGAAAGTTCACAGAGTTTTCCTCTGCGGACTTTCTGTCACAATTATATCTATGGGAAAGCCGCCAGCATTTCCATAGATATAATTGACATGCTGCGGTTTTCAAAACGCTGCAAGTACTGTAAAACGCTGCGATTTTTCCCGCGTTTTCCCGTTTTCACTGCGGCCAAATTGCAGTGTTTCCAGCCTTACAAGCTGTGTTCCTATGTTTGCAAATCAGACAAAATCAAGGCATAATTTAGACTGTATATAAAACTCACAAACATTAAAGACATCTGCGTCTTATGTAAAACAATAGTTTCAGCATATCAGACTAGTTGCCTGACTCAGAAAGAATTCATCCAGTGGCTTGGTCTGCATTCTCTCACCAGAAGGTTAAAGGGACCCTATCATTTAAACCCATTTTTTTCTCTCTACCACGTCGGAATAGCCTTAAGAAAGGCTATTCGCCCCCCACCTTTATAAGTCTTCTCCAGGCCGCCTTTCGCTTGAAATACCGGTTTTCGCCGATATGCAAGTGAGTTCTCTTACAGCACTGGGGGAAGGCCCCAGCACTTAAACAGCACGGGGGCATCCCCAATGCTGCCAGAGAACCCTCCAGCGACACCTCCATCTTCGTCAGGAATGTCATCTTCCTGTGTCTTCTTCCGGCGCAGGCTTTGAAACTTGTAGGCCTCGGGCAGAGCCATTTGCGTATTCCCACAGGCTGTGTAAGCAGCCATTTCTCTTGTGGCCATGGGCATGCGCTATGCGGGTCCCGTCCTCCTCCGGCGCTCGTGAACTGACGCTGATATAAAAAAATGGCCTGGGCGCATGCGCAGTAGCATGCGGCTTCTACTACAGCTACTGCGCAGGCGCCCAGGCCATTTTTTTTTATCAGTGTCAGTTCGCGAGCGCCGGAGGAGGACGGGACCGGAGGACATCGGAGGAAGAAGAGGTGTGGATGAAGAAGAAGACACACCCTGAATAACCGCCCATCGTGCACGATGCGTAAGTAGATCATATTCTTTTTTAGGGTTTTATTTTAAAATAGGGGGGTAGTTTAATATAACATTTACGATGCCTGAATAGCCTTTTTAAAGGCTATTCACGCATATGTGGGGCTCTATCAGCATTATTTTGCTCATAGAGCCCCTTTAAAATAAACACCTCCCTTGAAGCACGGGCAAATAGACACCTATACCCTATAGCGATATCATCATACTAAAGCAGATTATATCCTGGTACGGCAGCCTCAAGAAAATGAAACCGTGATTTAGCTGCAGGAATGGAAATAACACACTGGCGATGTAAGGCCAATTAGGTGACCAACAATAAATGAGGGCGTGCCAGGGGGTATAAAGAGTAATACAGTACTAATAGTAAAAGAAGGACCAGGGCTAATGTAACCCTAAAGACCTGGCTCAGGGTCACCACTCTCGTAGCGTATGCCCTGACTGGAACCTGTCCCTAAAACTAGGACACCCTAAACGGCCCCTCCCTCAAAGCTAATCGTAAATATACAAGTATTATAGATGGTCAATAAGCCCTTAACATATGCCAAACCCTGCAAACATGAGATGGCATCCAAAAACCAAACCATCTAAATCCCCTCTCTCTCCTATCTAAATCTCCTTTTTCCCTACTTCCAAATAGCAGGCTATGACATTGATGTATCCAGGATAACTCACTTAATAATTACATCGTACAGTTTTTGTGAGCTTAAATTTCTGATTGGGCACACAATTCTTATTTCTCTTACTTATATTCTGCTTTACAGACGTTGTTATTATAGTCTAAGGGGTCCCGGGATATACGCTTTTTTAGTGGATGGGCTCTCTGTCTTTCAAGTCCCCATGCTGACCCGAGCAATGAAGAGACGAACATGAGTGTGAACCTAGCGTAAGTTATCTCAACATGCCTTGGAAGTGTTAGACAAAACCCACACAACCGTGGGCACACAAAATTCCTTGCTGAAGTTGTTCTTAGGCAGATTTAAACCTTGGACTCTACAACTTACAAAGCAGCAGTGCTAACTACTGAGCCACCATGATGCCGAGAGATGAGATGTTATTTTGGCTCTGGAGCATATATGCACGCTGGTTATTTTTTTGGAATTCATGTCTCTTTTGTAGTGCCCCTGAAATGTGAGTACAGTGGAATCCCTGGAGATGTAACCTCAAAGTGGAAACTAGAGTATAGCAAGCAATTTTACCTGCAAAGAGTTGTATTCATTTATTTTCCAGAAATTAAATGAGTGCTAATAGTGAAAAGTGAAAAATTGTATTTTTTCCACAGAAATAGGCCTTAACCGTTTTTGAAGAACCGAGCAATTATCTATAATTCATTTTAATGAATAGCAGGAGAAAAGTTATAACTTTTATTGTATTAAGTGATATACCAGTCATATTGTATACCTATTATATATCGCTTTTTGTTCATACAAATGGAAAATGTCTTCCTCTTGTCAAAATGACTTAGAGCCAAGATGTTTGGCAGCTGTAACAACATCAAGAGTTTCTTTACAATCTAATTAGTCTTAACATCATCTCTAAAAATCGCTGCGAATCACTCTGCCCCAAGTTATAAATAAGATAAGAGTAACATTTTTGATCTTGTTTTCCTTTTTTCCCATTTTGTTCCAGGTAATGTACTTCTTTGTTATATGTGACTGTTTGAGAGAAAGCCCTGAATAATACATATCTTGTGTCAGTATCCTAGGGAGATTAATTGTCATCCTTTAATTTCACTATACATAGCATACAGTCACTCAGTAATGACTTATTCTCTTTTTCTGGAAGATCTCTTTTATTTTTGACATAATTATGTATCACAGGGCAGAAATTACCAGAGAAGTGCTGTGTCTGGAGTCAATTATGAATGACCCAGTATAACACCAACTATAATAACAAAAAGACACATTAATATAATTAACGTGTATCAAATGAAAATAATCTCAAGGAAGAAGACTTCATCCACTAATCACTGGAAATGATATGTGTGTACTATGAGGATGTACCCTTACTAAAAAGAAGAGAAGCAATGATCTACCGTGTTTCCCTGAAAATAAGACAGTGTCTTATATTAAATGTTAGTCCTAAAGATATGCTATGTCTTATTTTCAGGGGATGTCTTATTTTATTTTTGTGTGCTTCTGCCACCACTGCGCTACGCTGAGATGTGCTTGCTGCGCAAAGACTGTATGAAGAAAAACATTGCAGCCGGCTGAACACTGTGTGCGATGTTCTTTGTGCACAGGAAAGCCGGCTGTTGCCTCTGCTATGATACCGTACGTTGTAGCTCATCCTGCAACAGCGGGAACAGTGGATACAACGTATCGCAGCGGCGTCAGCAGCCGGCATACCTGTGCACACGGTACATCACACATGCAATGTTTTCCTTCATACAATCTTTGCGCAGAAAGATTATTATTATTGGGGAATGTCTTACTTTTAGGGGTTGCCTTTTATTAGGCAATTCAACAAAACCTCTGCAATGTCTTACTTTCAGGGGATGACTTATTTTTGGGGAAACAGGGTATCAGGAGATCAGATGGCTGGAGCCTTTACTTAGGCTAAGGTCCCATTCTGCATTTTAGAGTACCAGGAAAATGAGTGAAATTCTGGCTAATCCCATCCACACATTGCGAGAAAAAACAGCTTTGGAAACAATGTTTCAAACACAACATGTCAATTTCAGCTAGAGAAATGCAACCATTTTCACTATAGATTTAACCATATCACTGGCAGGGGTCTCTGGTAGCCGGGGCAATTTTCACAGTTTTGAGATGGACAAATAAAACCTAAATTGCAACATTAAAAAGTCATCCAATCCCCCAATATCTATATATTTTCTTAAAGTAGACACCTGCAGCATTGTCTCAATGCCACTTGGTACTGTATGAGAAGAGGCACCTTCATGCAATTTTGATTTAAAATGATTGTTAAAAAAAAAAGAAAAAAAAAAAAGCAAATAGATGTATATTAGTTGCTAAAAGTGGAAACCAAACAAAAATGCATATGCACCAAACCTCCTAAAAATAAGAGTTCAACATGTGCAGAGTTCATTTATATCACTATGGCCTACACCCGCATGCACGTGTCTTCAGAAAATCACCAGAACTGGAAGGAACAAAAATCTACTTTGAAGCTGGAAATTTTTAAAAAGTATCATCCTATAAAATGTAGGGATTCACACTGTAGAAAGCAAGTGAACCCCTAAACCCTATATATTTTTGGAAAGTAGACAACCTGAAGATTATATGAGTCTAATGGTTTATCAATAGTCACATCCACCTTCATGTAACTTTGTGACAAACACAAATAATTTTTTGAAAAAATGCACTAAAACACATATTTGCACCTAAAACTCATGTTTAATCTCACATTTACACCCAAAATACATGTGAAATAAAAGATTAAAGTGTGCAAAATTTATATATACTACAAACAGCTACAACAAGAGCTCGGACTCTCAAAAACACTGATATAGAAGACAAGTAAGATTTTGCTGTTATTCACTAATATGTTAAAAAATCTATACTGTACCTACCAAACTTTGACTGTGATACCAAAATCTTTTTTGAGATTGCACAGCATACTGTATATAAAAACATAACTTAATATTATATATACAGTCCTATGAAAAAGTTTGGGCACCCCTATTAATCTTAATCATTTTTAGTTCTAAATATTTTGGTATTTGCAACAGCCATTTCAGTTTGATATATCTAATAACTGATGGACACAGTAATATTTCAGGATTGAAATGAGGTTTATTGTACTAACAGAAAATGCGCAATATGCATTAAACCAAAATTTGACCGGTGCAAAAGTATGGGCACCTCAACAGAAAAGTGACATTAATATTTAGTAGATCCTCCTTTTGCAAAGATAACAGCCTCTAGTCGCTTCCTGTAGCTTTTAATCAGTTCCTGGATCCTGGATAAAGGTATTTTGGACAAACAATTCAAGTTCAGTTAAGTTAGATGGTCGCCGAGCATGGACAGCCCGCTTCAAATCATCCCACAGATGTTCAATGATATTCAGGTCTGGGGACTGGGATGGCCATTCCAGAACATTGTAATTGTTCCTCTGCATGAATGCCTGAGGATTTGGAGCGGTGTTTTGGATCATTGTCTTGCTGAAATATCCATCCCCGGCGTAACTTCAACTTCGTCACTGATTCTTGAACATTATTCTCAAGAATCTGCTGATACTGAGTGGAATCCATGCGACCCTCAACTTTAACAAGATTCCCGATGCCGGCATTGGCCACACAGCCCCAAAGCATGATGGAACCTCCACCAAATTTTACAGTGGGTAGCATGTGTTTTTCTTGGAATGCTGTTTCTTTTTGGACGCCATGCATAACGCCTTTTTTTATAACCAAACAACTCAATTTTTGTTTCCAAAATGAAGCTGCCTTGTCCAAATGTGCTTTTTCATACCTCAGGCAACTCTATTTGTGGCGTACGTGCAGAAACGGCTTCTTTCTCATCACTCTCCCATACAGCTTCTATTTGTGCAAAGTGCGCTGTATAGTTGACCGATGCACAGTGACACCATCTGCAGCAAGATGATGCTGCAGCTCTTTGGAGGTGGTCTGTGGATTGTCCTTCACTGTTCTCACCATTCTTCTTCTCTGCCTTTCTGATATTTTTCTTGGCCTGCCACTTCTGGGCTTAACAAGAACTGTCCCTGTGGTCTTCCATTTCCTTACTATGTTCCTCACAGTGGAAACTGACAGGTTAAATCTCTGAGACAACTTTTTGTATCCTTCCCCTGAACAACTATGTTGAACAATCTTTGTTTTCAGATCATTTGAGAGTTGTTTTGAGTAGCCCATGATGCCACTCTTCAGAGGAGATTCAAATAGGAGATCAACTTGCAATTGGCCACCTTAAATACCTTTTCTTATGATTGGATACATCTGGCTATGAAGTTCAAAGCTCACTGAGGTTACAAAACCAATTTTGTGCTTCAGTAAGTCAGTAAAAAGTAGTTAGGGGAATTCAAATCAATAAAATGATAAGGGTGCCCATACTTTTGCACCGGTCAAATTTTGGTTTAATGCATATTGCACATTTTCTGTTAGTACAATAAACCTCATTTCAATCCTGAAATATTACTGTGTCCATCAGTTATTAGATATATCAAACTGAAATGGCTGTTGCAAACACCAAAATATTTAGAACAAAAAATGATTAAGATTAATAGGGGTGCCCAAACTTTTTCATAGGACTGTATATATATACACAATATATATATATATATATATATATATATATATATATATATATACAATAATATTATATATATATATATATATATATATATATATATATTATATATATATATATATATATATATATATATATATATATAATTAAGTTATGTTTTTATATACAGTATGCTGTGCAATCTCAAAAAAGATTTTGGTATCACAATCAAAGTTTGGTAGGTACAGTATAGATTTTTAACATATTAGTGAATAACAGCAAAATCTTGTCTTCTGTATCAGTGTTTTTGAGAGTCCGAGCTCTTGTTGTAGCTGTTTGTAGTATATATAAATTTTGCACACTTTAATCTTTTATTTCACATGTATTTTGATTACATTATACTGTATATATATATATATATATATATATATATATATATATATAACCACCTTCATGCAACTTTGCAGCAGAGATTACAAGCAAAAATAGCACAAAAATTCTATTTTGCCACTAAAGTGCTGGCTCAAGCAATCTTTCTGTAAACAAAATGTTATTTCCAAAAACTGCAAGATGTGAGGAGTTCATACATACGACACATGTATATATTTACAGGGGCGGGTGTTAAAGAGATGCTAAAATGGCAGAAATGTGCCAACCCATTTTGTGCAACCAAATTAAATAGTAGTTTACATAAAAATATTGTTGTAAATTCTATAGTCAATATTATATGAACTAAGATTGGCATATTCTCTCACATAGTATATTAATCATAATATGGTAATAGTATAGTATAGTAAGTATATTAATGTTATATTAAGGAACATTTGGAATTCAGAATACACATAATGATCTTTCTACAGACTTTCTATCTTCAATGATTCACACCTGTTAATCATATTTCTATCATTTATCTAACCGGGTCAATATAACCTGGTCAAACTATCTTAAGTACACAAAGCTCATACAATATTCCAAGGTCAGAACATCACATAGATAAGGAGAAATCACAAGATATTGTACCAACAATTTTCAGAAATAGCATGCCATGTACATGCATCTGTATTCGCCAACCAGTAATCTTTCATCCAAGTATATTATTTGATCCATTATTATTTTGTGTCTTGTATGCTATACATTAAACCACGAGGGCTGACTTAAGTAGAGCTCTCGCAGTACTGCTTATTCACTAGCTGAAATATTCTACCTGAAGAGGTCTGAGAAGGAGGCTACCCTAACAGTTTTGGAGGCCCCAGCGAGATTAACCCTTTAATGCTTCATCTGGACTGAACTGGAAAGAGGTACCTTTTAGCACTTTTGATTTTGATGTTCTCTGTACAGGAAAAATATGAATAGACCAGGCATTTTCGGACACAGGGATACCTAATGTATATATGTTTCACAGTAATGTTATACTTTTATATGTATTCTAGGGAAAGGAGGTGAACTTTTATTTATTTTATTTTTTTATTATATTTTTTTAAGTTTTTTTTTTTTTTTTTTACTATTTTATTAGCGCTCCCTAGGGGCTTGAACCTACAATCATTTGATTACAAGTCCCATAGACGCCAATACAAGTCGAAGGTCCAAGGACCAGAAGGGTTTTGTATAGAAGCATACAAGTTGTTTCAGGATCATGAGGCGCCATGTTTGACATACAATCACATAATCCAGAGTGGAGAAGCACCAATACATTTTAAAGAGTCACGGGTCATTCTACTTTTTAAACCAAACAAACCGGAGGCAGACAGTCTTATAGATCAATATCCCTATAGAATCAATTATAAAATATTCACATTAATACTAGCAACCCATCTTCAAAGGCTATTACCAGGGTTGTTGTTGGTGGAACAGATGAGATTTGTGAAAGCGCGTCAATTCGTCAATAATATCTGATCGCCATCTCTTCTTCAAGATGGTTGTTACATCAGAAATTTCCAATAACTTCACACTCCAACACAGTAGATTCAGTTTAAAAATGACCTCAGCTTTATTCTTCTGTTCACAGAGCAAGCAGAATGCACATAACAGTACGAGAGAAATCCTCAGCTGTCTGTTTACTAACACATTCAGTGTCCCTCACTGACACCCTGGGCCTCCTACCTAGTATCTCCACAAAGACCGTGATTCATTCTCCATCACATGATCCTGACTTCCACATGCTCTGGAACATAGCCTGTGTAACCTCAGGCAGGCAGCATTATGGGGAAGGTTGACACTTTACTTGTAGAACCCTTCCACATTGGCTGCTAATTAACCCTCCTTAACAAGCCATGTATTTGCAGATTAAATGAAACATCCAACTTTCCAAAGACTTGTCTCTTCCACCCTTCTTTCTTGCTTTCTCAGCGTGAAATACATGGCATAAATATTCCACTTTAGCAGTCACATTGCCACAGTCAGAAAAGCAACGGAGGTATTCCCAGACTCACCCGACAAGTGGCCAAATATTAGTAACATTTGGTAGAATCTCATGAAAGCACCTAAATAATTTGGCGTTAGGCCCATTTTCATGCCGTATCTCACAAGCCCACATTAGCATGACATTAAAATGGCGAGTTCTCAAATAAGGCTGATGGCTTTTACTCTCGGTGATATCACAGCTGAAGGAATCAATACCATTTTATTTATCACATACATAGATTTCATGAACTTTCAGGATTTGTGGTTAACTATGTAAAATCAGAGGCACTTGCATTACATCCCATCACGAACGGGAGAAGACAATCCTCCTTCCCATTTATATGGGTGGATAGTAGAGATGAGCGAGTAGTGTTTGATCGAGTAGGTGTTCGATCGAATACTACGGTATTCAAAATACTCGTACTCGATCAAACACTACTAGCTGTTTGAAGTTTAGGGTTCGATGCAGAACCAGCGTTGATTGGCAGAATGCTATACATTCTGCCAATCAACGCTGGTTCTTCTCTTACCTTTAGAAGTCTTCTCCGTGCTGCGTCCCCGCGGCGTGGAATTCACTCTGCTTAGGCATCCGGTCTAGGCAGAGCCGACTGCGCATGCGCGGGCATGCCCACGCATGTGCAGTCGGCTCTGCTCAGGTGTCGGGCCGGGCAGAGCCGACTACGCATGTCCGCGCATGACCGGGATGCCTAAGCAGAGTGAATTCCAGCCGGAAGAAGACGCGGGGACGCTGCGCCAGGAGAAGACTTCAAGGAGAATCCAGCCCGACCGTCACTCGTGGACTTGGTAAGTATAATTTTATCGAATTTTGGGTACCCCTGAAATGAGCATTTCCCCCCATAGACTAATGGGGTTCAAAATCCGTTCGAACAGTCGAACAGTGTGCGGATTTCGAACCTCGGACATTTTAGTGTTCGCTCATTTCTAGTGGATAGTGCCTTCTAGTATTTAGGTGTGATAGTCCCTAGAGACCTGACTCGGCTATATACCCTGAATTTCACCCTGTTGCTGAGGGTTAACAGATCAGAATTGGATTCTTGGAAATCCCTACCAATCACTTATTCTGACAATTTTGCCTACATTTCTATACTACATGCTGATGTTGCTACTAAGCACAAAATATCTAAACTTCACAAAATTTATGTGGTGGGGTATAAAAACTAGAATAGCATTGTTAAAACTATATAAATATAAGTCTGTTCCCAGACATTGAGGGATCTGAGATTGCAATCACGTAAGCTCAACATTAAATAGAGCATGGAGACTGCTAGAAGTCAAACCCATAGCAAATGCCTTGAGAAACGTTTTTTTGAGATAAAGGAAACTTTATCATTCAATTAGTGTGATTTATTCCATTGCAGAGAGGTTAATTCTCCCCAAAAAGACAGGCCCTGATGTGTATGACGACCCTATCCAATTGTCTGAAGGGTGGAGCCCCTGAGATAAATGTACAGTATTGCGTTGCCTGTGGAAATGCAAAAGAATAAGGAGATCCAGAAGGAAAATTCAGGACTACATTCAAAGGAAGCTTAAAATTAAGTTTCATTTAATGCCTGAATGGGCTTTATTTTGTATCTTTACTCAGACTGACACTCAACATAGTTCTAAACATCATAAGTATCTGCGTTTGATCTTAGCTGCAGGGGCTCGGAAAACCATATTGCACACTTGGATTTCTTCCAGGGCACTCTCCATTACTTTGTAATGGAATACTTAATATGGAAAGATTAGGGATAGATTACATGCAACCTTAAATAAAGATTCACAGATTAAAATATTCTTCATAATTTAACTACTTTAATGACTTGAACTACTACAGCACTCTGTAGGGTTAAAAAAGGGTTTTAGGAGCATTTACTTTGCAGTATAGGCTTCTGTTTGCATTGTAGAGTAAATGCCCCTAAAGTCTTTTTCAAAGGGTTTTGGTTTTCAAAGACCTTTTCCATATGGTTTGACATGCCCACCAACATCCTCCTCCACCGGAAGCCTTTACAGTAGCGCCTTGCTCAGAAGCCCTAGCACAGCGAAGGATAATGTCAGTGGGAATGTGCAGTACATTCAGTACTACACATCTGAGGGGATTATATTGTATGGGGCCACTAAGGAGGCATTATACAGTAGGAGTACCACTAAGGGGCATTATACCATGTTGGACCCACTGACGGGGCATTATAATTTGTGTATATCAGGGGTGGTGATGGGGTAACCATTTATGAAACTTTTGCACCCAGCCTCTTTTGTGTAAAAATGGCCCTGCCCATTGACTATAATGGAGTCCGGTGGTTATCCAACATTTTAAAACTGAAACCGGCAGATGAAAAACCTGTGCATGTAAGACTTTTTTGTCCAACAATTTCAGGTGGACATTTTAATAAAGTTTCCCACTGAGATGTGAACATTCCACAAGCCAATGGAGGGAATCAAAGGATGGGAGTAGTAGTAGTAGTAGTAGTGGTGATGTCACAGGTAGGCCCAGCACACTCAATCAAACTTTTCCAGCCCACTCCCCCAGGCCAGGCAATGATGAGGAGGGCCTGTGTGGTATCTGATGGTCGTAGTAGGTGTTTCCCCAGGGTACTTCCAGTTGGAGAAGGGTCCTCTCTTACTCTGATCTGTGTGGTGGTGGTGTTTGGAAAGTCCCTGATGGTAAGCACAGGAATGACTCGGGAGGCTGTGGTGCAGAAGGATGCCCAGAATAAGATGGTAGTACGGTGCCTTTACCCCTCTCCAAACAATATGGCTATGAGTATTGACTTAACAGAAGTCCAAAAGGTTCAGATACCTGGATGTAAATGGTTCCTGGCTGGTGAGTTCTGTGACCCACAACTTCTTCCACAATATTGACAAAATTTTGCCTCTATGGGGCTGACAGCATTTTCCTCCCTGACTCAGGGCTGTATGATGTTGCTGTAGGGCAGTGGACTACATTTTCCCTCAGGGGTTGCAGAGGACTCACAGCACATCTCACCAGGTGGTTAACACACACTCAACTGAACCCCGACTAAAGGTGTCCTGGAGACTTGCAGCTGACTTAGAACAGACTTTCAGGCTGTTCCACAACCTCTAAAACAGAGGGATAGCCAAACAAGTAGAATAAACTAAACAGGGAACACACAAGGGACGCTAATAAACATTCACTTTAAATGAGAAAACACATAAAACACAATGTATACAGCCAGTGGCAGAGAAACACAATAAAATAAAAGAAACAATATAAGCAGTGTCCACTGGGATGCAGCATATGTAGCCTTATAGAGACAGACTCTTCTTTATCCTTTGCTAGGATAAAGTTGGAATACAGTTTCTAGAATATCCAGCTCCTGTTATTCAGAACTAAAGAACTTGAAGCACTTCATCGTTTTCCACTGACCCGGGAGCTGACTAGGAGTTATGACTCCTGCAGGTCGTTGCAGAACTGTCTAATTCATGTGAAAATGAGTGTGGCAGTGCCTTCATAATACTATGTAAGGAGCAGTGCTGTCCAGAGAATAAGGCTGGCCGTGCAGGTTAGACCTTCAGCTGACAGCAGGAAGATTTCTGTGGCAGTTTTGGATGGCCGGTCCTGCCACAAAATACACAGTGTGAACTTACCCTAGGTAAAATGCTATAAAAAGCCATCACAGTACAGTGCACTAAGCTTAAAAAAAATACATGCTATAAAACTGAACAAACAGATCAAAACAGAAGGAAAAGAATTGCTTTAGATGCAAATGCTTTCTTCACTACAATTATCATTGGCTATAATAAACAAGAGATTTGTCTTAACACTGTATATTGTCATCCTTTTATATTCACTGGTAAGAACCACGCTGTGTGACAACGATCATAAGCAAAGCATATACAAAGATAACATGTCCATGGCTGAAATATGTTTCTAAAATAAAGACTGATGATGGAGATGATGATATGACTCAGCTCTCTCTCTCTCTCTCTCTCTCTCTCTCTCTCTCTCTCTCTCTCTCTCTATATATATATATTACACTACATCTTATATCACTGCTTAGCTAATAATCTCTTGTGGCTGCAATACTGGTATTAGATGGATTATTCTTACACCAAATGTATATTGCAGTTTATGTAATATTCTCAGATATGCCATTAAACAATATAACAATGCAACTTAACATGTCATGTTCAAACCTGAATAGTAGACGTTCTGAGTAAAACCTACCATATTGTATAAGTAATAATTGTAATGATGTGAACACTGATCATGATGTGCGAGTGATTGCTTATTTCCTGCATTACCTCACTATGCTTTATATAGTTCATAGCTGAGTATTGGCTTCTGGCATTGTAAATATTGTACAATCTTTAGATGACAGAAGGTGCAAGACGATGGGGAATACAGTGTGTCTGCTCAAAGCTTCCAGCAGATCAAGCTATGACTAAATAGGCCAATATCACAGTGAAAGGCATAGCCGAAAAGCCAGAAGTCATTAAATCATTTTTTCATACTAAACAAGAAAAAATTATTCAAGTCGTGTTGTTATAAATAAAAGGGATATGTGCCAAGTATATGTATGTATTACTGTCATACCTTGGCACAAAGCAGCTACAACATAATTCCATTTCCTGTTTTATTTTAATGCAGCATTGGTTATCAACAGCACATATTCACATTGTCATTGTATTATTGGGGTTCCACCAAAGTCAGTATTGCGCCCTGTTTTCAATATATTTAGAAATGACCTTTTAGAAGATTTGCACAATAAAATATCAACACATTGTTATAAATAGGCCTGCTTAACTTGGAGTTTTGGACACAGAAATGGCAATAACGTATATAGTGATAAATGTAATGGTATGAGCATTGGAACAAAACGTACATGCCAATATGTCTAAATGGTAAAACATAGAAGATTAAACTTGGATTACTTAGAAGAGTAAACTTAATTATAACACCATCAGTCATAGCGAATCCCATCTACACATTGCAGAAAAATACACACAGTGGAAATGCTACGATTTCCAAAAACTGCTGTGATTTTGGAAATGGCAGCATGTCAAAAACCCTGGAAGTTCCCCTAAAGGTATAATGGAGGCAGAATGTCTGCAAAGGAAAGTTCTGCAGACTTTCTGTGAACAGTGCTGTAGGGAAAAACTTGATGCATTCCCATAGCGGTTCATTCCACACATACATATACATAGCTTACATGGGGTCTTAGCCTTACAAATCACTTGTCAGACCACACATGCTTTGGGGTTTCCATTCTTCAGGTATGCTTGGGGACCTGGAAAATCCACTTAAAAAGCAGTTGCCTGTGTACCTTATTGACTATAATGGGGAGAGAACAGCAGAATTGGGAATGGAATCCCCAAATGGAAACCAGGAGTAGGTGTGAACCTAGCCTTAGAGAGCTAGAAATTGGATGGATAGGTTCCAGAGAGCCCTGACAGTGTCATACACTATGTTTTAAGTCAATTTAAGCTTTGGTTCATACCAAACTTGTTTGACCCGAAACAAATCTTTGGTCTGAACCCCAAAAAAAAAAAATCTTAAGAGGTTTGCCCATCTGTACGATTGACCAAAGTGTAAATGGAAGGAGAAAATACCCAGAAATATCAACAAAAGGGTTATTTAGTGCAGAAAAAATTAGGCTGAGGTGTGACCATGTATAAACATATGAAATGTCAGTACAGAGATCTTTCTTCATGAGCTAATGATACCGAAGACTTTAACAATGGTTATAGGAAAGATGGCTTCTACAATGACATAGAGAGACGTTCTTTACTGTAAGAGCAGTGAGATTATGGGACAATATCTATGGTCCTTGTTATAAAAGAATAAGTTAAGATACTTTATGCTATAATATCCATACAATTCCCAATATAATTTTAATAATGTTTGTTCTTTCCAGCCATATATAGTAATTCACTGTAAAGCACAATCGTTCTGCAACATATCACATGCGTAAAATAATAAGTATTATTACAAAGAGAGATGGATTAGCTGAATAAGTGAATATTTCAAGGTTTGATTCACATTCAGGATTGCCAGTTTGGACACATCTTTTTACATTTCAAAAGTGCAAATTGCCTTAAAAAGCTGAATATGGCTGTGTGCATGCACAGTACGCTCGCGAACTTCTTCATTCCGGAAGAAAAGTAGATGAAGGCATTGAAGAACCAGGACAGGAGGGCGTCGCTGAAAGAAGAAAGAAGAGGAGGGCGTGACAGCAAGATGGCGTCGGACAGTACAGGATCGCCCAGCGTGCACGATAAGTATAATTTGCATATTTGTTTTTAGGGTATTATTTTAAAATGGGAGGGGGTTAAAATAACATTAGCGGTGCCTGAATAGCCTTTTTAAAGGCTATTCACACATATGTGGGGCTCAAACAGCATAATTTTGCTGATAGAGCCCCTTTAAGGAAGTAAAGACTTTTTTGTTTTTTGTTATCATTATTTTTTCATTCTTTTATAATCAATAAAACATCGTTATGGAACAGGATGGACAGGACACTATGTCAGGATAGTATGGGAGAGGAATGAAAAGGCAGGAGTTTGACGTCTGGCTGTGTAGGGTTGATGTATGCATCTGTACAGCATATTGGACAGGCAGAGACAGTGGCATCAGGCGTATGATAAAAAGCCAGGCTCCCTCCCTCTGTCAGCAATGGCAGATCAATCAGCGATATCAGCCAAAGATGTGTAAAAAGCCTGCGGGATCCTTGCCTTTTCACAAAAGTATGTTTTTTCACACATTGGTGGACAAGTTTGTCTGCTTTATTGTGAGCACTGCTGAAGTGAATACCCTGTCTGACATGATACTGAAGGCTAGACAGTCACTACAGTCAGTTATTTTGTTGCAAAGCCAAGTGGGAGTTCTTAACCCACTTAACTGCTGAAATGACCAGACATATGGTCAGGAGCATGTGCAGCACCCCTTTAAGTCACTATGTTTTTACAAAATGTTGCACCACCAAATTTATAGCATGCAAAATGCAGGGATAATGTGTTATTTTACCCAACTTTAGTGCAGACACATTGTTTGCACCATTGTCACTCATTACTCTACCTATTTGGATTTGGTAGGGAGAGATCTGGCTAGAAATTTGCTGTTTGATGCAGAGGAGCAAATACTTAGTTGTCTGACTTTCCTTATCAGAGAAGGTGGAGTGGAAGCAACAGCTTACTCTTTTGCTGTTGAGGATGAGTAAAGGCATCTTATTTTCAATTTTCTTTCCGGAGTCAAAAGACTCTAAACTAGGCCTGTACAAACATGGAGCTGTCCTTACAAGCACCTGCACTTGTTCTGGTGGTTCATCGTTCCACTATTGCTCAAAACCTTAAAGGGATTCTACCATTAAACTACTTTTTTTTCTAATTACCATGTCGGAATAGCCTTAAGAAAGGCTATTCGTCTCCTATCTTTAGACGTGGTCTCTGCCGCGCCGTTCCGTAGAAATACCGGTTTTAACCGGTATGCAAATGAGCTCTCCGCAGCAATGAAGGCGGGCCCCAGCGCTGAAACACCGATGAGCGCGTCCCCATTGCTGCCCAGAGCTCTTTCCTGCGCCGCCTCCTTCTTCTGCAGCAACTCCGCCTCTTCTGGCTTCTCTTGCTCTTGTAGTTCTATACAGGAGCATAGAGAGGCCACCCCAAAATGGCCGCCGGCCAGCTGCTGTATTGAACTGCAAGAGCGGCTACCCCAAAATGGCCGCCGGCTCCTGTATTGAACTGCAAGAGCAGCTACCCACAAATGGCCGCTGGCTCCTGTATTGAACTGCAAGAGCGGCTACCCAAAAATGGCCGTTTTGGGGTAGCCGCTCTTGCAGTTCAATACAGGAGCTGGCCGGCGGCCATTTTGGGGTGGCCTCTCTATGCTCCTGTATAGAACTACAAGAGCAAGAGAAGCCAGAAGAGGCGGAGTTGCTGCAGAAGAAGGAGGCGGCGCAGGAAAGAGCTCTTGGCAGCAATGGGGATGCGCTCATCGGTGTTTCAGTGCTGGGGCCCGCCCTCATAGCTGCGGAGAGCTCATTTGCATACCGGTTAAAACCGGTATTTCTACGGAACGGCGCGGTGGAGACCACGTCTAAAGGTAGGAGACGAATAGCCTTTCTTAAGGCTATTCCGACGTGTTCATTAGAAAAAAAGGTAGTTTAATGGTAGAATCCCTTTAAACAAGTTGGCTATAAAAGACATACTGTCTATAGATTGGCAAACCAGGTGTGGGTTGAGCAGAAGGGAGAAGTATAACAGCTTCCTTTTATATTTCCCATTCTTTTTGCAGCCACTCATAGGATTGGATCAAAAAACTGCAGTAAGATGGGGCCGTAGCCCAAAGAACTGCAATATGGTTGTCTGCATGAAGCATCTGCAATCACTGTAAACCCATGAAATGTCTCTAAGTGGTTTTACAGCAGCTATCTTACAGCTTTTGCTGAATGATTATCAGCAAGAGAGCTTAGATCTAAGTCCACTGTCACAATTTTCTGGGCAAGAGATAGTATTACTTTTTCAGATTTTTTTTGTATGTGTAAAACAAGGTGGTGCCTCTTGGAACTTTATCACGCTTTTATATACATTTTTTTTTAACTGATAATCTCTTCAAACAGGAAAGTTATGAAGTGACAGATATGCAGCAACTGCTGCCAAAAAACTGGAGTTATTATATTACTTATGTGACAGATCCTGCATTTCTTTCACATAATACTTGTTCCATATAGTAGTTATGAATGTCAAAAAGATCTGAAGATGTGAATCCTGTGTTAGAACTATAAGTAACGGAAACATATACTTGTCACTGGATGATATTTACTTTATGAGGAATAAATATTGGATATGTGACATTATAATGACAAAAAATCTGGCAAAAAATCGAACATAAATAAGTCAAACATACTCTACGGTATATGGAGACTGTGACTTCGTTTATTACAAGAAAACAATCCATGATCATCACTTCCTCTATTTCTTTCCTCCAACCTCTTCTCTCTGGCTGAACGGAACACAACACTTATGCAGGTCAGATACTTGTACAGAATGGACTCAGTGTTATCTGTGTGTTTACATAGAGAGATAACAGACTCGGCTTTATCAGGAAACTGCAATTAGGTGAATGATTGTCCTGCCAGCAAGAGCAGTGAGTGAGTGATGTCACTTGTCCTATAGGTCCTAGGTTATAGCAATGCTGTGTAAACAATGGGAGGAATAAGGTCACATAGCAGGAGAACAAAGCAGAATTTCTAAAGCAATATCGTTAGGAAAAATCTTCAATTTACATAATCTACCAGTATAGATAGGATCCTCGAGATGGGACAACCCCTTTAACAATCTACTTCTGACAGATTCCCACTAACCATCCATAGTAATAGCATGGCAGAAACTCAAGCATTTTTTAGATCAAAGCATTTACATTGAGGCTTATTGGCTAATTCCATCCACTTTGCAGTTAATGTAAAATGCCGCTTTATGATGGCATCAAACATCAAAGTACTCCCAACTTAACCAGCAATTTTAAAAATGTTCAAGAACTTTCCCAAAACCCATTTTTAAGTACTATTTCAGTTCTGAAGGGACTTTGAAAGTCTTCTGTAATAGAAAATTGCATAAATCACCCCGTTCTCAAAACTTTACTCCTAAAATAATTCAAAACAGTATTTATAAGATTTCTTTACCTTTCAATCATTTCATTGAAATTAAAATAAGTGAAATTTATGCATTTCAATTTCTTTCACTAATACATTAATTTAGTATTTTCATTTACACAGTAATTCATTCACATTCACAAGCATGGAAATATCCCACATGTGAATATCAACTTAGGTATGCAGGGCTGCACCTCTAATGAGGTAAGGTGAGGCAGCCGCTTCAGGCGGCACTTTGGGAGGGGGCAGCAGCCACTGGACTTTTTTTTACCTAAACATTAGTAATGTTAAAGAACCTGTGATGATGTCAATGATGTTGTCATCACAGGTCCTTTAAAGACTTGCAATTCGGCATCTATCTAGGACCTAGATAGATGACGAATTGCAAGTCAGCTAAAGGACTTGTGATGACATCATCTCTGACATCATCACAGGTCCTTTAGTTCACTAGACTATCAGCAGACTCATTAGTGGGCGGAGCCACACTGGCATGTGTTGTTCTTGTTACACAGAGAGAGCAAGCTGCCGGGAATGGAGACTGAAAGAAGATAAGGAGGTGAGAAGAGCGAGCATGTGTGAGCAAGAGGAGGGGACTGGGGGCAGATGTAGGGGGCAGTTTAACTGAAGGCATATAGAGGGGTGACATTAAACTGGGGTTAACTGGAGGAGGATATTAAACCATGGGGGGGGGGGTAGCTGGAGGGGGACATGTCTGCCTCCAGCTGCCCCAGTTTAATACCAAAAAACAAAAAGGGTTGTTTTCAGCTCACCATATAGATTATATAAAATACTTCATTCTAGGAGACGAGAAACACTGTGTGGACTCAACCAGTTCAGAATAACAATCTTCAAGTAAAATTCTGCTCAAAACCAGGGAAGGATCCGAGGGACGTCCAATGTATAAAATTTAACTTTTATTAGTTTTCATAAAAAAGTTATAAAGTAACTATGGAGCTTAAGTTCGTACGTTTCGGTACATTTGTACCCTCCTCATGGCATTGCACTTTTTTATGAAGACCAATAAAAGTTAAATTTTATACATTGGACGTCTCTCGGATCCTTCTCTGGTTTTGAGCAGAGTTTTACTTGAAGATTGTTATTCTGCTCCAGTTTAATGCTCCCCTCCAGATGCCCCATTTTAATGCCCCCTCCAGCTGCCCCAGTTTAATGTTCCCCTTCAGCTCCTGCAGTTTAATGTCCCCCCCGCTGCCCTAGTTTAATGTCCCCCTCCTTCTGCCCTAGTTTAATGTCCCCCTCCTGCTGCCCCAGTTTAATGTCCCCATCCAGCTGCCCCACTATACTGTCCTCCTCCTGCTGCTCCAGTTTAATGTCCCCCCTCCTGCTGCCCCTGTTTAATGACCCCCTCCTGCTGCACCAGTTTAATGTAATGCAACCTCTATTATACCCCACAGTGGCCCACTGCAACCTCTATTATGCCCCACAGCGTCCCCCTGCAACTTCTATTATGCTCCACAGCTGTGGGGCATAATAGTGGTTGCAGGGGGCCACTGTGGGACATTGTATGTGTGTATGTATATATATAGTGGTGAACCTAGCCTTTGGAGGAGGATGACAGAAAGGCACCCCCCCCTGCGCCGGACTGAATCCCGGGGGGGGGGGGGGAGTCGCTAGTGGTAACATTACAGTGAGTAATATTTTGTGGTGACTTACCGGAGACATCCCTGACTAATCGCTCACATTTCCCGTCTCTTCCCTCTGGACCGCCGTGACCACTTCTTCCAGCTGTGATTTGTCTCTGTAAAGTTTGCAACACAGACATCTTTGACTCCTCACTTCTCCAGGCACCCGACCCATATTGTCCTCACCTACACAACGCCATCGAAAGAGGACCTTTCATTAGTTGGGGCACATGTGGTTTTATATACTGCTGGAAAGCCGACAGTGCGGTGAATTCAGCGCACTGTCGGCTTTCATGATCTGTGTCCCCACTGAAGAGCTATCGGTGCCAGTACCGTAGCACTTCACTGTCAGAAGGGCGTTCCTGACAGTCAGTCAGGAATGCCCTTCCCCACAGTAGCGCCTATAGCGCTGTACTGTGAGAGGGGGAAGAACGCTCCCTTAGTACTCGTCTGTGGTCGAGCACTGTGAGGTGAGGGAGGGGGTGTTCCTCCGCCCTCTCACAGTACAGCGCTAATACAATGCATCACAATGCATTGCAAAAATATGGCATTTCTATTACAGGCTACATAGAGTAGCCTACAATAGAAAGTATAGAATGACAGGCTGGAGAACCTTGCTCCGGGTACCTGCAAATGGCGCCTCAGTCAAAGCAGGGAATTAATGCTAAAATAGCAGACACCAATACTGTGTTGAAGTGCTTGGGAAGGGTTTGAGTGCTGGAGGGGGTGCTGGGGAAGGGGGAGGGTTTTTTTTGAATGTTTGTCTGGCCCTTGCTTGGGCTTGAGGACTGTTTTTTTTTTTCCAACCACTTGCAATTCTCGCATTTGGGTGCTCCTTTTAAACCTCAAGTGCAAGAATTACAAGTGGGTGAGGAAAAAACAGTCCTCAAGCCCAAGGAAGGGCCAGACAAACATTCAAAAGCCCCCCTCCCTCTTCCCCAGCACCCTCCCAGCACTCCAACCCCCCCATCATCATCATCATAAATCTAGTATTTATCTCCTATCCGTAGGATAGGGGATAAATACCTTAAAAATCACTGTATTTATTCAGCAGAAGCTTACCTGCTTCTGCTCTTCAGCCTGCACAGCGGTCTTGTGACTGGAGACCGCGTGGGAGCGCAGGCACACGTAAGTGCGGGCCTGATTACGTGGCCACGTCACCTGGTGTGTGGGGAGGAGGGGGCGGCGTTAGCATGCAGAGAGCAGGCAGGGAGACAACCTGCTCTCTGCTAAGCATGAGGGGCTGCTGGAGCAGTGCTGCTAATAGGTGAGAGGTAAAGCAGGGCCGCCCCAAACAACCGCTCGCTTCACCTGCTGGGCTTCCGTAACGGTGACGCTATGCCAGTCCTTGTCCTGGATTAGGTCAGTAAAAATGCCGCCCCCCCCCCCCCCCCCCGGGGCCCCGGCATAGCGCCGCCTTTGGTTGCCTCATTAGAGGTGCGGCGCTGTGTGTATATATATATATATATATATATATATATAAATATATAGGGTTGGGTATGTGGAGAAGAGAGTCAACAGAGTCAGAGTCAACTCACAGCTGGAAGAAGTGGTCCAAAGGGAAGACGTCTGGAAAAGAAGGAGCCTGGAAATGTGGGAAGACGTCTCCTGTAAGCAACAAAATATTACTGCACTGTATTCACTGTAATGCTACCACTAGGACACACACCTTCCCCCCGCTACTTGATGCTGACGATCAAAAGAAAAACCTAATCGCGCCGTGAAGGGGGGGGGGGGGCATCTTTTGATCGTCCGCCTTAGGCAGCAGAGGGGCTAGGTTCCCCACTGCGTATGGGCACACTGCAGGACATAGAAGGGAAGGAGCGCCATTGGGATTTTGAAAGGCAGAGGTACCAAAAGAGTACAAAGTCACCATATTTTGCAAACAAGACCCGTCAAGGAATTTATCAAGAGGTGTAGTTACTTTCACCTTATATATGTATCACAGAATTGGGCCATGAAAATGGAAAATTATTATTTTTTTTTGTATAAAAAGTTGCTTTAACCGGTTAAGGACCGCCGTACGTAAATTTACGGCCTGCGGTCCAGGTACCTAAAGACCGGACTATTGTAAAAATACGTCCTGTCTTTAGGTACCTATTTCGCGGGGGGAGGGGTGCGGGGAGGACGGGGGTTAGGTGTTACTAACACCTAACCCCTTCCTCAATAACGTCCAGTCGGAACTGAGTCCGACTGGACGTTTTAACCCTTTCGATCGCGCCGTGAAACATCACGGCGCGATCGAAAGGCATCCGCCGACATTTGAAGCTGATCGGCACCCCCCGCGGCGAGATCGGAGGGTGCCGATAGCAGTAAAAGGTAGTCTGGGGTCTGGCCAGTGACCCCAGACTGCCCGGAGCCCCCACATACCTGGTGATCCTGCCAGGACCTTCTGATGTCAGGCTGTGCGTCTACACAGCCTGACATCCTGCTACGGAATGCCATGTGGGACACCTGCAGGCTGTGTCTCACATGGCATTCTATATCAGCAAAGTATTGCTGATTGAAGTGTCCTAAATGGACACATGAAAAAGTAAAAAAAAATGTAAAAAAAATAAAATGAAGTGTATGAAAAAAATTAATAAAGTTATAAAGCCCAAAAATCCCTTTTTCTCAATAGAAAATGAATTATATAAAAAAAGAACTAAAAAGTAATAAAAACAATGCATATTTGGTATTGTCGCGTCCGTAACAATCTGTACAATAAAACTGAAATAATATTTAATGTACACGGCGAACGCCGGAAAAAAAAAACGGAAAAAACTCGCCGGAAGTAATGATTTTTCGCCATCTCACCATACAAAATATGCTATAAAAAGTGAACAAAAAGTCATATGCATCCGACAACAGTACCAATAAAAAGCGCAGGTTGTCCCGCAAAAAATAAGCCCTCAACCAACTCTGTCAACCGAAAAATAAAAATGTTACGCCTCTTAGAAGATGCGATGCAAAAAACATTGATTTATGTCCCCAAATGTGTTTTTCCTCTGCAGAACTAGTAACACATAAAAAAATACTATAAATGAGGTATCTCCGTAACCGTACCGACCCGCAGAATAAAGGGAACATGTTACTTATACTGTACGCTGCATGGCGCAAAATTAAAAAAGTAAAACTCAATGCCAGGATTGATTTTTTTTTTTAAATCCAGCAAAAAAGGGTTAATAAAATGTATTCAATAAGATGTAGACACCCAAAAATGGTGTCATTACGAAATGCATCTCATCCCGCAAAGAATAAGCCCTTATATGGCCGCGTCACCAGAAACATAAAGAAAATATAGCATCTCACAATGTGAAGACAAAAACCCTCAAAAATCGCCAAATTATTAGAACACAACTGGGTGCGTCATGTAGGGAATATATAACCTGTGTGAGCGGATATCAGGGGACACCCCAGATTTACAGCTTATGAGGGAACAGACACCAGAAGTGACCCCTAAAGTGACCCCCAGAGTGACTCCCCCAATCATAGGAGCTACGGGGACATAGTAGGGAATTTGGTGTTTGCAATGTCCTCCGCACAGCTTATACATTCCCTCTTCGCCATCCGCTGTGCAGTCACGTCCGGGATACTAATACTCACTACACCCCCTGATAAATTCTTTGAGGGGTGCAGTTTTCAAAATGGGGTCACTCCTGGTACCCCATGGAATCCACTTTTCTGGTACCTTACAGGCTCTACAAACATGACATGGCGTCCAGATACCAAACATCTGAATCTGTACTCCAAAAGCCGCATAGCGCTCCTTCCCTTCTGCACCCTGCTGTACGTCCAAACTGCAGTTTATGACACATGTATGACACATGTATGACACTGGTGTACCCCCGGATAACGGACATAATGTCATATGTGGGTATAAACTGATACTAGGGCACAGCCGGACACAGAAGGGAAGAAGGGTCATTTGGTTTTTGGAGCACAGACGGTTTGGTTTTTGGATGCCATGACACTTTTGTAGAGCTGAAACGCCAGTAATTTGGAATCCCCTGATAAATTACCTTATTTTGGAAACTACACCCCTGAAGGATTTATCCAGGGGTACAGACAGCATTTTTAACCCCCAAGTGTTGCTATAACTTTATATATATAACTATAACTGTAGTGGATTGTGAGAGGTGAAAATGACCATTTTTCCAGGAATACGTCCTTTCAGTGCGTAATATATTGTGCCCACCTTGTATCAGAGATGAACGCTCTAAAAGCTGTTGTGCCTGGGATACCCGTTTAACAGTTTTTGGAGTGTCTCTGCTGACATAAGTCGGGCACAACATGTTGCACACTGAAATGGCAAATCTGTAAAATTTTCATTTTTAACTTCTCTATCAGTTGCGATTTCATTTCTGGAAACTAAATAAATGCAACACTCAAGGGTTAAAAATTCTCGCTACACCACTTGATAAATCCCATCAGTGGGGTAGTGTCCAAAATAGGGTGACATGTCTGCGGATTCCACTTTATTGGCAATTCAGGGGCTTTGCAAAAGTGGCAAAAAAAAACAAACTGTGCTCCAAAAACTAAAATAGCGCTCCTTCCCTTCTGTCCCCGGTTGTGCCCAAACAGCCGATTCTACCCACATATGGCATTAAGTACGTTATCCGGGGTACACCAGTGTCATACATGTGGGCATACACTGCTATTTGGGTACCCAGCAGGGTGCAGATGTGAAGGAGCAATATGTGCTTTTGGAGTGCAGATTTAGATTCTTCGTTTTTGGACACCACGTCACATTTGCAGAGACCCTAAAATTGCCCCTACAAAATGGGGTCACTTCTTGGTGAATTCCAGTTTACTGGAACCTCCAGGGCTCTGCAAAAACATCATGGCGCCCAGAGGGTCCCTCTAAATCTGTATCCCAAAAGCTAAAACGCACAGTGGTCCTTCCCTTCTGAGCCCTGCTGTGTGCCCAAGCAGCAGTTTACACCCACATATATAATTTTTTGACCCCCGGGATGGCCCACTTAATAGTTTTAGGAGTGCAGGTCTCTGACAACACAAAGTGGGTGCAACGTATTGGGCACCGAAATGGCATATTTTTAAAAATTTCAATTTTCATTTTGTACATTAATTTTTGGGAAGCATTTTAGGCTCAAAATGATAATACCCCTTGATACATTCCTTGACAGGTGTAGTTTCTAAAATGGGGTCACTTTTGAGGGGTTTCCATTGTATTGATACTTTAGGGGCTCTGCAAATGCGACATGGCACCTGAAAACTATTCCAGCAACATCTGCCCTCCAAAATCCAAATAGCGCTCTTTCCATTCTGAGCCCCAGCATGTACCCATACAGCAGATTTTGGCCACATATGGGGTATTGCCGTGTTCAGAAGAAATTGTGTAACAAACTGTGGGGGGCTTTTAATTCTTAAACTATTTGCAAAATTAAAACTATGGCGCTAAATGGACGATTTATTGGGAAAAAAAGTAATTTTTCATTTTCACGTCCCAATGTTAATAAAATCTGTGAAACACCTGTGAGGCCAAAATACTCACTCTACCCCTAGACAAATTCTATGAGGGGTGTAGTTTCCAAAATGGGGTCACTTATAGGGGGTTTCCACTGTATTGGTACTTTAGGGGCTCTGCAAATGCGACATGGGACCTGAAAAATATTCCAGCAAAATCTGCCCTCCAAAAGCCAAATAGCCCTCTTTCCATTCTGAGCCCCGCCATGTTCCCATACAGCAGATTATGACCACATATGGGGCATTTCTGTGTTCAGCAGAATTTGTGTAACGAACTTTATGGAGCTTTTTCTCCTTTATCCTCTTGTGAAAATTAAAAATTTGGGGCTAAATTGACAGTTTGTTGGAAAAAAAGTAATTTTTCATTTTCATGGCCCAATGTTAATAAAATCTGTGAAACAGCTGTAGGGTCAAAATGCTCACTCTACCCTTTAATATGTTCTGTGGGGGGTATAGTTTCCCAAATGGGGTCACTTTTAGGGGGTTTCCACTGTATTGGTACTCTAGGGGCTCTGCTAATGCGACATGGCACCTAAAATTATTCCAGCAAAATCTGCCATCCAAAAGCCAAATAGCGCTCCTTCCATTCTGAGCCCCGCCATGTTCCCATACAGCAGATTATAGCCACATATGGGGTATTGCCGTGTTCAGGAGAAATTGTTTAACAAACTGTGGGGGGCTTTTACTCCTTTAACCCCTTGTGAAAATGAAAACTTTGGAGATAAAGTGACATTTTAGTAATTTTTCATTTACACATTCCAATGTTAGTAAAATCTGTGGAACAACTGTAGGGTCTAAATGCTGACTATACCCCTTGATGAATTCTGTGAGGGGTGTGGATTCTAAAATGGGGTCACTTTTGGGGGGTTTCCATTGTTTTGGTACTCTAGGGTCTCTGCAAATAAGGCATGGCGCTGAAAATTATTCCAGCAAAATCTGCTGTTCAAACACCCAGTGTCGCTCCTTCCCTTCCATGCACTGCCGTGTGCCCAAAAATCAGTTTACACCCACATGTGGGGTATTTCTGTGCACGGGAGAAATTGCACAATAAACTGTCAGATGCATTTTCTCCTTCAACCCTTTGTGAATGTGTTAATTTTGGGTCTAAATGAATGTATTAGTGAAAAAAAATGAAATGTCTAAACTTCACTGCCATATTATTTTTATTCTTATGAAATGCTTAAAGGGTTAACAAACATCCCAAATGCTGTTTTGAATAATTTGAGGGGTGCAGTTTTGAAAATGGGGTAATTTATGGGGGTTTCTATTATACAGGCCTTTATAATTACTTTCAGAACTGAAGTGGTCCCTAAAAAATTGGTTTGGAGAATTTTCTTGTAAATCTGGAAAATTGCTGTTACACTTGTAAGCCTTGTGACATCCAAAATAAATTAAAAGACAATCAAAAGATGATGCCAATATAAAGCAGAGATATGGGAGATAATATTTATTCATGTATTTGGATGGTATTACTATCCGCCTGAAAAGCAGAGAATTTCACATTTTGAAAATTGCACTTTTTTTCAAATTTCCATCAAATTTCCTAGTTTTTTAATAAATAAATGCAAAAATATTGATTAGTGTTTACCACTAACATGAAGTATAATGTGTTACGAGAAAACCATCTCAAATTCATTTGTGTAAGTTAAAGCGTCTCAAAGTTATTGCCATTTAAAGTGACACATGTCAGTTTTGAAAAAAGAGGCCTGGTCTTTAACATACTTTTGGGCCTGGTCCTTAACCGGTTAACCCCAATTTTTCATTTTAACGAGAGAGAAGATGCACAAACATACTTTGTTAAACAATTTCTTCCAACTATGAAAAATCTCCACATGTGGAGGTAAATTGAGTATGAGTAGGATACTGAATTGAAGAAGCACACATGAGGTACTTGAGTACATACTTTGCTTGAATCAATTTCTAGTACCATGTTGCAGTTGCCGAACATCTGCAAGGGTTTCACAGAATTCTTTAACATCAGCACATGAACAAGAAAAATTACTTCTTTTCCAATAAAACTTTAGCTTTAGCTTCAAAACTTTCATTTTCATTAGGGGATAAAACAAAAAAAAGCACTTATAATTTGTTGAGCAATTTCTCTTGACTTTGAAAATTCCCCCCAAATGTGGATGTAAACTGCTGTATGGACCCACAGTGGAACTCAGAAGGGACAGAATAAAATTTGCAGGGAGGAATTTGTGTAATAGTTTCCAGGTACCGTGTCACATGTCCAGAGCCCTGAAGTGGCAGAATAGTGGAAACACCAAAAAAATTCCCATTCTAGAAACTAGACCTCTCAAAGAGTTTATTAATAAGAATAGTGGTTATTTTTACCTACAGGTATTTCACAGAATTTTCTACCATTGGGATATGAAAAAGAGAATTCATTTTTTTCCAATAAATCATTGTTTTAGAAAATTCCTACCATAGTTCATTCCACAATTTCTCCTCCTGAACACAGAAATACCCATATGTGGTTGTAAACCACTGAATGGGCATGCAGCAGGGTCAAATTGAAAAGAGTGCTATGAGGCTTTTGAGGGCAGAGCCCCTGATGAGGTGCCAGAACAGTGCAAATCCCCAAAATATGACTCCATTTTTGAAAATAGACCCTCAAAATTTATTAAGGGTTATAGTGAGTTATTTGACCTTTTTATATGTTTCACAGACTTGGCTCATGAAAATTGAAAATAACATGTTTTCCATATAAAATGTTGCTTTAACGTTAAGGCATTTTTCCTAACTACGGAAATGCCTCATGTGTGGATGTAAATTGTTGCATGGGCACTCAGTAGGGTACATAAACTGAAGGAGCATCATTGAGAACTTTTGGGGGGCAGATTAAGCTTTATTCATTTTCAGGCACCATATGCTACTTGTAGAGCTCCTGAATGGTCACAGTGGGGGAAAACCTGATGCAATTTTGGAAACTAGAAACTAGAATTTATTGGAAATAGTGGGTATTTTGACTCCGCAAGTTTTTCACAGAATTCTTTAACATTGGAATGTGAAAAAGAGAAATTAGTTTTTTCTCCAATAAAACATCACTTTAACACAAAATTTTACATTTTTCAAGGGGTCAAAGAAGACAAAGCAGTCATAATTTCTAATAAGAAGCAATTTCTCCTGATTATGGAAATCTCGCATATGTCGATGTAAACTGATGTATGGCCCAAAGTGGGACTCAGAAGGGTGCAGAACTATATTTGGTGGAAAGATTTTGCTGTATTACTGTATATACTCGAGTATCAGATGAACCGAATATAAGCCGAGGACCCTAATTTTACCACAAAAAACTGTGAAAACTTATTGACTTGAGTATAAGCCAGGGGGAGGAAATCCACCATTGCAGATAAAAAGTCTGGTCATGTGCATTACAGCTTAGTAACTCCATGTGCCTCATAGTAATAGCAATTAACCCCATCATGTCCCTCACATTAACCCCCTGTGTGCCTCACATAAGAGATACTGATATGTGGGACATATGGAAGTAATAATTAGGTATCTTCATAATTAAGGTCCTTTATTAGTACCCCTACCCCCTGTCTCACATATTAGTAACCCTTATATGGGGCACACAGGGGTTACTATGAGGGACATGATGGGATTAACTGCTAATGTGAGTCACATGAAGTTACTGTAACTAAATTAATAACCCCAAATGCCTGACATTACTAGGAATACTAACTGCAGCAGGTACCTGTGTGTTTTACTTTCACTTTACTGTAGCTTCCTCTCCTGTGACATACGACAGACATCTTCTATAAGACACAATGAATCCTGCACAAAATGGCCACTGACTTATCTGCAGATGTTACATTCTAGTGGCTACAGGACCTTTGATGACATCACAGTTACGTGACCTAGATGACAGGCCAATCACAGAGCAGTAGCACTAAAGGACCTCCCCCTTTGTTTAATTTAAGCAGGTCCTTGCAGGTCTCTGTGCTCGGTGGACCCTTACTCGAGTATAAGCCAAGGGGGGGCTTTTTCAGCATAAAAACTGTGCTGAAAAAGTCAACTTATACTCAAGTATATACGGTAGTTTTTAGGTGCTGTGTCACATTTGCTGAGTCCCTAACGTGATATTATCTTTGCTAACAATTTGTTAATTTGTTAAAGGAATTATACACATGTCGATGTAAACTGTTGTATGGGCAATTAGGAGGAAACAGAATGAAAGAAGCTTTCAAAAAGTGAATTTTACTCATAATATGATGCTATAAGGTAAGAGACACATGTCTTGAAATGCATAAGTAATGCTATCCACAAACCTTTCATTTTTATTATTATTTTTGTAACACTCTTTTTTAGAGAATAATGCATTAAAAACTACATTTAATATTTAAAATTAAATTTTTCCATCAAAATGTCAATTTATCCCTGAGTGTTTCATTTCATTTCAGTTAAAGATGAAAAAGCATTTGTGGACGTGGATTTGTGGAAAGCTCATCAGAAGCCCAAATGTAAAGCACCATGGAATTAATGGTGCTATATAAATAAACAATAATAATAATAATAATAATAATAATAATAATAATAATAATAATAATAAAGTGTGGTGTGTGAGTTCCTGCTATAACTTGACTAATTACTGCTATCAATAGTTCCCACCATCTACCACTTAATTAGGAACGCCCCAGTGCTCTACCCCAGGCCCAGGAGTCCACTTCAAAGGTGCCTTTATGCCTTCAAAATGACCAAGAATAACATATTTGATTGCCAAAGCCTAAGTGAAAGATCGCGTTGCCACGAGACTGCAGCAGATTGATACTCGGCCAGTGGTGTGACGTGTCTTCAGGCGCTTCCTTCACTGAGTGTGCTTTGGCAACCTTTCTGCGTCCACCTAAACTAACGACCATATGCTGGAGGACTCAGAATGTGTGAGTAGAGATCCAGTGCAATATAGCAACCCATCTTACCTGGTGCAGATATCTGTATACAATCTGCTGCTGACTCCATTAAGCCACCTCCATTACTTCTCAACACTACTTGGTCATACCAATGCTATCTGCTATCACCTACATTTCCCTGACCTGTAGGTTCAGCCTCATGGTTCTACCTCCTGGCGGAGTGCCTAATTGAAAGTGAGATATCCGTGGTGAGTGCAGAGACTCGAAGCATTCATCAGAGAGATTCCCCACTTCTTGTTTATATTCCCAGCTACATATCACTATTCCACTTCTCGGCCCACCTCTGGATCCTTGGTTGCTCCTCCTGGAAATTACAGAATACCTTCCACCAGCTTCAGAGAAGAATATCAACATGCTTCTCACATAGCTGCAGGATGCAGTAACTCTACCTTATCGGATCTATATCTTGGTACATTATATCTCTATACTGCATAAGATATAGCTATCCATTTCACTTAGCATATGGTAAGCCCAGGCTACAGGGATCTTGAAGTGATTGTACCATGTGGAAGACTCCTCACATCAGGGCCGGCTCCTGGTTTTTATGGGCCCTTGGGCGACAGAGCCTCAGTGGGCCCCCTTGTAAAGGAGGTGGGGGAGTGGAGACACTGTGCGTTGCAGATGAAGCGAGTGACGTCATGCAGGAGTGTGGCGTCACCAACGCCATACCTCCCAATCTTTTAAAGAGTAGAAAGAGGGGCAAAATGTGCGGCGCGCTCTGCGCGCCGCTGCAAATTTAGCTCCACCCACTTTTATGTTGATTCCACCCACTCATTCATTATGTGCTCCCACACAGTATAATCCTCCTACAGTCACCTGTAAATTATATGCCCCCCTCCATCTCTCCCCCAGTTTCATATACACCCTTCCTCTGCCCCCAGTTTCATGTCCCCCCTCCATCTCTGTCCCCAGTTTCATCACGTTCTCCCCCTTCATCTGCCCACAGTTTCATGTCCCCCGTCTCTGCCCCAGTGTCATGCCGTTCCCCCCCTCCCCTTCATTTGCCCCTTCAGTTTCATTGGGCCCCCTCCATCTCTGTCCCCAGTTCCATGCCGTTCTCTCCCCACCCCCTCCATCTGCCCCAGTGTCATGCTGTTCTCCCCCCCCCTCCATCTGCCCCAGTGTCATGCTGTTCCCCCCTCCCCTTCATTTGCCCCCCAGTTTCTTTGGGCCCCCTCCATCTCTGTCCCCAGTTCCATGCCGTTCTCTCCCCACCCCCTCCATCTGCCCCAGTGTCATGCTGTTCTCCCCCCCTCCATCTGCCCCAGTGTCATGCTGTTCCCCCCTCCCCTTCATTTGCCCCCCAGTTTCTTTGGGCCCCCTCCATCTCTGTCCCCAGTTTCATGCCGTTCTCTCCCCACCCCCTTCATGTTCTCCAGTGTCATGCCGTTCCCCCCCTCCCCTTCATTTGCCCCCCAGTTTCATGGGCCCCCTTCATTATGTTTCACCTTAATATGTAATACAAAACAAACACCTTCTATCTTAACTCACCTTCTATCACTCACCTTCCCTCGTTCCCCCGACGCTCCTCTCTCTCTCCCTCCAATCACATACGCGATGCAGGAGCTGTGAGATCAGCTCCTGCTTAACTCCGGCCCGGCTTGCGTGTGTAGGCGTGATGCGATGACGTCATTGCGCCTACACACGCAAGCCGGGCCGGAGCTTTAAAGCAGGAGCTGATCTCGCAGCTCCTGCATCGCGTATGTATTCCAGCTCATCGGCGGACGGACGCCGATGAGCTGAAATTGTGACAGGCAAGTGCCGGGGGGCCCCCAGAGGCTCTGTGGGCCCCGGCACTTGCCCGACTATGCCGTGCGCTGACGCTGGCCCTGCCTCACATTCATATGTACCCATTTTAAGTCAACATACCCTACTTTTTCAGTCTAGTTGTAGCATTTGAGAGTTCAAATCCACAGCCACTTCTTCTGGCACAACCTGCCTTTAAGCCGCATAACCCACTGATAAGAGACATTGTACATACATGATATGCAGCTATAACTATGACCCTTGTGCTACCCCACCTACACAAGGTTCACATGCAATTCTCCTAACCTTGGAACTTTTTCACCAACCCAGGCATGGTTATTGACTCCACTTGGACAGTCACACTAAGCCTTACAAACTCCGACAGCATCCCCTTATGGCTAGACCTTATCCAGGGCCAGAACTTCACCTTGCTACTCCTGGTGGTTTAATCCTCAGACCTTCTACATGGTGTAGCAATCTAAAGTGACAATAGCCCTTGTATTCTGACTTTAACTTTGTCACACTTACTTAAATGTCAGCAACCCACTAAGGCGAGCGGAAGAAACCGTATACAATGTCTATATCCCTAACAAACGTCAGTTTAAATTCCTAACCACTTTGCTCCCCAAGATTAAAACCTCTGTCAAAGGTCTTTTTTTAATTGGCAGTGACTTTAATTTTGTCATAGACCCTGCTGTAGACTCTAGAACCCCTACAAAGCGCAATCCTCACTACTTGGAGCGATATTTACTGAAAACCTTTTTCATGTGTAGAACAATTCTCTTCCCCTCTTCCCTCGCAGTGGAAACATAATGATTCCATCCTGAATTCCACTGATTGTTTCAACTCTGTTCTGTCTGAACTGAAGAATTACTTTCTCACTAATGTTGGGCCAGTTTCTAACTCTACTATTCTGTGGAACTCACATAAAACATATATCAGAGGAGCTTTCATTAAGTTTGGCTCGCAACTGAAACATAAGAGGGAGCAGGAATTTCAAACCCTATTTACAGATATCAATGCTCTGGAGAAGAAAAATAAGTTGTTCCCTTCTCCCTCCCACTGAACTCAGCACGCCTAGGCTCCACCTGCAAATCCCCCTAGCCACACAGTATGATAGGACTTTGGAAAGGTTCCAACTGCAGACTTATTTTCACAAGAGTTGGCTCCCTTCTGGCTCAGAGGGTAAAACAAGTACAGGCAAAATCCCATACTGCCTACCTGGTTAATTCCAATGGCCACAAGATTATTGACCAATGCTCAGTAGCTGATCTATTCAAATATTATTATGAATCCCTGTATAACCTAAAAGATGACCCGTCCACCTTACAGCCCTCTAGTACGAACATTGATAGATTTTTACAATTGTTGTCCTTGCCTAAAATCCCTCAAGCTAAATTAGACTCTCTTTCTGCCCCTATCATTGTAGAGGACATTATCACCGCAATTTCTTTCCCTGTTACTCAATAAAGCCCCTGGACTTGACGGCTTCAAAAATAATTATTAGAAAATCTTCTCGGTCACCCTAACACCCCACCTAGTTGCCTTCTAAGGCTTTGGAGGAAGTATGCTTCTTGTCTTAGACAACCATCGTACCTTACCAAAACCACGCAAAGCACCAACTACCCCATCCAATTTCCAACCGGAAAAATCTCCAAATTTTTGTTATTGAATAGGGACATTAAGATTTATACTAAGATTTTGACTGACTGTCTATATACTGTCCTGCCAGCTCTGGTACAAGCGGACCAGGTAGGCTTTGTACGTGGTTGTCAAGCACTTGAAGGTACATGCCAGTTTATTAATATCATTCAATGGGCAGAATTCTTTTGGATGCCTTCACTGCTCATGCCATTGGACACAGAGAAGGCGTTTGACAGACTACACTGTCCAGTACATTGGATAAATTTGGAATTCAATGTCATATCAAATCTGCTATACTTGCTCCTTACCTCAAAGCCTTCAGCAAGGTTCCGGGCCTTTCTCCCCTTTAAGTTCCCATTCCAATGGCAAGATGGCCTTTACCTTACTTAAGAGTCTCCTAGACAAGCTCTAGTGCAACACTTTACTTGACAAATTTAATAACCAGACCCTCTCCTGGGCAGGCTGCATAGCTGCGGTCAAGATGTTAGTGTTGCCAGTCATGTTATATGTATTTAGAACAGTTGCAATTCCTCTCCCTGCTTCCTACTTTGTCTACCTGCAAATTTGGGTTGCCCATTAGTAACAATCCAAACTTCTAGATCTGCATGTTCCTTCCTTCTTAGGTGTGGAGGGAAGGGTGATATTACCTCCTTGCCTTAATACACGTTACATGTGTTTATTGTTACATCTGCAGTTTCTTGGCCTCTGAGAATTTGTGATTTTTTTCCGTCTCCCATTCCAAAAGATACTCTTCCCCAAGGGCATAATACCCGTCAATCAGCCACCTATATATTTTAGATATAGCTTTCAGTAATGACCATGTAGAAAACAAGTTTTGTTCATAAAGTGATAGGTTTCCCTCCTGCTTAAGCCCAGTTGGTTACAAATGATTCTTTGAGAAGGACCTTCAAATAAAAATGTGAAAATAAGATGTAAATTAAAGTGATACCAGGTACTGTATGCCTGGGTGTAAGACATTTGTGTAACAAATGGGATATATATCTTGCTAGCTGGGGTGACTGGTGAAAGGGATATGATCAAAATCGGGGATTCTACACATTATTTCCATATATACACCCAGCCCCTAGTTAGATTGTTCATAGTTTGGCAATGTAGTGAGGGGACCAATGAGGCCAAGAGCAAAGGATAAGCTTCTTTTTGCAGAATGTCCCTCTCCAGTTGTGTAGTCAATGAGATATTTGTATAAAGTTTGAAATTCAACCACCACTGCATTTGTGCAGCCAAGTAGTACATGTAGAGTTCAGGAAGACCCAGGCAGTCTCTAAGGAAGTGCCTCTAGGCTGATTCTCTGACCAGTGCTCTCCTTGCTCAATCTGTCAGTTTAAGTGAACGGCCATTTCTTGGTAGCTTTTCAGTTACAGAATACTTTTATTTTTGGATCCTGGATTGAACTGTGCCCCATGGGATGCTCAAAACTTATAATATGTTTCTATAACCTAAAACTGGTTTAAACTTCTCCTCAACTTTATCTCTGACCTGTTTGGTGAGTTCCTTGGTCTTCATGATGCTGTTTGTTCACTAGTTTTCTCTAACAAACCACTGAGGCCTTTACAGAACAGGTGTATTTATACTTAAGTATACACACAGATGGACACTATTAACTAACTAAGTGACTTGGAGGCAATTAATTGAACTGGATTTTATTTAGGGGTATTAGAGTACAGGGGGCTGAATACTTTTAGACATCAAACTTTTAAAATTTAGAAAACGATGTAACCTTTTTCATTCCACTTCACAATTATCTGCTTCGTTCTGTTGGTCTATCACTTAAAGTATCAATAAAATGCATTCAAGTTTGTGGTTGTAAGGTGACAAAATGTGAAAATGTTCAAGTAGTATGAATACTTTTGCAAGCCACTGTATATATAAATCCCAACCCATCCTAGAATCAGACAGAATGGTAAATATATCCAAAACCCCAGTTGCATTGTCCATGTTTAAATACATCTGTTTCTAATTGGGAAAAACATATATCAGAATCTGTCACATATTGGCCATGTGTGGGTTACTCAGAGAACACCCACTAGATAGTATTGGTTATCAGATAAGTGCACCAATATAGGGATATCTCTATTATTCATAACTACATTGTTATTGAAAAAATAACATAACTCAAATAGGTTATTTAGTCAATAAGCTCAGGTTGGTTGATGGATAATAGAAGCTCTCCTTGATGTTCCCAAACATGCAGGCTCAACAGGTGAACTTCTCTACAAGTAATATTCCCACATGATCTAGGATCTTACATCGAAACTCTAGAGGAAACTCTACATCCTACTGGGAGAAGAAGAGGCCACTAGGGAGATTGCTGCCCAATATGTGTTCAGCTGTCACCAACTACGAGGAAGATGAGACTCCACGGATTGTTATACCCCAAACCACCCACCCCACCCCACCTCCCCATATAGCGGTCACCAACTAAGAGGAAGATGAGACTCCACGGACTGTTATACCCCAAACCACCCCCCATACCCACCACTCACAAACCCGAACCCAACTCCCCCCCACTTTACTAGCTTTGGCAATGCCAAATATCTATTTGGACATGCCAATAAAGCTTGTTTGATTTGATTTGATTAATGTTCAATAAGTGAAATAGTCTCATTGAAGTGTTTTTGCTGCTTAGTGAGTTTTAGCATGGCAGCTTCACTAAAAGAGATAATAGCCCCCGGTGATTGTTTCAGCAAGTCCACTCTGGTTTCCATGTACCTTATTTCTGGTTTAATATCATGAAGTTCCCTCAGTACATAGGACAAGACTTGGGAAATGTTATTTTTTTTAGAAGCTCTGGAGACAGGACAAAGATCGTCAGAGTCATTTTGCCCCTATGGGTCCATAACACTGTCATCATCATTTGTATCCCCACCTCCAAGTCTGGCACCGGAATCGGCAACATCTTGGCAGTGCTAGCTGAAATCCTCCTCTTCATGTATTTACCAATGTCCGGCTGATTTTTATGCGACTGTGGGGTGCAGGGGACATCCCCACTTCTTTCTCTTGCTGATTTTCCCAATGATATTGTAGGACAGGTTGAGAAACCTCTAAGGCATAGAAGCTGAAGGAGAGCTCTGGTCTTTGCTTCCTGCTCCATGCGCAGCTACTCCATCCTGCTCACTGCAAGTTTTTTCAATTTGATTCCGACTGACCTTGAAAAAAGAATTTATCATGATCCTTTAAAAATCTAAACATGAAAGAAAGGATCAGTTTGAATGACATACCGATGAAAAAGTCATGACTTGCTTCTAACAAAAATGCATTGTAAAAAATACTCAGTTTTGAGTTGATACCCACAGTAGTAGTAGTAATAACAATAATAATAATAGTAATAGTATAAAAATAATAAAAGCTACATAGAGTTTTCAAAATATTTCCACTAATTACCTTGTAGCTGCTATTCAAGTATAATCTATTGTGCTGAACATAATGAATTTACTGAATAGATTTAAACTTTCACCTATTGTGATATTACAGAAAGACCTTGACAAACTTCTAGGCAGATGAAATTTAATGTAACTTTTGTTATAGTTGGATTCTGAAAAAAATATATTGAAACACTTCTGGAGATAACAAAACAGGAAACGGACTTACATATACTGGTTAACACTAACATGGTCAATACAAAGAACTGGTACATGAGCTATTCATTCTGAAAACTGCATAATAGGACAGATTACAGTACTTAATTTACAAGAGCAGTATCATACTGGGATGTCTAGGGCCCACTAGTGGAATTGTTTCTGGGGGCCCACTGCCCACAGCCAAGACCCCTGCAGATCAGCTGTAACAAGTGCAGCTACAGGTAATAACATATTGGGAGTAGGGTTGATTGATCAGGATCGGAAAAGATCAGATTCCGATCGGCGATCGAGTAAATTTCACGATCGCAATCGGAATTCCGATCTCGATCTTGTTAGGCAGGATCGAGGTTGGAGGTTATTTCCCACAATGCTTGGCCAGTAGCAAAGCTAAATAGAGCTAAATAAAGCTAAATAGAGATGGGTGAGTACTATTCAAAACTGCTGTTTCGAATAGCACGCTCCCATAGGAATGAATGGATGCAGCCGACACACAGCCTGTGCCGGAGTCCGGCCGCTTAACCCCATGCACACCGGCTGTGTCCATTCATTCTAATGGGAGTGTGCTATTCGAAATGACAGTTTCGAAGAGTACATGCTCATCTCTGCTAACCCCTGCTGACATCTCTAGTAGCTAACACTTACCTGCACAGATCCACTGTCGCTCCCCATTCTTCTCAGTCCGGTTCTCTCTCATACAGACCTAGGAAGAAGGCAGGGCTTGTGTCTTAGGAGAGTGTGGGTGAGTACTGGGAGGGGAGACTTCCTAGGTCTGTAACACTAACCTGGGAGGCGGGGGCAGCGAGCAAGAAGAGGAGGGAGAACAGCGTGGAGCGGCAGCAGCAGCGATCTGTGCAGGTAAGTGGACACCAGTGGGGACTAAGTAGCCAGAGGATTTTTTTCTAATCACTACACAGCGTGGAGTCTAAAAATTAAAGCGTTCAATTTTTGGATTCCATACTGTGTAGTGAATAGGATCGTTTTTAAAATCCGATCTTCGATTATTAAAAAAATCCCATTGACTTGCATTAGGATCGGAATTGGGATCGGGATCGGGTTCAAATGGAAAATGATTGGAAATCGGATTTTAAAACCGATCCTGAAATCTCAAGATCGGCTTAACCCTAAACAGGAGCCATTCTGCTCACTCGCCATACCATGTGCACTACTGCACTCCCTAAACCCACTACTACAGACTTTATGAACGTGAGAAGCATGGTTTCTGGACTTAATATTACCTGTAGCTGCACTGTCCTGGAAAAGCTGATCTGCAGAGGTCCTGGCTTTTGGAACCCTGCAGATGTAATATTAATGGTGTATCCTAAAAATAGGTCATCAGTATTAAAAAGATGGACAAACCATTTAAATAGGTTGCAAAAGTTAGAAGAATCCGGCATCCACGTCAGTAAAAAACATTTCTTTATTGAATCAGATTAAAAAACACATCTCACTAGGTCAGAGGTGCTCCCTACCCCAAACGCTGAAGACGATGATGACGTCGGCTGACGCGTTTCAGCACATGCGTGCCTTAGTCATAGCCTGATCGTCTACTACATCCCACCCCAATAAATAGTGCAACCACACATGAAAACAATAAACATGATAATGTAACCAAACTCTTAAAATATCATATTATAAAATATGGGAGGCATTAACCCGAGAAGTATATTGACGAGAGGCATAAATCACAAAACATGTATTGTAGTAACACATGTAAGTGATCTCGTGTCCAAATATCACACCAAGAATACATTGTTGCCCAAGAAAAGTAAAATAAACAATTACTGTACCCTAGATGTTCGCTACACTCTTCAATTCACACAAAGAATACATTATTGCCCAAGAAAAGTAAACAATTACTGTACCTTAGATGTTTGCTACGCTCTTCAATTCACTTACACAATTGTGATCACATAATCGTCTAATCAAAATGCCCCCGGATCAAAGGTGGATCCGTGTAACATAAGATCCCACCCAAGAAACGGGGGTCCGTCTATATGATGTTCAGGACGCCAGTGCAACAGATGCGCTCATGCGCCGTACGATCCAACTGCCCAAAACAAAGATGGCTGAGCGTGTATCAGGAAACGGGATTGCGCATGCGTCTAACTGTCCCACTAACCAACCCATCATATTGGAACATACGGCGCAGGCGCAAACGCCACAACTCGGCTCCTGGACAGAAGAATGAAAAAATGGAAAAAAAAAAAAGAAGAAGAAGAAACACAGAGACCAAAATTAAACCTCAGAGAAACCAACATACCACCCAAGGTTAACAGTAAAGCAGGTAAGTATCATGATAAATAAATAGAATCCCAATGGTCTTGCAAACAAAAATGCAAATCGGACCGAAATGCAAACCTGATAAACAAGTCGATCAACAAAAATAAATACAAATCGACTCCAATGTGACCGAGCACGAGCATTCATGCACGAACTCAAAGTCATATGAGAAGATAACATGGAATCTTTCCATTTTTGACAGATGTAAAATTACAAAAAAGGGGGGAAGAAACAACAAAATGACACTAATAAATATAGGCCAAATCGTTTCTCTTATTAAGACCAGCAGGTTGTCTCGTACCAAGCTTCAAAATCCATCTGGCCTCTGCTATTCTAAGTAAGTGTTCCCTATCTCCCCCTCTGGTAGGTCTAGGGACATGTTCAATGGTGTTAAAAATGAACGAGGTCAGTTCTCCACCATGTTCCTGTATGAAATGCTGCGATATACCCGTTGATTTAGTCGTAATTTTATTGTTGATACTATAGACGTGTTCTGCAATTCTGACCTTAACCGGTCTCGTGGTACTGCCTATGTAATCCTTATCGCATTTAGTGCACGTAATCGCATATACCACGAAATTGGTGCAACAATTCATGAAGGTCCTGATGGGAAAGGACCTCGTTCTCCCAGAATTATGAAAAACTGCACTTTTATTTACAAATTTGCATGCACCGCAGCGACTAAGCCCACACTTAAAAAAAAAACCCTTGAGGTGTATCCATGAAGTGTTACCCCCAGGCGGTTTTTGAGTGAACAAACTAGGGGATAGAACATTACCTAAACTTTTCCCCCGTTTGGCAACAAATTTACATCCAGATTTTAGTAGAGTGTTTAAGATCGGATCCTGATTCAATATAGGCAAATTCCTAGTGATGATGTTGGTTATCTCTTTGTAATTACTGTTAAACCTCGTGGAGAAATAGATGTTGGATGTATTATTAATCTCCCTTTCGTCTTTTTTGTTTTCTTGCATCAATAGACTACCTCTATCTCTAGTTGACACTATAGCCGTAGCCCTATCCAATACCCACCGGGGATAACCCCGTTCTCTAAATCTACTTCTAGTATCTTTCAGACAGTCTTGATACACATCAGTTTCTGTACATGATCTTTTTATCCGAATTAACTCCCCAACTGGGAGGGATCTAACCGTATGCTTCGGATGCTGACTTGTGGCATGTAGGAGGGAATTACCCGCCTGGGGTTTTCTAAACAACTTGGTAGAGACCCTACCCAAGTTGCCATCACCATGTAAAGTGACTTCCAAAAAATCAATAGTGTCCGGATGGTAGTGAAATGTAAATTTCAAATTAAATGTGTTGGCATTGATATATTCCACAAATTTGGGTATATCCTCCACCTGACCTCCCCAAACCACTAACAAATCATCAATATACCTCCCGTACCATGCCACAGAGCCCCTGTATGGATTATCATCACAATAAATGAAAATCTCCTCCCAGAATGCCATAACTAGGTTCACCAATGAGGGCGAAAATTTCGCCCCCATTGGCGAACCGCACACCTGGAGGAAAAATTCCCCGTTAAAAGTAAAAAAAATTGTGAGTAAGAAGGTACTCTGTGGCAGACAGGAGGTACTCGGAAAATTCAGGACTCAAAGTAAAATACTTACGGAGATGGTATGCAATTGCCTGTAACGCTATTTGGTGTGGAATCAATGAATACAGCGCAATCACATCACATGTAAGCCAAACATATCCTCCCCTCCACTGAAACCCATCAAACGATCTCAAAACCTCCTTAGTGTCCCTGATGTATCCAGGGACACGTGTAACAAGGGGCTGCAAGATTTTATCCACCCATTCACACAGGTTTTCATTTAAGGAGCCTATACCCGATATGATGGGTCTCAGTGGAGGGGGGAACTGGTCCTTGTGGACCTTCGGTAGGCCGTGAAAAACTGCCAATATTGGACAGTCAGGAATCAAAAAAGTTTTTTCTCTCTCGGTAAAGATTCCTAATCTCATGCCCTCAGACAATAATTGATTTAAGGCAGCTGAAAAATCCTTTGTAGGATCCAATTTTAGACGTCTGTAGGTTTTAGCATCGTTAAGGATCAAATAAACAGATGCTAAATAATCCTCCGTATTGAGAATCACAATTTTACCACCCTTATCCGCAGCGCGGATTATGATATCCTTGTTGTTACTTAAAGAGTGTAGACTAGCCCGTTCTTGAAAAGTGAGGTTATCTGAAAACGACAAAGATGGAAGACTAGATTGTAATAAAGTTAAATCATTCTCCACGGCCTGTTGAAAAAAGTCTAAGGCTGTGGACCTGGAGTTAACGGGATTGAAAGATGGATTGGAGGTATCAACTTTAGTGTTTATGTCTATGCTCGTTTTTACTCCTGATAAATCCTGCAGTTGTAACAGACCAATCTGTTCGTGAAACATCTTATAACTGAATTCGTTGCTAATCTGATGCCTAATCTGAGGAGGCTCATCTAATGAATCAAAAAAGTGTCTTTTGACCGTGAGAGCCCTTATGAACCGGTTTAAATCTAGTAGAACCTCAAAAAGGTCAAAGTTGGCCGTTGGGACGAACCCTAACCCCTTAGACAAAAGAGACAAATCACTCTGTGATAAGGAAATTTTTGACAAATTTAGTACATTATTAAATTTTAATTCTGCAGGATGAACTGGTGTACTCGTTTTTTTCCAAAACTCCTCCATAATCTACAACAGCAACCCCCTGAGACACACTCAAACCATTAGCAATCGAACTCTCTTCAATAGCAGAGTCTATAGTCGGATGAATCTCAGAGTTAACCTCAAGAGAGGACTCAATCAAAGTCTCTGGTTCATTCTTGTGTTTTACTGGAAACGCCTTCTTGTATTTACGTCCCGCTCTGTGTCTCCTGCATCTGTGCTTTGTGTGAAATCCCTGTTGAGAGGTTTCTGTTTTCCCTTCCCTTCTAAAAAATGAGAAGACGATGACCTGCCCCTAGCTCCTCCACTAGGTTCCTCATATTCAGAGGCATCTGTCTCCCTGTCGGGAGAACTGAAGGAGACAGATCTTTGGAATCTTCGTTTTTTGTTGTTATTATTATTCCTATTTCTTTTAAGAATTGACCTCGGTGTAGAAGAAAATGGAGAAGCCATAGTATCACTCCATCTATAGATCTGTCCTTGGTCATAGTCCTCTTTATCTCTCTTAAATTTCGACTTTTTTGTATCCACAATCTTATTCTCCATATCCTTAATGCGTTCCAAGATTTTTTTGTGATCTACTTCAAAATTTTTAGCGCAACTGTATTTTTTCAAATCATCCTTGATTTGCGAAATGTCCTTGTTAAGAGTAAACAGTTTAGTTTCTTCATATTTAATTATTAAACTTATAAGTTTGAGAGAACACTCGGACAACGCATCTTCCCATTCGGTTTTAAACTCCTCACAAAACACAAATGTCGGAATTTTTTTCAAGCGCAGTCCCCGTGGTATCATTTTTTTATTGTAATATGTTTTCAATGACTCGTGGTCCCACCACGTTCTGGTCTCCTGGGACAGCAATTTGTGATATTTAGACAACAGTGTAGAATAACCATGTTCATCATTAGTTGGAACTGCTTCCATATCAAAAACCTCCCGAAGTTTTCTACTTCTCGTATCCTCCATAGAGGCATTAGATGCATCCATATCTAAAATATCGTCAATGATAATTCAAAAAATTATGACTGCTCCAAAATGGATTCAATTATAAAAAGCATGGGGTAGGTAAAGCAAAACGCACTCTCTGAACCTAGGCGAATACAAAAACCATGACTTCCGTGAGTTCAGGACAAGTTTGATTGACAGGGCAAGTGAAGCCGATTCAAAACTAATTGGATAGGGAAGTGGGGAAGAGGAAACCACAGCCCAAACAAACGAATCCTTTAAACCATTATTTATATGACTTGGAGTTCAAGAGTCCTGTTACAATATCTTCCAGATAAATGCTTTGAGAATTATAAATGCACATGATAATTATCATAAGCCCGATCTGGCATACACATCAAAACGCATTTATATGTTGTGTTCACACTCACGGTCAGGTTGTATGGTCAGGTGCCCGGGATACAAATCCTCGTCGACTCGAGGTGTAGCATGCAAAAGTTAGAAGAATCCGGCATCCACGTCAGTAAAAAACATTTCTTTATTGAATCAGATTAAAAAACACATCTCACTAGGTCAGAGGTGCTCCCTACCCCAAACGCTGAAGACGATGATGACGTCGGCTGACGCGTTTCAGCACATGCGTGCCTTAGTCATAGCCTGATCGTCTACTACATCCCACCCCAATAAATAGTGCAACCACACATGAAAACAATAAACATGATAATGTAACCAAACTCTTAAAATATCATATTATAAAATATGGGAGGCATTAACCCGAGAAGTATATTGACGAGAGGCATAAATCACAAAACATGTATTGTAGTAACACATGTAAGTGATCTCGTGTCCAAATATCACACCAAGAATACATTGTTGCCCAAGAAAAGTAAAATAAACAATTACTGTACCCTAGATGTTCGCTACACTCTTCAATTCACACAAAGAATACATTATTGCCCAAGAAAAGTAAACAATTACTGTACCTTAGATGTTTGCTACGCTCTTCAATTCACTTACACAATTGTGATCACATAATCGTCTAATCAAAATGCCCCCGGATCAAAGGTGGATCCGTGTAACATAAGATCCTACCCAAGAAACGGGGGTCCGTCTATATGATGTTCAGGACGCCAGTGCAACAGATGCGCTCATGCGCCGTACGATCCAACTGCCCAAAACAAAGATGGCTGAGCGTGTATCAGGAAACGGGATTGCGCATGCGTCTAACTGTCCCACTAACCAACCCATCATATTGGAACATACGGCGCACGCGCAAACGCCACAACTCGGCTCCTGGACAGAAGAATGAAAAAATGGAAAAAAAAAAAAAAAAGAAGAAGAAACACAGAGACCAAAATTAAACCTCAGAGAAACCAACATACCACCCAAGGTTAACAGTAAAGCAGGTAAGTATCATGATAAATAAATAGAATCCCAATGGTCTTGCAAACAAAAATGCAAATCGGACCGAAATGCAAACCTGATAAACAAGTCGATCAACAAAAATAAATACAAATCGACTCCAATGTGACCGAGCACGAGCATTCATGCACGAACTCAAAGTCATATGAGAAGATAACATGGAATCTTTCCATTTTTGACAGATGTAAAATTACAAAAAAGGGGGGAAGAAACAACAAAATGACACTAATAAATATAGGCCAAATCGTTTCTCTTATTAAGACCAGCAGGTTGTCTCGTACCAAGCTTCAAAATCCATCTGGCCTCTGCTATCTGGCCTCACCAATTTCGTGGTATATGCGATTACGTGCACTAAATGCGATAAGGATTACATAGGCAGTACCACGAGACCGGTTAAGGTCAGAATTGCAGAACACGTCTATAGTATCAACAATAAAATTACGACTAAATCAACGGGTATATCGCAGCATTTCATACAGGAACATGGTGGAGAACTGACCTCGTTCATTTTTAACACCATTGAACATGTCCCTAGACCTACCAGAGGGGGAGATAGGGAACACTTACTTAGAATAGCAGAGGCCAGATGGATTTTGAAGCTTGGTACGAGACAACCTGCTGGTCTTAATAAGAGAAACGATTTGGCCTATATTTATTAGTGTCATTTTGTTGTTTCTTCCCCCCTTTTTTGTAATTTTACATCTGTCAAAAATGGAAAGATTCCATGTTATCTTCTCATATGACTTTGAGTTCGTGCATGAATGCTCGTGCTCGGTCACATTAGAGTCGATTTGTATTTATTTTTGTTGATCGACTTGTTTATCAGGTTTGCATTTCGGTCCGATTTGCATTTTTGTTTGCAAGACCATTGGGATTCTATTTATTTATCATGATACTTACCTGCTTTACTGTTAACCTTGGGTGGTATGTTGGTTTCTCTGAGGTTTAATTTTGGTCTCTGTGTTTCTTCTTCTTTTTTTTTTTTTTTCCATTTTTTCATTCTTCTGTCCAGGAGCCCAGTTGTGGCGTTTGCGCGTGCGCCGTATGTTCCAATATGATGGGTTGGTTAGTGGGACAGTTAGACGCATGCACAATCCCGTTTCCTGATACACGCTCAGCCATCTTTGTTTTGGGCAGTTGGATCGTACGGCGCATGAGCGCATCTGTTGCACTGGCGTCCTGAACATCATATAGACGGACCCCCGTTTCTTGGGTGGGATCTTATGTTACACGGATCCACCTTTGATCCGGGGGCATTTTGATTAGACGATTATGTGATCACAATTGTGTAAGTGAATTGAAGAGCGTAGCAAACATCTAAGGTACAGTAATTGTTTACTTTTCTTGGGCAATAATGTATTCTTTGTGTGAATTGAAGAGTGTAGCGAACATCTAGGGTACAGTAATTGTTTATTTTACTTTTCTTGGGCAACAATGTATTCTTGGTGTGATATTTGGACACGAGATCACTTACATGTGTTACTACAATACATGTTTTGTGATTTATGCCTCTCGTCAATATACTTCTCGGGTTAATGCCTCCCATATTTTATAATATGATATTTTAAGAGTTTGGTTACATTATCATGTTTATTGTTTTCATGTGTGGTTGCACTATTTATTGGGGTGGGATGTAGTAGACGATCAGGCTATGACTAAGGCACGCATGTGCTGAAACGCGTAAGCCGACGTCATCATCGTCTTCAGCGTTTGGGGTAGGGAGCACCTCTGACCTAGTGAGATGTGTTTTTTAATCTGATTCAATAAAGAAATGTTTTTTACTGACGTGGATGCCGGATTCTTCTAACTTTTGCATGCTACACCTCGAGTCGACGAGGATTTGATTCCCGGGCACCTGACCATACAACCTGACCGTGAGTGTGAACACAACATATAAATGCGTTTTGATGTGTATGCCAGATCGGGCTTATGATAATTATCATGTGCATTTATAATTCTCAAAGCATTTATCTGGAAGATATTGTAACAGGACTCTTGAACTCCAAGTCATATAAATAATGGTCTCTGCTATTCTAAGTAAGTGTTTAAAGGATTCGTTTGTTTGGGCTGTGGTTTCCTCTTCCCCACTTCCCTATCCAATTAGATTTAAATAGGTTGTCCAGGTTGTGCTGGCTTCTTCTTGCTGGGAGTTGTGCACCTCATGTGACCACTAAGACCAATTAGATACAGGTGACATCCTAGAGTATTTCCAGAAATGAGGCGCTGCCATAATACTGAAAAGACATTGACAAGACAGGTGAGTATGTCCCTATGTCCCACAGGGGGTCACGTTTTTAAAGTAGTTGTCTTGGCCTAATTGTTTTTGTGGCTACTTCACTGGAACCCCTTACAGTGGCCCCATCACTTGTTCCCCATACTACCAGTGATGGGGGCCATTATATTGCGACGCTCAAGAATGGAGACTGGCCTGGATAAGAATGTGGCCTCTACCTATTACAATAATTCTATAAGTTCCTTTATGTTCTATGTGTATTGTATATTGTTTGTAGCTTTCCTATAGTTTCCCCCCCAATGTTCATGACTTGGTTTAGGCCTGGCCAATCACAGACCACTTGGCAGGGCTGAAGGAGACCTTTTTCTCCAGGACAACTGTTGAAAGTCAGTACAGTGCCAGTCTTGTAGCAGTTGAGATCCTGCAGTCTGCAGATGAGAGCATCAGCACTGTGACTGGGCTTCAGAGGCACTCCATACAGCATCTAGGAGGATAAAGAATTGCCCAAGGCTCATCTGGAAACACTCCTGAGAGGGGAGTTTGGCTGTCGGGACTTTGGACTCTCTGCCAGCATGAGCAGTGGAGTACTCTGATAGGAGGAGTTGGTTTGGGACCTTAGCAAAAGATAACCAGATTCTTACACCACTGTCCCCAGTATGCCTAGCTGGGAATGGCACATGAAAGAAGTTGTAGTTGGAGGAGAAATCAGCCTTAGAGACTTTATCTTCCCTGGACACCCTCATAAGACCAAAGCTGGGGAGTCGGACACTGAGGTACTACTGCCCCCATTTGGAATCTGATGTTTGTACCTTCTCCAGTTGCTGAAGTAAAGAGTTATCCTGCTTCACCGCACTACTAGCTGCTTGAGTCGTTCCTGCATTACCATCAGGGCCCTTCTGAAAACCATCACACCAGCTCAGAGTATAGAGGTCCCCTTTCCAACTGGAAGTGCCCTAGACGAAACTACCACCACCACCATCAGGTAGTGCTGCAGAACACCCTTAGGCCGGACTCACACGATGTCTTTTGGCACTTAATGTGGCACGTAGATGCCGCGGGAGCTTTTGCGACCCGTATACGCTCCCATTGTTTTCAATGGGAGCCGGTACCGTATATGCGGCGCTATTTTGCGGCCGTGATTTTGCGGCAGCCACAAAATAGCGCCACGTATACGGTCCCGGCTCGCATTGAAAACAATGGGAGCATATACAGCCCGCAAAAGCTCCTGCGGCGTCTACGTGCCACATTACACGCCAAAAGACATTGTGTGAACCCGGCCTTAAGCAGTGTTCGACCCAGGAGTGGTGGTGGAGTTTGTGGTTGAGTGTGTTCAGCCTAGAATGTGGCACATCATCCGCTGCTACTACTCCCATCCTCCAGTTCCTTCCATCTAGGTTGTGGCTATCTGTACATTCAGAAGGGCAGTGAGAGTTACTGTATTAGTTAGTAGCCAGACAGCTGAGGATTTATTTTATACTGTGATGTGCATGCTGTTTGATGTGAAAACAGAAGAATAAGGCTGGCTGAGGTTAGCTTTGAACCGAATCATCTGTGTATGAAGTTTTTGGAAATTGCTGGTGTGCCAACCATTTTGACGATGAGATGAAAATCCCGTGAACTTAAATAACCCCCCCAGTTCTTCACCCTCCCTGACCATAGTCTCTTATATTATTTAGGAGAATATAGAGAAAAGGATAATTGCTTTGCCTCCCAGCAGGTAGATATAGTACAATCGGAAGTAACCCATGTGATGCTGTGCTGATGTATCAATGGAATTGATAACAGAGCAAAGAAAGAGAAATCAGAAGCCAAGAAGGTGTCTGTTAGATCAGGAGCTGGAGAGATGCTAGGCTGCAGGTATATAAGGGCCGAAAGCATGAATGAAGCCTGGAGGGTGAAAAACCTTCAGCTGAGGGGTGCAGGGATGAAAAAAGGGTTCAACAAGCAAGTTTTTAGGAAGTTATGTGCAGAAAATAGTTGCAACATATTTCATTTTAAATTTAATTTCATCATATTTCATAACTTAATTGAACTGTATTATATCGTGTCTGCTGTCAGTCTCAAAAAGCTAAAGTGCTAGGAGATAAGGCGTTTCATTTCAATGCTATTCATTTATTGTAAAGTATTAGAATATTGATATACACTGGGGAGAATTTAATAATTGTGTCTTTTTGTCCATTTTTTTTTTGCTATATGCAACTTTGTGTTGAGGTATAATTTACAAAAAAGTGCAGGATACATCTTGTGCAAATTCATCTCAAGGATATTCTGGTGTCCCTGATATTTTGCATTTTTTACGCTATCCAAGTACTGGAGTACAGTTGCCTCTTTTTTTAATAGTGCCTATCATAAATGCACCACAAAATTTTACTGCCGACAAACCATGACCACTTATCTCAACAAAAGTGACCATTTTTTGTATAAAAAACCTTCAAAGTAGGCACAAACATTATAAATATTGTGTCTACAGAGTAAAAAAGGGTCGATATTACAAGAAAATAAGAGCCAGAATAAATGCCCCACTGAGTGATACTTGGTGAGAGAAGAAACCTATTGCAGAAAAAAATGTTTCAAATCTTGCTGCACAAAATTATTCACAAGCTTCTCGAGAATAATAAAAGCGAGGAAACATTTTTATGTCACATTTAAAATTTATACTGACAGCAGTTTTGACATTCTTTGTTGGTTACTAAAAAAGAAGTGCAAACACCTACTACTAAGTGCTTGGTTATGCTACTTGCAGAATTAAGAAATTCATGTTTTAATGTTCCTGGTGCTGAGATGGTAAATGCCCAGGGGAAGTTTTTTTTTATATGCACTGCCCTGGTATTTCTACACTGAACAATTCTCAGCCTCTCCCCAATGCTCTAGGGCCCACCTCTTGATTAAATGTGACAGTGATCAAGCTATAGGCTGGGGGACATCCAGTGCAGGGAGCCAGGCCAGTGCAATGCAGTGAAATATGTAATTCTATCAGCGATTTTGAAAAATGAAACCTGCGGACAGAATCCCTTTAAGTTCTTAATGGGTTGTGCCAAGGTTACGGAGAACAGGACTCCCTTTAACCACGATCCAAATGAAACAACAATCATACAGGAGTGCTGTCTCTCTCTCTCTCTCTCTCTCTCTTTCTCTCTCTATATATATATAGTTCAGTGAGGGTCCAGTGGGTATGAAATATTTTGGCACAATGCTGCTACATGTGGCTTTAGCCTTAATGTATGGAAGTCTTAGGCACATCAAAATGGAACAATTGGGATTTATGAAGTAACATGAGCCTCTTGTTAAGGCCGACCGTACTGTAGACTAACATGCTCCATGTGTAAGAAGTTTTAGTGTGCCAAAACAAAATGTTTTATCAAACAAATCAACAGTTTTGCATAAAACACTACTATATGTATCAGTTCTGCATTTGTTGTTCTACCCACCACAGCAGTTATTATAGGAAAATTACCGGAGCAGGTACCAGGCAGGAACAGGACATTATTTTTCATAGCACCCTTCAACAACTGATTTTGCCACAACTTGTTTTATCAGACAATTCCTTCCCACTCTTCTCCATATTATTACATCACGCTAATCGTATAGCTCAGGCTCAGCGCTATAATAGTACTGTATATAGATGTAGCAGGCACCAGAAATATACCTGTTAGATCATGCCTGGTCCAGCAGTAAACTCATTATAAACCTAATCCCAGGAAGAGGTGTACAGATTCTACAGTTTCCAAATATTCTCTGTTATTTGTCTTTGGAGTCCCATTTTCATGTAAATCAATATCTTATTCATATGCAGATGAGAAAAAAGCCCTTTATGTATGCCTTAGCTTGCCTAGGCTTTCGTCTTCGCTCTACATTCCTGGGCAAAGCACTTTTCCCCTCATTTACCTATAAAGACATTCAGTAGTTAGCACTGTTGCCTTGGACAACAGTGGACAATACTTGCAAGGAGTTTGTATGTTCTCAGTAGGGTTGAGCGATCGTGTTTGGAAAAAATCGGATTCCGATCAGCGATCGAGAAAATTTCATGATCGCAATCGGAATTCCGAACACGATCTTTTTAGGTGGGATCGAGATCGGTAGTATTTCCCACAATGCCTTCACACTGAGTATATAGTGTATACTCAGTGTGAAGGCTTCGCTGCGGTTCCATAGGAATGAATGGAAGCAGCTGGCACACAGCCTTAACCCCCTGCGCGCCGGCTGCCTCCATTTATTTTAATGGGAGACTAAAGTAACATCTCTAGTAGCTACTTACCTCCAGAGATGGCTGCTCCGCTGCTCTTCACCTCGCTGCTGCTCCAGCTGCAGTCTTCTTTGCCTCGCTGCCCCCTCCCTGCCAGGTTAGGAGAGTGTGGGCGGGTTAGGAGAGTGTGGGTGGGTACAGGGAGGGGAGACGTGACGTCTCCCCTCCAAGTACCCGCCCACACTCTCCTAACCCGCCCACACTCTCCTAACCTGGCAGGGAGGGGGCAGCGAAGGGAGAAGACTGCAGCTGGAGCGGCAGCAAGGCGAAGAACAGCGGAGCAGCCATCTCTGGAGGTAAGTGGACACTAGGGGGGACTAAGTAGCCAGAGGATTAAAAAAAAATCCTCTGGCTACTTAGTGATTCACTACACAGCGTGGATTCTAACAATTCTTAGATTCCATGCTGTATAGTGATTAGGATTGCTTTTAAAATCCGATCTCCGATTAATAAAAAAATCCCATTGACTTGCATTGGGATTGGAATTGGGATCGAGATCGGAATTGAATGAAAAATGATCGGAAATCGGATTTTAAAATCGATCCTGAAAAGTCACTATCGGCTTAACCCTAATTCTCAGTGTATTTACGAAGATTTTCTTTTGGTACCTCATTGTCCTCCTATACTCCAAAGACATACTGAATGGGAATTTAGTTTATGAGCCCTATAAAGAATGGGTTCACAAAGCGATTTTTGGACCAGATCTTGATGCAGAGGCTGCCTTAGAATCTGGTCCCAAAAACAGCTAGCCGTGACTGGATGCCCGTGCACTGCACCGACATCCAGTCGTGGCATTCCACTCCGGACTAGACCCAAATAAATGGGCCTAGTCAGGAGGGTGGTGTCGTGCTGCGGACGTTGCAGCGGATTCCGCCCCAGAATCTCCGTCAAGAAAGGGAATTTCACTTCTTTTTCCCGTGAGTGGGATCAAACTGCTTGAGGAAAAAGAAACCCATTGAATTCAATGGGAGGCAGTTTTTTGAGCTGGATTTTGAGGTGGATTCCGCGTCAAGATCCGGTCCAAAAATCCCCATGTGAACCCAGCTTAAGGCTGAAGTCCCACGTTGTGGAAATGCAGCTTTTTTTTGTTGCAGATTTTGTTACGGTTTTTTGAACTAAAGTCAGTAGTGGCTACAAAAGGAATTGGAGATATACAGGAAGTTCTTATACTTACCGTATATACTCGAATATAAGCTGACCCGAATATAGGTCCCTAATTTTACCACAAAAAACTGGGAAAACTTATTGACTCAAGTATAAGCCTAGGGGGGAAATCCACCCTTGCAGATAAAAAAAAAGCCTGTTTATGTGCATTACAGCTTAGTAACTCCATGTGCCTCATAGTAATAGCAGTTAACCCCATCATGCTCCTCACATTAACCCCCTGTGTGCCTCACATAAGAGTTACTGATATGTGGGACATATGGAGGTAATAATTAGGTATCTTCATAATTAAGGTCCTTTATTAGTACCCTCATGTGTCTCACATATTAGTAACCCTTATATGGGGCACACAGGGGTTAATATGAGGGACATGGAGTTACTGAAACTAAACCCCCAAATACCTGACATTACTAGGAATAGTAACCTCAGCAGGTACCTGTGTGTTTTACTTTCACTTTACTGTAGCTTCCTCTCCTCGATATGACAGACATCTTCTATAAGACACAATGAATCCTGCACATAATGGCCACTGACTTATCTGCAGATGTTACATTCTAGTGGCTAGAGGACCTTCGATGACATCACAGTCACGTGACCTTACATGACAAGCCAATCACAGGGCAGTAGCACTAAAGGACCTCCCCATTAATTTTATTTATGCAGGTCCTTCAAGTTTCTGTGCTCCGTGGATCCTGACTTGAGTATAAGCCGAGGGGGGCTTTTTTTTAGCATAAAAACTGTGCTGGGGGCCACACGGTGGCTCAGTGATTAGCACTGCAGCCTTGCAGTGCTGGAGTCCTGGTGTTCAAATCCCGCCAAGGGCAAAAAACCATCTGCAAGGAGTTTGTATGTTCTCCCCGTGTTTGCATGGATTTCCATCCCATATTCCAAAAAAAGACATACTGATAGGGAAAAATGTACATTGTGAGCTCTTTGTGGGGCTCACAATCTACATTTAAAAAAAAAAAAAAAACTGTGCTGAAAAAGTCGTCTTATACTCGAGTGTATACAGTATACCTTCCGCTCAATCCACTCCTGGCTTTGGCTCAAAAAACCGCAACAAAATCTGCAACAAAAAAACTGCATTTCTGCAGTGTGGGTCTTCAGCCTAATAGAAACTGAATATATTGACACTATGCAAGTAAGTAAAATAAATAAATAAAACTATTTCAAATGCTGAAAAAAAAAGATATATTGCGCTTATTGTGTTTTGTTCACATTGTCTTTCCCCCAAAGAACAATACAACGTACAAAATACATAAGAAATAACAATAAACTACAACTTGTAATTTCAATAAAAGAGCATTCGCATAGCTTCATCAACAATAAAGTAAAAATCTATGGAGGTCAGAATATCGTTCCTCAGCTAATTGTTTACTTTTGAAAAATGGTATTTTATTTAGTAAAAATGGTAAAATATAATAAAACTGAGATAATTATTACATCGCTGTAATTGTAATGACATGCCCAGCTTGGCATCTTTAACATCATAAAAGCAAAAAAAAAAAAAAAAAAAAACCACACAATGACAGAATTGGAAGCTTTTTTCACAAGCACCCCACAAAATGTTAATAAAAGTTAATTATATATATATAATTATATATTCCCCAAAATGGTGCCAACTAAAAATACAACTCAATGCGCAAATAATAAGCCCTCACATTTCTATGGCTATAAGTTATGAATTTTGTAAAGTAGAAATGAAGAACATGAAAAACAACTTGCCAAGCCTGTGTCATTAACCCCTTAGTAAAGCATGATGTAACATTACATTGTGATTAGAGATGAGCGAACACTAAAATGTTCGAGGTTCGAAATTCGATTCGAACAGCCGCTCAATGTTCGTGTGTTCGAACGGGTTTCGAACCCCATTATAGTCTATGGGGAACAGATACTCGTTAAGGGGGAAACCCAAATCCGTGTCTGGAGGGTCACCAAGTCCACTATGACACCCCAGGAAATGATGCCAACACCTCTGGAATGACACTGGGACAGCAGGGGAAGCATGTCTGGGGGCATCTAACACACCAAAGACCCTCTATTACCCCAACATCACAGCCTAACAACTACACACTTTACACACTCAATACCACCTCTCTGACAGTAGGAAAACACCTTGAAACATGTGTATTTGGCACTTGCAGTGAGGAGAGCTTGTCACCAGCAGTGAATTTGGCCCTTGTAGTAAGTTGAGGTTGGCACCAACATTTGTTTTGAAAATCAGGGTGGATTGAGCCTCTAACCAGCAGAGTTTGGGCAAATTCATGGTGGAGGGAGCCTCTAAAAACCCCAGTTTGGACCAATTCATGGTGGAGGGAGCCTCTAACCAGCCCAGTTTGGGCAAATTCATGGTGGAGGGAGCCTCTAAAAAACCCAGTTTGGACCAATTCATGGTGGAGGGAGCCTCTAACCAGCCCAGTTTGGGCAAATTCATGGTGGAGGGAGCCTCTAACCAGCCCAGTTTGGACCAATTAATGGTGGAGGGAGCCTCTAACCAGCCCAGTTTGGACCAATTAATGGTGGAGGGAGCCTCTAACCACCCCAGTTTGGACCAATTCATGGTGGAGGGAGCCTCTAAACAGCCCAGTTTGGGCAAATTCATGGTGGAGGGAGCCTCTAAAAAACCCAGTTTGGACCAATTCATGGTGGAGGGAGCCTCTAACCAGCCCAGTTTGGACCAATTAATGGTGGAGGGAGCCTCTAAACAGCCAAGTTTGGACCAATTCATGGTGGAGGGAGCCTCTAAAAACCCCAGTTTGGACCAATTCATGGTGGAGGGAGCCTCTAACCAGCCCAGTTTGGGCAAATTCATGGTGGAGGGAGCCTCTAAACAGCCCAGTTTGGGCAAATTCATGGTGGAGGGAGCCTCTAACCAGCCCAGTTTGGACCAATTAATGGTGGAGGGAGCCTCTAACCAGCCCAGTTTGGACCAATTAATGGTGGAGGGAGCCTCTAACCAGCCCAGTTTGGACCAAATAATGGTGGAGGGAGCCTCTAACCACCCCAGTTTGGACCAATTCATGGTGGAGGGAGCCTCTAACCAGCCCAGTTTGGACCAATTCATGGTGGAGGGAGCCTCTAAAAAAACCAGTTTGGACCAATTCATGGTGGAGGGAGCCTCTAAACAGCCCAGTTTGGGCAAATTCATGGTGGAGGGAGCCTCTAAAAAACCCAGTTTGGACCAATTCATGGTGGAGGGAGCCTCTAACCAGCCCAGTTTGGACCAATTAATGGTGGAGGGAGCCTCTAAACAGCCAAGTTTGGACCAATTCATGGTGGAGGGAGCCTCTAAAAACCCCAGTTTGGACCAATTCATGGTGGAGGGAGCCTCTAACCAGCCCAGTTTGGACCAATTAATGGTGGAGGGAGCCTCTAAACAGCCAAGTTTTGGGAAATTCATGGTGGAGGGAGCCTCTAACCAGCCCAGTTTGGACCAATTCATGGTGGAGGGAGCCTCTAAACAGCCCAGTTTGGGCAAATTCATGGTGGAGGGAGCCTCTAACCAGCCCAGTTTGGACCAATTAATGGTGGAGGGAGCCTCTAACCAGCCCAGTTTGGACCAATTAATGGTGGAGGGAGCCTCTAAACAGCCCAGTTTGGGCAAATTCATGGTGGAGGGAGCCTCTAAAAAACCCAGTTTGGACCAATTCATGGTGGAGGGAGCCTCTAACCAGCCCAGTTTGGACCAATTAATGGTGGAGGGAGCCTCTAAACAGCCAAGTTTGGACCAATTCATGGTGGAGGGAGCCTCTAAAAACCCCAGTTTGGACCAATTCATGGTGGAGGGAGCCTCTAACCAGCCCAGTTTGGACCAATTAATGGTGGAGGGAGCCTCTAACCAGCCCAGTTTGGACCAATTAATGGTGGAGGGAGCCTCTAACCACCCCAGTTTGGACCAATTCATGGTGGAGGGAGCCTCTAAACAGCCAAGTTTGGACCAATTCATGGTGAAGGGAGCCTCTAAAAACCCGTTTGCACCAATTCATGGTGGAGGGAGCCTCTAACCAGCCCAGTTTGGGCAAATTCATGGTGGAGGGAGCCTCTAAACAGCCCAGTTTGGGCAAATTCATGGTGGAGGGAGCCTCTAACCAGCCCAGTTTGGACCAATTAATGGTGGAGGGAGCCTCTAACCAGCCCAGTTTGGACCAATTAATGGTGGAGGGAGCCTCTAACCACCCCAGTTTGGACCAATTCATGGTGGAGGGAGCCTCTAAACAGCCAAGTTTGGACCAATTCATGGTGGAGGGAGCCTCTAAAAACCCCAGTTTGGACCAATTCATGGTGGAGGGAGCCTCTAACCAGCCCAGTTTGGACCAATTAATGGTGGAGGGAGCCTCTAAACAGCCAAGTTTTGGGAAATTCATGGTGGAGGGAGCCTCTAACCAGCCCAGTTTGGACCAATTCATGGTGGAGGGAGCCTCTAAACAGCCCAGTTTGGGCAAATTCATGGTGGAGGGAGCCTCTAACCAGCCCAGTTTGGACCAATTAATGGTGGAGGGAGCCTCTAACCAGCCCAGTTTGGACCAATTAATGGTGGAGGGAGCCTCTAACCACCCCAGTTTGGACCAATTCATGGTGGAGGGAGCCTCTAAACAGCCAAGTTTGGACCAATTCATGGTGGAGGGAGCCTCTAAAAACCCCAGTTTGGACCAATTCATGGTGGAGGGAGCCTCTAACCAGCCCAGTTTGGGCAAATTCATGGTGGAGGGAGCCTCTAAACAGCCCAGTTTGGGCAAATTCATGGTGGAGGGAGCCTCTAAAAAACCCAGTTTGGACCAATTCATGGTGGAGGGAGCCTCTAAACAGCCAAGTTTGGACCAATTCATGGTGAAGGGAGCCTCTAAAAACCCGTTTGGACCAATTCATGGTGGAGGGAGCCTCTAACCAGCCCAGTTTGGGCAAATTCATGGTGGAGGGAGCCTCTAAACAGCCCAGTTTGGGCAAATTCATGGTGGAGGGAGCCTCTAACCAGCCCAGTTTGGACCAATTAATGGTGGAGGGAGCCTCTAACCAGCCCAGTTTGGACCAATTAATGGTGGAGGGAGCCTCTAAACAGCCAAGTTTGGACCAATTCATGGTGGAGGGAGCCTCTAAAAACCCCAGTTTGGACCAATTCATGGTGGAGGGAGCCTCTAACCAGCCCAGTTTGGACCAATTAATGGTGGAGGGAGCCTCTAAACAGCCAAGTTTTGGGAAATTCATGGTGGAGGGAGCCTCTAACCAGCCCAGTTTGGACCAATTCATGGTGGAGGGAGCCTCTAAACAGCCCAGTTTGGGCAAATTCATGGTGGAGGGAGCCTCTAAAAAACCCAGTTTGGACCAATTCATGGTGGAGGGAGCCTCTAACCAGCCCAGTTTGGACCAATTAATGGTGGAGGGAGCCTCTAACCAGCCCAGTTTGGACCAATTAATGGTGGAGGGAGCCTCTAACCACCCCAGTTTGGACCAATTCATGGTGGAGGGAGCCTCTAAACAGCCAAGTTTGGACCAATTCATGGTGGAGGGAGCCTCTAAAAACCCCAGTTTGGACCAATTCATGGTGGAGGGAGCCTCTAACCAGCCCAGTTTGGGCAAATTCATGGTGGAGGGAGCCTCTAAACAGCCCAGTTTGGGCAAATTCATGGTGGAGGGAGCCTCTAAAAAACCCAGTTTGGACCAATTCATGGTGGAGGGAGCCTCTAACCAGCCCAGTTTGGACCAATTAATGGTGGAGGGAGCCTCTAAACAGCCAAGTTTGGACCAATTCATGGTGGAGGGAGCCTCTAAAAACCCCAGTTTGGACCAATTCATGGTGGAGGGAGCCTCTAACCAGCCCAGTTTGGGCAAATTCATGGTGGAGGGAGCCTCTAAACAGCCCAGTTTGGGCAAATTCATGGTGGAGGGAGCCTCTAACCAGCCCAGTTTGGACCAATTAATGGTGGAGGGAGCCTCTAACCAGCCCAGTTTGGACCAATTAATGGTGGAGGGAGCCTCTAACCAGCCCAGTTTGGACCAATTAATGGTGGAGGGAGCCTCTAACCAGCCCAGTTTGGACCAATTAATGGTGGAGGGAGCCTCTAACCAGCCCAGTTTGGACCAATTAATGGTGGAGGGAGCCTCTAACCACCCCAGTTTGGACCAATTCATGGTGGAGGGAGCCTCTAAACAGCCAAGTTTGGACCAATTCATGGTGGAGGGAGCCTCTAAAAACCCCAGTTTGGACCAATTCATGGTGGAGGGAGCCTCTAACCAGCCCAGTTTGGGCAAATTCATGGTGGAGGGAGCCTCTAAACAGCCCAGTTTGGGCAAATTCATGGTGGAGGGAGCCTCTAACCAGCCCAGTTTGGACCAATTAATGGTGGAGGGAGCCTCTAACCAGCCCAGTTTGGACCAATTAATGGTGGAGGGAGCCTCTAAACAGCCAAGTTTTGGGAAATTCATGGTGGAGGGAGCCTCTAACCAGCCCAGTTTGGACCAATTAATGGTGGAGGGAGCCTCTAACCAGCCCAGTTTGGACCAATTAATGGTGGAGGGAGCCTCTAACCACCCCAGTTTGGACCAATTCATGGTGGAGGGAGCCTCTAAAAACCCCAGTTTGGACCAATTCATGGTGGAGGGAGCCTCTAACCAGCCCAGTTTGGACCAATTAATGGTGGAGGGAGCCTCTAACCACCCCAGTTTGGACCAATTCATGGTGGAGGGAGCCTCTAACCAGCCCAGTTTGGACCAATTAATGGTGGAGGGAGCCTCTAACCAGCCCAGTTTGGACCAATTAATGGTGGAGGGAGCCTCTAACCACCCCAGTTTGGACCAATTCATGGTGGAGGGAGCCTCTAAACAGCCAAGTTTGGACCAATTCATGGTGAAGGGAGCCTCTAAAAACCCGTTTGGACCAATTCATGGTGGAGGGAGCCTCTAACCAGCCCAGTTTGGGCAAATTCATGGTGGAGGGAGCCTCTAAACAGCCCAGTTTGGGCAAATTCATGGTGGAGGGAGCCTCTAACCAGCCCAGTTTGGACCAATTCATGGTGGAGGGAGCCTCTAAAAAACCCAGTTTGGACCAATTCATGGTGGAGGGAGCCTCTAAACAGCCCAGTTTGGGCAAATTCATGGTGGAGGGAGCCTCTAAACAGCCCAGTTTGGGCAAATTCATGGTGGAGGGAGCCTCTAACCAGCCCAGTTTGGACCAATTAATGGTGGAGGGAGCCTCTAACCAGCCCAGTTTGGACCAATTCATGGTGGAGGGAGCCTCTAAACAGCCCAGTTTGGGCAAATTCATGGTGGAAGGAGCCTCTAACCAGCAGAGTTGTGGGAAAGCAGGGTGGAGGGAGCCTCTAACCAGCAGAGTTGGTGGAAATCAGGGTGGAGGGAGCCTCTAACCAGCAGAGTTGGGGGAAATCATGTTGGAGGGAGCCTAGTATTAGCAGAATTGTGCAACGCTTATGGTGGATGAGTATGAGGATGCGGAGGAATTGGAGAGGTTGAGTACAGACATGGAGTTTCATGTTGGGGTGCTTTACACAGGTGGGCACAAAAATGAAGGCTCTATCCAGTGGTGGTTCATTTTTATCAAAGTGAGCCGGTCGGCACTCTCAGCTGACAGACGGGTGCGCTTGTCAGTGATGATGCCACCGGCTGCACTGAACACCCTCTCAGATAGGACGCTGGCGGCAGGACAGGACAGCACCTCCAAGGCATATAGGGCAAGTTCAAGCCACAGGTCCAACTTCGACACCCAATACGTGTAGGGCGCAGAGGGGTCGGAGAGGACAGGGCTGTGGTCGGAAAGGTATTCCCGCAACATGCGCCTATACTTCTCACGCCTGGTGACACTAGGACCCTCCGTGGCGGCACTTTGGCGAGGGGGTGCCATCAAGGTGTCCCAGACCTTAGACAGTGTGCCCCTCGTTTGTGTGGACCGGTGAGAACTTGGTTGCCTACTGGAGGAACTGCCCTCCCTGCCGCCAACGTCACATGCTGGAAACATCTCCATCATATTCTGCACCAATTGCCTGTGGCAAGCATTGATGCGATTGGCCCTCCCCTCTACCGGAATAAAAGACGAGATGTTGTTTTTATACCGGGGGTCAAGGATAGCAAAGATCCAGTACTGGTTGTCCTCCATGATTTTGACAATACGCTTGTCGGTTGTAAAGCACCCCAACATGAACTCAGCCATGTCTGCCACAGTGTTAGTTGGCATGACTCCTCTGGCCCCACCGGAAAGTTCAATCTCCATTTCCTCCTCATCCTCCATGTCTACCCATCCGCGCTGCAACAATGGGACGATTCGAAGTTGCCCGGAAGCCTCCTGTATCACCATCACATCATCGGACAACTCTTCTTCCTCCTCCTCCTCCTCCTCCTCCTCCTCCATTAAACGCAGTGAAGCGGACAGATGTGTGGACCTACTCTCCAGCTGTGACGGATCGGATGCTATCCCTAACTCCTCTGTGTGATCTGAGTTATCCCTGATGTCAATCAGGGATTCTCTCAGAACACACAAGAGCGGGATTGTAAGGCTCACCATCGCATCCTCAGAGCTCACCCTCCTTGTGGACTCCTCAAAGACCCGTAGGATGTCACAAAGGTCTCTCATCCATGGCCACTCATGGATGTGAAACTGAGGCAGCTGACTTTGTGGCACCCTAGGGTTTTGTAGCTGGTATTCCATCAAAGGTCTCTGCTGCTCAACCACTCTATTCAACATCTGAAACGTTGAGTTCCAGCGTGTGGGGACGTCGCACAAAAGCCGGTGTTGTGGCACATGCTGGCGTTGCTGGAGAGATTTTAAGCTAGCAGCGGCTACTGTCGACTTGCGAAAGTGGGCGCACATGCGCCGCACTTTCACCAGTAGCTCTGGAACATTGGGGTAGCTCTTTAGGAAACGTTGCACCACTAGGTTGAAGACGTGGGCCAGGCATGGAACATGTTGGAGTCCGGCAAGCTCCAGAGCTGCTACCAGGTTCCGGCCGTTATCACAAACGACCATGCCTGGGCCCAGGTGCAGCGGCTCAAACCATATTGCCGTCTCATCGAGGAGGGCATCCCTCACCTCGGAGGCAGTGTGCTGTCTGTCCCCCAAGCTGATCAGCTTCAGCACAGCCTGCTGACGTCTACCAACGCCAGTGCTGCAACGTTTCCAACTCGTAGCTGGGGTCAATCTAACAGCGGAGGAGGAGGCGGTGGCGGAGGAGGAGGCGGTGGCGGAGGAGGAGGCGGTAGAGGAGGAGGAGGAGGGGGGTGTTCTTCTCGTGTCCCTGCCAGGAATGTTAGGCGGGGAGACGAGGTACACCGGGCCAGTTTGGGAAGCAGTCCCAGCCTCAACTACATTCACCCAGTGTGCCGTCAGTGAAATGTAGCGTCCCTGTCCGCATGCACTTGTCCACGCGTCGGTGGTCAAGTGGACCTTTGTGCAAAACGCGGAACTAAGGGCCCGCCTGATGTTGAGTGACACGTGCTGGTGCAAGGCGGGGACGGCACACCGGGAGAAGTAGTGACGGCTAGGGACGGCATAGCGAGGTGCCGCAGTTGCCATCAGGTCCAGGAAGGCGGGAGTTTCAACAAGCCGGAACGCCAACATCTCCTGGGCCAGCAGTTTAGCGATGTTGGCGTTCAAGGCTTGCGCGTGTGGGTGGTTAGCAGTGTATTTCTGCCGCCGCTCCAATGTCTGAGAGATGGTGGGTTGTTGTAAAGAAACGCCTGATGGTGCCTTTGATGGTGCAGGAGAAGGAGATAAGACAGGACCAGGGGAGGATGAGGTAGAAGTCAACAAAGTGGCGGAGGCAGATGAAGTGGTGTCCTGGCTCGTCCTCTGGAGTGCATCGCCAGCACAGTCAGCAGTGGCAGTGGCAGAGGCAGAGGCAGTGGCAGAGGCAGTGGCAGTGGCGTGAACGGCAGGCGGCCTTTGTCCTGCCGTTGCTGCCTGCCACTGATTCCAGTGCTTGGATTCCAAATGACGGCGCATTGAAGTGGTGGACAGGTTGCTCTTCTCAGAGCCCCTAATCAATTTCGAGAGGCAAATTGTGCAGACAACACTATATCTGTCCTCGGCGCATTCCTTGAAAAAATTCCACACCTTCGAGAAACGTGCCCTCGAGGTGGGAGTTTTTCGGGGCTGGGTACGAACTGGAACATCTTGGGAGATTCCGGGTGTGGCCTGGCTTCGCCTAAGCTGCTGACCTCTGCCTCTGCCTCTAGCTACCCTTTTTGGTGCTGCACCTGCCTCAACATCCACACTACTTTCCCCGCTTGACATCCCCCCTGTCCAGGTCGGGTCAGTGTCCTCATCATCCACCACTTCCTCTTCCAACTCCTGTCTCATCTCCTCCTCCCGCACAATGCGCCGGTCAACTGGATGCCCTGACGGCAACTGCGTCACATCATCGTCGATGAGGGTGGGTTGCTGGTCATCCACCACCAAATCGAACGGAGATGGAGGAGACTCTAGTGTTTGAGCATCTGGACACAGATGCTCCTCTGTTAGGTTCGTGGAATCGTGACGTGGAGAGGCAGGTTGAGGGACAATGAAAGGAGCGGAGAACAGCTCTGGGGAGCAGGGACAGTTTGGGTTATTGTTCTGTAAAGCTTCGGAATTTTGGGAGGAAGGAAGACAAGACTGTTGGGTAATAGGAGGAGAGGAGGCAGAGTCTGACTGGCTGCTGGACAATGTGCTGTAAGCGTTCTCTGACAGCCATTGCAAGACCTGTTCCTGGTTCTCGGGCCTACTAAGGTTTGTACCCTGCAGTTTAGTTAATGTGGCAAGCAACCCTGGCACTGTGGAGTGGCGCAATGCTTGCTGCCCCACAGGAGTAGGCACGGGACGCCCTGTGGCTTCACTGCTACCTTGCTCCCCAGAACCATTCCCCCGACCTCGCCCACGGCCTCGTCCACGTCCCTTTCCGGGAGCCTTGCGCATTTTGAATTCCTAGTTAGAAATTGGCACTGTATACCAGTAGTAAAAATTGTGGGTGCACGTAACCCCAATATATTCTTTGAATTCCCAGTCAGAAACTGGCACTATATGGCAGTAGCAAGAAATGAGGGTATTTGTATTCCCAATATACTCTTTGAATTCCCAGTCAGACAATGGCACTGTATACCAGTAGTAAAAATTGTGGGTGCACGTAACCCCAATATATTCTTTGAATTACCAGTCAGAAACTGGCACTATATGGCAGTAGCAAGAAATGAGGGTATTTATAACCCCAATATATTCTTTGAATTCCCAGTCAGACAATGGCACTGTATACCAGTAGTAAAAATTGTGGGTGCACGTAACCCCAATATATTCTTTGAATTCCCAGTCAGAAACTGGCACTATATGGCAGTAGCAAGAAATGAGGGTATTTGTATTCCCAATATACTCTTTGAATTCCCAGTCAGACAATGGCACTGTATACCAGTAGTAAAAATTGTGGGTGCACGTAACCCCAATATATTCTTTGAATTACCAGTCAGAAACTGGCACTATATGGCAGTAGCAAGAAATGAGGGTATTTATAACCCCAATATATTCTTTGAATTCCCAGTCAGACAATGGCACTGTATACCAGTAGTAAAAATTGTGGGTGCACGTAACCCCAATATATTCTTTGAATTCCCAGTCAGAAACTGGCACTATATGGCAGTAGCAAGAAATGAGGGTATTTGTATTCCCAATATACTCTTTGAATTCCCAGTCAGACAATGGCACTGTATACCAGTAGTAAAAATTGTGGGTGCACGTAACCCCAATATATTCTTTGAATTACCAGTCAGAAACTGGCACTATATGGCAGTAGCAAGAAATGAGGGTATTTATAACCCCAATATATTCTTTGAATTCCCAGTCAGACAATGGCACTGTATACCAGTAGTAAAAATTGTGGGTGCACGTAACCCCAATATATTCTTTGAATTCCCAGTCAGAAACTGGCACTATATGGCAGTAGCAAGAAATGAGGGTATTTGTATTCCCAATATACTCTTTGAATTCCCAGTCAAACAATGGCACTGTATACCAGTAGTAAAAATTGTGGGTGCACGTAACCCCAATATATTCTTTGAATTACCAGTCAGAAACTGGCACTATATGGCAGTAGCAAGAAATGAGGGTATTTATAACCCCAATATATTCTTTGAATTCCCAGTCAGACAATGGCACTGTATACCAGTAGTAAAAATTGTGGGTGCACGTAACCCCAATATATTCTTTGAATTACCAGTCAGAAACTGGCACTATATGGCAGTAGCAAGAAATGAGGGTATTTGTATTCCCAATATACTCTTTGAATTCCCAGTCAGACAATGGCACTGTATACCAGTAGTAAAAATTGTGGGTGCACGTAACCCCAATATATTCTTTGAATTACCAGTCAGAAACTGGCACTATATGGCAGTAGCAAGAAATGAGGGTATTTATAACCCCAATATATTCTTTGAATTCCCAGTCAGACAATGGCACTGTATACCAGTAGTAAAAATTGTGGGTGCACGTAACCCCAATATATTCTTTGAATTCCCAGTCAGAAACTGGCACTATATGGCAGTAGCAAGAAATGAGGGTATTTGTATTCCCAATATACTCTTTGAATTCCCAGTCAAACAATGGCACTGTATACCAGTAGTAAAAATTGTGGGTGCACGTAACCCCAATATATTCTTTGAATTACCAGTCAGAAACTGGCACTATATGGCAGTAGCAAGAAATGAGGGTATTTATAACCCCAATATATTCTTTGAATTCCCAGTCAGACAATGGCACTGTATACCAGTAGTAAAAATTGTGGGTGCACGTAACCCCAATATATTCTTTGAATTACCAGTCAGAAACTGGCACTATATGGCAGTAGCAAGAAATGAGGGTATTTGTATTCCCAATATACTCTTTGAATTCCCAGTCAGACAATGGCACTGTATACCAGTAGTAAAAATTGTGGGTGCACGTAAACCCCAATATATTCTTTGAATTACCAGTCAGAAACTGGCACTATATGGCAGTAGCAAGAAATGAGGGTATTTATAACCCCAATATATTCTTTGAATTCCCAGTCAGACAATGGCACTGTATACCAGTAGTAAAAATTGTGGGTGCACGTAACCCCAATATATTCTTTGAATTCCCAGTCAGACACTGGCACTATATGGCAGTAGCAAGAAATGAGGGTATTTGTATTCCCAATATATTCTTTGAATTCCCAGTCAGACAATGGCACTGTATACCAGTAGTAAAAATTGTGGGTGCACGTAACCCCAATATATTCTTTGAATTACCAGTCAGACACTGGCACTATATGGCAGTAGCAAGAAATGAGGGTATTTGTATTCCCAATATATTCTTTGAATTCCCAGTCAGACAATGGCACTGTATACCAGTAGTAAAAATTGTGGGTGCACGTAACCCCAATATATTCTTTGAATTCCCAGTCAGACACTGGCACTATATGGCAGTAGCAAGAAATGAGGGTATTTGTATTCCCAATATACTCTTTGAATTCCCAGTCAGACAATGGCACTGTATACCAGTAGTAAAAATTGTGGGTGCACGTAACCCCAATATATTCTTTGAATTACCAGTCAGAAACTGGCACTATATGGCAGTAGCAAGAAATGAGGGTATTTATAACCCCAATATATTCTTTGAATTCCCAGTCAGACAATGGCACTGTATACCAGTAGTAAAAATTGTGGGTGCACGTAACCCCAATATATTCTTTGAATTACCAGTCAGAAACTGGCACTATATGGCAGTAGCAAGAAATGAGGGTATTTATAACCCCAATATATTCTTTGAATTCCCAGTCAGACAATGGCACTGTATACCAGTAGTAAAAATTGTGGGTGCACGTAACCCCAATATATTCTTTGAATTACCAGTCAGAAACTGGCACTATATGGCAGTAGCAAGAAATGAGGGTATTTGTATTCCCAATATACTCTTTGAATTCCCAGTCAGACAATGGCACTGTATACCAGTAGTAAAAATTGTGGGTGCACGTAACCCCAATATATTCTTTGAATTACCAGTCAGAAACTGGCACTATATGGCAGTAGCAAGAAATGAGGGTATTTATAACCCCAATATATTCTTTGAATTCCCAGTCAGACAATGGCACTGTATACCAGTAGTAAAAATTGTGGGTGCACGTAACCCCAATATATTCTTTGAATTCCCAGTCAGACACTGGCACTATATGGCAGTAGCAAGAAATGAGGGTATTTGTATTCCCAATATATTCTTTGAATTCCCAGTCAGACAATGGCACTGTATACCAGTAGTAAAAATTGTGGGTGCACGTAACCCCAATATATTCTTTGAATTCCCAGTCAGACACTGGCACTATATGGCAGTAGCAAGAAATGAGGGTATTTGTATTCCCAATATATTCTTTGAATTCCCAGTCAGACAATGGCACTGTATACCAGTAGTAAAAATTGTGGGTGCATGTAACCCCAATATATTCTTTGAATTCCCAGTCAGACACTGGCACTATATGGCAGTAGCAAGAAATGAGGGTATTTGTATTCCCAATATATTCTTTGAATTCCCAGTCAGACAATGGCACTGTATACCAGTAGTAAAAATTGTGGGTGCACGTAACCCCAATATATTCTTTGAATTACCAGTCAGAAACTGGCACTATATGGCAGTAGCAAGAAATGAGGGTATTTGTATTCCCAATATATTCTTTGAATTCCCAGTCAGACAATGGCACTGTATACCAGTAGTAAAAATTGTGGGTGCACGTAACCCCAATATATTCTTTGAATTCCCAGTCAGACACTGGCACTATATGGCAGTAGCAAGAAATGAGGGTATTTGTATTCCCAATATATTCTTTGAATTCCCAGTCAGACAATGGCACTGTATACCAGTAGTAAAAATTGTGGGTGTATATAGCCCCAATTCTATTGCTAGGGGACTTGCAGGGTATTTCTGGGGTGAAGGTGGGGGGGCACACCGTTGGAACGGGTATCGGGGTATATATCGGGTATACGGGAATACACTGACAGTGTATTCCATTCAGGATCCTGGGAAAGCTGGGTTGCGGCGATTGAGCCCGTCAGTGCCACGTTACACTGACAAGCTTCTCCCTGGAATTTAGCTCTTACAAGAGCTGTTGGTTGTCTTCTCCTTCCTATCCTAGCCTGTCCCTGCCTACCCAGAATCTAAGCCCTAGCTAGCTGGACGGAAACCTCCGTCCTCGGTGAATTGCAAGCTCAGAATGACGCGAAGCTGGGCGTCGCTGTTCTTTTAAATTAGAGGTCACATGTTTTCGGCAGCCAATGGGTTTTGCCTACTTTTTTCAACGTCACCGGTGTCGTAGTTCCTGTCCCACCTACCCTGCGCTGTTATTGGAGCAAAAAAGGCGCCAGGGAAGGTGGGAGGGGAATCGAGTAATGGCGCACTTTACCACGCGGTGTTCGATTCGATTCGAACATGCCGAACAGCCTAATATCCGATCGAACATGAGTTCGATAGAACACTGTTCGCTCATCTCTAATTGTGATGTCGCTAAGGTACTATGGACAGTGTTCATTTTAAGTCCCCTTAGGGTGTGTTCACACGGAGTAAAATGGAGTGTATTTTGGAGTGTAATTTTACACATGTAAAAAATTTACGTGTGTATTTTGGAGCACGTAAAACGCTCCGTAAACGCTACTGAAACACCACGTGTAAAGAAATGTTCAAAAATACGCGCGTAAATTTTTTTACACGTGTAAAATTACACTCCAAAATACACTCCATTTTACTCCGTGTGAACGCACCCTTAGGGGTCTAACAATAAAAGTAAAAAAAAAAAAAAAAACAGTAAAAAAGAATTAAAATAGGCATCTAGCCTCAAAAAATACCTGAACTAAAAAAAATATACAATATGGTGAATTCCGCAGTGGCAAAAAAATCGAAATGCCCAAAACTCCATTATTTTCATCCCTTTATCTCCCAAAATTTTTTATAGAACTTGATCCAAAAAATTGTATTTATAAAAACTACAGTGTACGGTACTGTAAAAATACAGTGTAAAAAATATATTGTGTGGCATAAACAAAATATATTATTTGGTGTAGTGTGTTACACTATATTTGTGTTACTTTTTTTCCAATTTTTATTCCATAATATTTTGGTTATTTTCTTTGTAAATGTGTAATAGGGTGTTTGTCATAAAATCTAGAACACAATGGGGTCTCAATTGTTTACAATGTCAATAAACTATGCCACTAATCTTCTGCTGTTGTCGAAAATGCTGAGAACTGCTGAGAACGGATGTTATCTCGACAGATTAAACTCCATTCAATAGAATATTTACAGAACAGAACGTAGATGAGTACGAGAAAAATAATAACTTATAGGAAAACAAAATAACATTTACCCTTACATGTTAATGATGTTAGAGAATGTTAAAATGGACAGACAGGCGGCTGCAAGGATCAGTTTAGGAAGAGGGAAGGGATTATTTTCTATCAATTCTACAACCATTAATAAGAACTGGTTTTGTATTTAGAGCTTGAATACACAAAAAGATCAGAATTATATTGAACAACCACATAAGGGTGCAGCCTGTTTTAGACTTCAGAACAAACAGATTTTTTTTATTGTCATATTTCCATCTCGGCATTTCAAAACCATAAGTTTGTTTATTCCTTTGTCATCATATATACGTTTTCATTTAAAGTATGACAATTTTATTTCAAGTATGACCATCTTTTATTATGTTTTTAGATGGACTGTATGTAAAAAATGTCTTTTTATATAGGTCATTAAGATAATGGAGATAACACATTTACATAGATTTTTCCCCGTTTTATTACTTTTACAAATAAAAACAACAAAACACACAACACATAAATTACTTGGGGGCTCCATATTCTAAACCAAATAAATTTTTACTTCACAGAGCTATTTTGAGCTAGTAAACTAGTGTTTATTGGTGTCACTTTGAGGTCCCTTATATAGGACTTTGTATTCCTTTCCTAGGCGTAGGTGAGCAAAAAACAATTTTTGCATTGTGTGTGCAGTAGCCCAATGGGAGAAAGGTCAGGTGGTTGGGAGGACTAGTTGCTGAGGGCATAGTGGTCAGCATTTGAACAAAACCCTCCAATGCCCTTCCTAAGCTGGTGTAGTGCTTAAGTGCATGGGTTTTGATGGTGTGATAGTGGTGTTCTGCCAGTGGTGTTCTGCCAGGGCACATCTTAGTTATATTAAGTGTCCCAATAACGGTCACGGTTTTTATTGAAGTAGAACACATGGCAACAAGTAGCTTCCAGAGGCCTTAGGAGGCTTCCATTGAAGTCTGACCTGAGACAACAGTCAGGGTCGTAACTATCAGGTTCTATTTCACGTTTCTTGGACACAATCCTCACAAAATGAACAGTGATAAATCCCATTTCCTGACTGCTAAAAAAACACCAAGATTGTCCTTCATCTTGTTTATACCAGCTCAATCAAACCATCAAACCATCAACTCGGCTCTGAGTAAAGGTGCAGTAGCATGTTTAACATACATACAACAGCAGCAATGCTCTATATACAAGCAAAGAACAGACATGCACAGTCAGCGCTTTTGGATGAAGACACAATGGGAATATGAGAGAAGTGGCGGTCCAGAGAAGAAGATGGAGGCGTCACTGGAGAGTTTTCAGACAGTATAGGGGACACAGCCAGTGCTGTCTGAAAACTCATTTACATATGGAAGAAAGAAGAAATTTCTCAGGAACGGTGGGGCGGATAAGAATAATAAAAGTAAAACAGAATAGTCTTTCTTAAGGCTATTCCTACGTGTATTCAGATAAAAAAAAAAAAGGAATTCTATTGATAGAATCCTTTTACGATAATCTAGGCTATGGAAATCTAACAATTTTCTCTCAAGACCTGAGGCATTGAACGTTTTAATACATATGAAGGAGATCAGGGATAATTACTTCACATGGTTCCTACAATCTCACATCAGAAACCCCATTGCAGAGGTGATGCACTACATCAAGAGTTCCCAAAATGAAGCCTTCATCTCTGTCAAAAGGTAACAATACGACTCCATAACCACACCTCTTTCTTTACTTCCTTTTCCTAGTTTCTTACATTGTTAACTCCTGAAATGCTTTCCATTTATACTTATACTGCTATGTCTTCTGGGCAGTAGAAAACTGAGTGGCAATATTATACCATTTTCATATTTTCTTCCAATATCATGTTGAATCATAAATATCTCAATAATTTTCAGAAATTACAAGACCAGAGGAGGACAGTCCATCTATGAAGCAGGTTCAGCCTCACATGGGCTCAATAGGTGGAGATGACTAACCTGCTGGAGTGCAAAATCCTACAATCAGGATGTCCAGCATAGCTGGGGAACAACAGAAAAGGACATTACTGGACATTAATGCGACTGGGCATTATTTAACCAATAAGAGGATGCTAGAGATGAGCGAACGGCGTTCAATCGAATATCAGGCTGTTCGAGATATTCGATTCCAATCGAATACCACGCGGCAAACGCACTAAAAATTTGTATCCCCTCCCACCTTCCCTGGTGCTTTTTTTTGCACCAATAACTGTGCAGGGGAGGTGGGACAGGAACTATGACAACGTAGGCATCGAAAAAAAATCTGAAAAAGTAATTGGCTGGCTAAATCAGGTGACCTCCACTTTGTATGAATGGTGGATTTTAGATTCGGTTCATATGAGACTGTGAACTATGTGACTGTGAGACAGGGATAGATGTACTGGCAGGGTTAGCTAGGGATTATCTTTATTGAGGTAGGAATGTTACTCAAACAGCTCTTTGGGGCTCTATCTCGTGGCAGACCATTATATGCTAGTCGGGATCCCTGTCAGCTTGCGATATGCGGGAGTTGACTTTTTCTCATAGGAATGCATTGACCAGCGTTGATTGGCTGAATGCCATACAGTGTACAGCATTTGGCCAATCAATGCTGGTTCTGCCGGAGGAGGCGGAGTCTAAGATCAGTCCACAGCAGTCTCCATTGTGGTCCGATCTCAGATGTAGCAGAGTTGACACAGCACTGCTACATCTCAGGTATAGAAGAGTTGACACGGCGCTGCTACATCTCAGATGTAGCAGCGTTGAGCGCACAGCACTGCTACATCTCAGGTAAAGCAGAGCTGAGCGGGAGATGACTTTTTCCCATAGGAATGCATTGACCAGCAGTGATTGGCCGAATGCCATACAGTGTACAGCATTCGGCCAATCAACGCTGCTTCTGCCGGAGGTTCGTCTGTGAGGAGGTGGAGTCTAAGATCGGTCCACAGCAGTCGCCATTGTGGTCCGATGTAGCAGAGCTGTGTCAACTCTGCTATACCTGAAATCGGACCTACATGACCAAATGTTAGATGCCACTCCTGCTCGCTCCCACAGACACAGTCATCCCACTTCAGCATAAAGGAGACTAGATAGAGAGGTTATGGTGTCACTGCCAAATAAAGTGTTTAGAGAGAGGGTGCCAGTAAGTTTATTCAAGACCCACTGACACTCCACCATCAATTCTGAATGTAAATTTGGGTTACTAATAGAGATTAGCGAGTAGAGAAATATTCTATATTCATTTAGAGTAGCCCCTCAATATTCAACTATTCGACGGAATATAGAATCCCATTATAGTCTATGGGGAAAAAATACTCGTTTCAGGGGAAACCACAATTCAACTAAGAAGAGTCACCAAGTTCACAATGACACCCCAGGAAATGATGCCAACACCTCTGGAATGCAACTGGGACAGCAGGGGAAGCATGCCTGGGGCCATCTAACAAGTCCCAGGATTACCCCACTATCACAGCCTACCAACTAGACACTTTACAAACGCAATAGAACCTCTATGAAAGTTGAAAAATACTTGAAAACCTTCTTTCCACTACAATAGTATGGACAGAAATACAAATTTAAAGATAAAGAAGCATTATCATGCATCCCTTTAAATCATGTTGCCCATGAAAACCACAGATGGCATAGGCAATGGGAAATCCAACAGTCTCCACCATTAACTGTCATTGTTTATGTGTGTGTGTGTGTGTGTGATTTGGTGAGACCTCAAAAAATTACTTTTCTGGCCCTTCACGTGAGCCCTTCCAAGTTAAGTTAGAGTCCCTTAAGCTGAGATACCAGCAGAGATTGAGGCCCTTGAGGTGATTTGAGCCTTTTACCAGCATAGTTTTATACCCTTTAATTTAGTTCAGCCGTGCAACAGCAGAGTTATTTGTCTTTTGGGTGAACTGAGCCTCTAACCAACATAGTTTTCGGCCCTTTGGGTGAATTGAGCCTTTAAACAGCAGGGTTTTAGTTTTTGGCCCTTTGGGTGAATTGAGCCTCTAACCAGCATATTTTTTGGCCCTTTGGGTGAACTGAGCCTCTAACCAGCATAGTTTTTGGGCCCTTTGGGTGAATTGAACCTTTAAACAGCAGTGTTTTATTTTTTGGCTCTTGGGATGAGTAGAGCCTTGCATCAGCAGTGTTTTATTTTTTGGCCCTTGGGGTGAATTGAGCCTTTAACCAGCAGTATTTTTGGCCCTTGGGGGTTACTAGAGCCTTGCACCAGCAGTGTTTTATTTTTTAGCCCTTGGGGTAAGTTGAGTCTTTAACCATCAGTGTTTTAGGCCCTTTGGGTGAATTGAGCCTTTAACCAGCAGAGTTTTAGTTTTTGGCCCTTGGAGTGACCCCTAAAAAATTAGATTTCAGGCGCTTGGGGTGAGCCCTAAAACATTAATTTTCAGTCCCTTGGGGGGGGGGGGGCTAAAACAATAATTTTCAAGCCCTTGGGGGGGAGCCCTAAAAAATTATTTTATAGGCCCTTGGGGGAGCCCTAAAACATTAATGGGGTTTTTAAACTATTTATTTACGGTGAAGGTGGTGGTGTTGGAGGAGGACGAGGAACTTGTGTGCTGGCACAGACACATGAAACTGTGTCTCGTCAGTACTATGGACAGGACATGCTGGTTTCGGGTCCACAGTATCTGCTATCCACCCTAGTATAGGTTCTTGGTGCTCGGGCCTCGTCTTCTCACACTCAGAACAATCTCTCCCTATCTCACCAAAACGCATCTGACACGAATATGGCTGACACTATTTTTATAAATCCGAGGTCACCTGACTTTTCCAGCCAATGACTTTTTCCTATTTTTTTTTAGGCCTACGTTTTCCTGCTTCTTGTGCCACCTCCCCTGCACAGTTATTGTTGCGAAAAAAAAGCGCCAGGGAAGTTGGGAGGGCATACAAATTTTTACTATGTTTACCGTGTGGTAAACACCCAAGTGGACCCGCCGACTGAAACCCCGAATGCAGCGCTGAACCTAGCGTAAATAATGGAAATAGAAAGAAAATGAAATATCTTCCGTTAGTCAGAAGTTCATCAGGTTTTTTTTCGACATACAGAATAGGTTACTCTTTATGTATTATGTAGAGAGAAACATTCAGAAATACTATTATGTAATCTTTACCAGTTGTTTAATTCCTAGTAGTAAAGTAAACCCCATTATGAGTGATTGTTAACCATAACATTTATTGCTTACATACAAATACATTATCTGCCACATCAAATGTATGTATTCATGTTTTTGTCAGCTTTCAGAATGCTTGTAAATTAGACATTATACGGCATTCCCTGCAGTAATTTGCAATACTTTATAGACAACCTTGTAGCTCAAAGAATTTTTTATGCTTGGCATTCAGAGTATTAACATATTCTACAAATGCCTAGAAATAGTTTTTACGATGCCATTGTACTCAGATCTTTAAAGAGGTATTCCCATTTCAAAGATTTTATCTATACTGCTAGCTTGAGTAAGTTTTCCATCATTGTCAAAGCAACTGGCCTGATAACTGATACCAGGTTGATGATGTGACTCACTCTCTTGCTGGTTATCTTCGACTGTGTGGCTGAACAATCAGGTTAGCTAATTGCAGTTTACTGATAAAGCTTGGACAGTGCCTTTTATCTCTCCATATAAACACAAAGATAACATTGAGTTTATTGCAAGAACAGCATGTAATTGTTCTATACAAACCTGTGTTGAGTTTTACATAGATTAGCATATTAGCCACTCCTTCGCCCCGTATTATTTTATAGAAATAGATTCATAGAAGGAGACAACTTTTCTAAAAATGAAATAAAATGTAAATATAATCTGTATACAACCAGGTACATTTTTTAAATTTCTTTTCTGATATGATGTTCATAGATATCATCAGAATTGTGGTTATTCCTTAAAGCGCACTTCCAGTTATAAACAATTTTTCATAAGTGAATAGTACCATTAAAAATAAAATAAGAAATATAACTTATTAAAGAAATATGTTTTCTTCTCCACTTTTTAGGCAGTTACTTTCTCCATTTTAGTCTATAAAGGAAGGAGAGAGGGTAGAAAGGACACTGAATTTCTACTGTTACTGTATGCTATTACTTGCTTTTTTAACACTGCTATGTTTGTAGATAAGAGGCTCCCAGCAAACAGAATGAGGCAATAGCTCAATTAATCAGTCAGCAAGTGAATCCTACTCAATCTGTCTCTAGAGTTGTATGTGCGAGACTGAATACGGAATGGATATGTATAAATGTGTCACATAACGTCCGTTGCTGTCGTCCTGTGACTGTCATCCTGTGATGAAAGACAGCAATGGACTTTAACAACAGTAGTATGAACCCACCCTCAGGCTGGTTGCAAACAATCGGGCCCATAGAAAATAATGGGTCCGTGTGCTATCCGTGCAATACATGGGTAGTACACTGACCCATACCACGGTCATCTGTAAGGAGTCTTATTTTCTGATGTGGATATTAGTGCAAAGTCACCTATATTGTACTTCAATTAACTGTAACTAAAGAGAGTTAATTTTTCCAATACATTGTCAGTAGCTTTGCTAAATCTTTAGTTCTTTTAGTTATTGTATTACTGAATAAAGTGGTGTTTAATGCTCAAGTGATACTACAATATAGTGCACTACTTAATGCTGAATTGATACTCCATGCTTTGTTCAACTAATTCTGTAATTCATTGCTCAATAATTACCATCGCTCATTGCTCAATTAATACCCTTATTTCAATATCGAATAATCTTTCTATTCATTAATTAAATTGGGGTGACTGTACATGTGCAGATTTTAATTGTAACCTGCGTAATAGACCCTGATCATAATCATTGGCACCATAATACAAACTATCAATCACTACTCAGTTAATACAAGTATTTATATTTTAGCACAATTAATAATCTTCTACAGATCTCAAATTATTATCTCATTCCGTGTTTAATACTGTCATACACTGTGCTGTTTATCTTAACTCTGTGGATTCCAATTATTGTAGCCATTGGTTGCTCAATTAACTCCACCATTCAATCTTTAATTAACCCCTTGACATTCTATTATGTAATAATATAGAATGGAACCTAGTCACTTAACGCTCCATGCCGTACTATTACTGCATGATTTTGATATGTCGCTGTGTCTTTAGGAGAGGCTAAAGGATCTAGGATCAATTACATTAGTCCTAGCCCTATGGTCACTAGGATTGGTTAGTCTAAACAGACTGACCTATCCTAATGAAATTGAAACTAGAAGGTCAGATGAGCTCAAAATACCTAATTTCAGTACAGAGACAGTAAAAGAATGGAGTTTGAGCCTCAGAACCCACATCATCAGAACCCACATCATCACCAGCACCCCCACTGTGTCCAACATCACCCTATCATCCTGACCAGCACCCCATCTTACTCCTGATTACATCTCCATCCTTCTCCTCAACACCTCCATCGTTTGCAGGATCACCTCTATCAACTGCACCATCTTCTTGATCATCGGCAGCCCCATCGCACTTATCGTCATTGCTGCACCAAAATTTTTATTTCCATTTGGTACACACACATTATACCATTGTTGAGCCAACAGTTTAATTTCTAACTGACACATAACCTAAACCAACTAATAGCTACACAAAAAGTTTTATTCCCATTTGTTGCACACACAATATCGCACTGTATTATTGCGTTAAAAGTTTTATTCTTAACTGGTGCATAGCTTATACTAGAGATGGGCGAACCTCTCAAGAATAGTCTTATGTTCAGCGGTTGGGGCCCAGTACAAAGCACACCTTAAATTGGCTTAAAACATAAGCCACATTGCCCTATAATAATCCCTTTATAATAACAACATGCTGCCCTTTGGTACAACTTTAAATGTTATATTGTGTAGTGAATTATGTATAATGCATGTGTGTGCGTTATATGTCTATTTATGATTTTTCATAGGGTTTTTTCATTCAAATTGGTTTAATACATAGTGTAGAAAACTATAGGTCTCTCGGAACCTATTCAACCAATTTCCAATTCTCAAAGGCAAACACAGCGGAAGTTACGTCAAAGTGGCATGTATGTCTATGGAAGAAATGAATGGTAGGCCGTATGTATAAACCCTGACTTTAACCATACACAGTGATGTAACGTTCAACATATAAAATGCTTAAAAAATTACCCTGTTTGGAGGTACAAGGTAGGAAAATAATCCTGTTTTGATGGCTTGTATGGGCTCGTTCACATCTGCGCCCGGTCGCCTTTCTGCAGGTTTCCATTTCCTGCACAAAACAGAGGCAGGATACAGAAACCTGCAGGAATCTTTCAAGCCCATTCATTTGAATGGGTTTGAAAGATGTTCGGCCATGAGCAGCGGTGAGCGTTTTATGCTCTCCGCCGCGAAACCGTTTTTTTTAAAACATGCAGTACTCTGTGTCCGATTTAAAAAAAAAAAAACGTTTTGCGGCGGAGAGCATAAAACGCTCACCACCGCTCATGGCCAGACCCGGTCTGACAGGTTTCCGTCTCCTGTATGCAAAAGACGGAAACCCCAAAACGGAGACCCGAACGCTAGTGTGAACCTAGCATAAGTCCTACAGGCTAAATATCATTTGGGATACAGATTTGTGGTCAAAGTTAAGTGATGAAGAAGGGGCTTTTCAGAAAAAAAAGTATCAGTGTACCTGGCCTTTCTGCAAGCTAAAAAAAAATTGAATATTTTCCAAAAGTGATCATTGTATCTGTGGATTGTTGGATGCAATAATTATATATTGCTATTCAAACTGATTCTCTAGCATTTGTAACACTCCCACCCAATATGCTCGTCACCTTCCAAACAAGTAGCATAGTAGTGAATGAGTGACACAACATAATTTGAAGAAAATTTGGGGGACACTATCAGTGTACCTACTGCCTAGCTTTCCAGTTTAAAAATCTGGACTATCTTCCAAAAGTGATCATTGTGTCTGTGATATGCTGACTGATAAGGTCAACTCCTGGTCAGTATTAGACTAGAACACTAGAAATGTGTTGGTCAACTTATATTAAATAACATTTTCTTTTCAAATCAGTGCAGTCGTTTTTCAGATTAGCACAGGCTAGACTGTATATTGGGTAAAAACACACAAAAAAGAAGAGAGAGAGAGAGAGAGAGAGAGAGAGAAGCACACTTGCACATACAGAGAAATGCTTAAGATATTTTGTTGAGCCGAACAACAACACTCCTTCGCAATGTTTATGGTCAGATACCAGAGAGGTAAAAAAGAAACATGACGTTCCATATATATATATATATATATATATATATATATATATATATATATATATAGTATATATATATATATATATATATATATATATAGTATATATATATATATATATATATATATATACAGTGTATATATATATATATATACAGTGTATATATATATATATATACAGTGTATATATATATATATATATATATATATATATATATATATATTGGTGCAGGCTAGATTGCATATTGGGTGAACAACAAAAACCACTTGTATATAACAAAGGTTTCTTTTGTAAGATTTGCACAGGCAAAATCTGTAGCATTTTGCTGTTAAAACAGCAGCATGTATTTAAGAAATCAATTTTACCCCAAAAAGTCCTTATCAAAACATTTTTCACTAAATATCTTATTTTGTCAGTTATCATTATGTTTAAAGAATGTTTATGGAGATAAAATAGCTTTGTTGTACAAGTGTCAGACAAAATTAGATTATTGGCAATAAAAAGGTTAACTGTCTGTGTAAGCGCTGCAGCAGAAGAAGCACAGATTCACCTAGTCAGTCACTACTATGCCTATGAACCTATCTGATCTGTATTGAATTCTAACACTAATTTGGTATAAGAAAAATGTTTGTTTTTGTACCGTGTTAGCCAGTGGTTATGAAATATAAAAAACAAAAAACTTGCAAGTCTTCAGTAGGTGATACCTTTTTTTAATGGCTAACTCATAATGATGACAGAATATAACGTTTTGAAGCTTCCTCTGAGCTTCTTCTTCAGATATGTCTGAAAACACTTTCTGCAGGCTGTATATACATATATATATATATATATATATATATATATATATATATATATATATATATATATATATATATATATCTGGATACAGGGATAGGATTTCAGGAGGGAGACCACCGTCTAAAATCCATATTTCCAGACCCCCCTCTCCTGTGTTATAGACGGCCACCAAACCTCAGGAATATGGTTGTCAACAGCTCATTGTCACCTGCAACCAACAAAGGAACATTCCCATGCAGACAGAAAAGGTGCAAAACCTGCCCTCACATACTGACAACTGACAGGATAAAGATACCAAACTCTAACAGGGAGTATAAAATCCCAGGTACATTCACCTGTAACACACCTAATGTAGTGTATTTGATCATGTGCACCAAATGTCCCACTGAAAATCTGTATGTTGGAGAGACCGGCCAGAAACTCAGAATGAGAATCAATTCACATCGCCATACAATTAAACAACAGATAATAGACCTTCCTGTGCCAAAACATTTCTGCCAGGAGGATCATAATATCACCAGTGACATGAAAATTTTGATTTTAAGAGGGAATTTTAAATCAAGAAAACAGCGACTGATTTATGAGTACAAGTGCATGACCTTATTCAAGTCTCTGGATAGTGGTTTGAATACATCACGTGGATTTATGTCTTTTTATACAAATCATTGAACTAAGACAGCCATAAAGATAAAGACTCTGGGAACTGGGGATTGATTATTTGTTTTTATATGTATATAGTAACAAGCCTCTTCCCCCCTCCCTCCTGAAATCCTATCCCTGTATCCAGTTATAATAAGATAAGATAAGATAATCCTTTAATAGTCCCACATTGGGGAAATTTCAGCGTGTTACAGCAGCATAGTAATACAGATACAGGATAATACAGAGTAATATATTACAGACGTAGACACAGATAAGCTGAGAAGAGAAGATATACTAGGAGTCCATGGCAGCTAAGGAAAAACAGAAGAGAAAGAGGAAGACCTCATGGTCATCCTCATAATCATTAGTTCTCTGTGCGGAGAGCTCTTCGTTTGGTCTGATGTAGATTATACAGCCTGGTCGCGGTTGGAAGGAAGGACCTGCGATAGCGCTCCTTCTCGCATTTGGGGTGAAGCAGACGGTCACTTACAGTGCTGCCAAGTCCCATCAGGGTCCCATACATGGGGTGGGATTTGTTCTCCCGCATGGAGGTCACCACAGACAGTATCCTTCTGTCACCCACCACCTGTACTGGGTCCAAGGGGCTCCCCAGGACAGAGCTGGCCCTCCTGATCAGCCTGTCAAGTCTATTTCTGTCCCTGGTTGATATACTGCTTCCCCAGCAGGCCACACCGAAAAAGATGGCTGAGGCAACCACAGAGTTGAAGAAGGCCCTAAGAAGTGTCCCCTGGACTCCGAAGGCCCTCAGCCTCCTGAGCAGGTAGAGTCTGCTGTGGCCCTTTCTGTGCAGCGCCTCCAGGTGATCAGCCCAGTCTAGTTTATTATTGAGGAGCACGCCCAGGTACTTATAGGTCCTGACTATCTCAATACATGTTCCTTGGATCTCCACCGGGGTCGGAGCACCTCTCCGTTTACTAAAGTCCACCACCATCTCCTTGGTCTTCCCAGCATTAATCCTGAGCTGGTTCTGCTGGCACCATTCAACAAATCTCTGTATTCCCTATCGTCGCCATCAGTGATAAGGCCGACTATAGCAGAGTCATCGGAGTACTTCTGTAAGTAACAGCTGGATGAGTTGTGCCTGAAGTCAGCAGTGTACAGTGTGAAGAGGAATGGGGCAAGCACTGTACCTTGTGGTGCCCCCGTACTTCAGATCACAGTGTCATACACACAGTCCTGGGCTCTCACATACTGAGGGCGGTTTGTCAGGTAGTCTAGGATCCAGTTGGACAGGTGATGGTCCACACCACCAAGGTCCAGCTTCTCCCTCAGTAGCTCTGGCTGAATGGTGTTGAACGCACTGGAGAAATCAAAGAACATTATTCTCACAGTGTTCCCGGGTTTCTCCAGGTGAGAGAGAGCTCTATGAAGAAGGTGGATGATGGCATCATCTACCCCAATGCCTGGCCGGTAGGCAAACTGGAGGGGGTCCAGAGCGGAGCTCACTAGGGGGCGTAGGTGTGTCAGGACCAGTCTCTCTAGGACCTTCATCAGGTGTGATGTCAGTGCTACAGGTCGGTAGTCATTGTAGCCCATCGGGTTGGGTTTCTTTGGGACTGGTACCACGCAAGATGTTTTCCACAGTTGAGGTACCACTCCCAGCTTCAGGCTCATATTGTACATGTGCATTATAATACCACACAGCTGGTCACTGCACATTTTAAGAACTCTTGCGCTTATACCATCAGGTCCCCCCGCTTTGTTCGCTCTAATATTCTTCATTTCCTTACACACCTGAGACTCCTGCAGGATCAGATAGTCAGATTGCAGTTGACCGCAGTTCGGTGGGGGTTGGGTCTTGGTGTGTGAGGGGAGGGCGGTTGGCTGACATGCTGGTGGAGGGAGCATTTGCTTGGAGTCAAATCTATTGAAGAATAGATTAAGCTCGTTAAGCCACTTCCTGTCCCCTACTGTTCGGTGCCCTGTCTTTTCCTTGTGTCCTGAAATTGCCTTAAGGCTGTCCCACACCTCAGAGATTCTACCCTCCCCCATCTGTAGCTCCATCTTCCGCCTGTAGTTGGCTTTCCCTTCTCTGATCAATTGTCTTAGCTGTTTCTGAACCGCCCCCAGGCCATCTTTGTCCCCAGACCTAAAAATTCTCTTTTTTTGCTTGAGGAGAGTTTTAATCTCAGAGTTAATCCATGGTTTGTTATTGGAGAAACACCTCACCTTCCTAGTTGGTACCGTGCTGTCCACACAGAAATTAATGTGGTCCGTTATGCAATGTGTGAGTCCCTCAATGTCCTCTGGAAATGAGTCTTGAAACACTTCCCATAAAGTTATATCAAAGCAGTCCCTTAGAGACTCGACACTTCCCTCTGACCAAATCTTCACGGTACGGGTAACCGCCGGTTCTCTGCGCACCAGTGGAATGTATGTGGGTCGCAGATGTACCAGGTTGTGATCTGATCTGCCTAGGGGTGGTAGGGCAGATGAGTTATATGCATCCCTTACATTGGCAAAGAGCAAGTCCAGCGTCTTGTTGTCTCTTGTATGGCAGGTTACATACTGGGTGAAGCCTGGTAGAGTGGATGCTGAGACATGGTTGAAGTCTCCAGACACTAGGAGCAGGGCATGGGGGTGCGATGATTGCAGCTCACTCACAACAGCATGGAGGACTTCACAGGCAGCGTCAGCTTTAGCAGAGGGGGGGACATATGCAGCTAGTACGATAACATGTGATAGTTCCCTTGGCAGGTAAAAAGGTCTCATGCCCACGGCTAGCAGTTCAATATCCTTTCCACACAATTGTTTCTTAACCACAATATGTCCTGGATTACACCATCTTTCATTGACATATACAGTCCTATGAAAAAGTTTGGGCACCCCTATTAATCTTAATCATTTTTAGTTCTAAATATTTTGGTATTTGCAACAGCCATTTCAGTTTGATATATCTAATAACTGATGGACACAGTAATATTTCAGGATTGAAATGAGGTTTATTGTACTAACAGAAAATGCGCAATATGCATTAAACCAACATTTGACCGGTGCAAAAGTATGGGCACCTCAACAGAAAAGTGACATTAATATTTAGTACATCCTCCTTTTGCAAAGATAACAGCCTCTAGTCGCTTCCTGTAGCTTTTAATCAGTTCCTGGATCCTGGATAAAGGTATTTTGGACAAACAATTCAAGTTCAGTTAAGTTAGATGGTCGCCGAGCATGGACAGCCCGCTTCAAATCATCCCACAGATGTTCAATGATATTCAGGTCTGGGGACTGGGATGGCCATTCCAGAACATTGTAATTGTTCCTCTGCATGAATGCCTGAGTTGATTTGGAGCGGTGTTTTGGATCATTGTCTTGCTGAAATATCCATCCCCGGCGTAACTTCAACTTCGTCACTGATTCTTGAACATTATTCTCAAGAATCTGCTGATACTGAGTGGAATCCATGCGACCCTCAACTTTAACAAGATTCCCGATGCCGGCATTGGCCACACAGCCCCAAAGCATGATGGAACCTCCACCAAATTTTACAGTGGGTAGCATGTGTTTTTCTTGGAATGTTGTTTCTTTTTGGACGCCATGCATAACGCCTTTTTTTTTATAACCAAACAACTCAATTTTTGTTTCCAAAATGAAGCTGCCTTGTCCAAATGTGCTTTTTCATACCTCAGGCAACTCTATTTGTGGCGTACGTGCAGAAACGGCTTCTTTCTCATCACTCTCCCATACAGCTTCTATTTGTGCAATGTGCGCTGTATAGTTGACCGATGCACAGTGACACCATCTGCAGCAAGATGATGCTGCAGCTCTTTGGAGGTGGTCTGTGGATTGTCCTTGACTGTTCTCACCATTCTTCTTCTCTGCCTTTCTGATATTTTTCTTGGCCTGCCACTTCTGGGCTTAACAAGAACTGTCCCTGTGGTCTTCCATTTCCTTACTATGTTCCTCACAGTGGAAACTGACAGGTTAAATCTCTGAGACAACTTTTTGTATCCTTCCCCTGAACAACTATGTTGAACAATCTTTGTTTTAAGATCATTTGAGAGTTGTTTTGAGTAGCCCATGATGCCACTCTTCAAAGGAGATTCAAATAGGAGATCAACTTGCAATTGGCCACCTTAAATACCTTTTCTTATGATTGGATACATCTGGCTATGAAGTTCAAAGCTCACTGAGGTTACAAAACCAATTTTGTGCTTCAGTAAGTCAGTAAAAAGTAGTTAGGGGAATTCAAATCAATAAAATGATAAGGGTGCCCATACTTTTGCACCAGTCAAATTTTGGTTTAATGCATATTGCGCATTTTCTGTTAGTACAATAAACCTCATTTCAATCCTGAAATATTACTGTGTCCATCAGTTATTAGATATATCAAACTGAAATGGCTGTTGCAAACACCAAAATATTTAGAACTAAAAATGATTAAGATTAATAGGGGTGCCCAAACTTTTTCATAGGACTGTATATATATATATATATATATATATATATATATATATATATATGCAGCCTGCAGAAAGTGTTTTTAGACATATCTGAAGAAGAAGCTCAGAGTAAGCTTCGAAACGTCATATTTAGAGATGAGCGAACAGTGTTCTATCGAACACATGTTCGATCGGATATCAGGGTGTTCGCCATGTTCGAATCGAATCGAACACCACGTGGTAAAGTGCGCCAAAATTCGATTCCCCTCCCACCTTCCCTGGTGCCTTTTTTGCACCAATAACAGCGCAGGGGAGGTGGGACAGGAACTACGACACTGGGGGCATTGAAAAAAATTGGAAAAAGTCATTGGCTGCCGAAATCAGGTGACCTCCATTTTAGACGAATAGTGGATTTCAAATCCGGGTCATATGAGAATGTGAACTTTGTGACTATGAGACAGGGATAGCTGTACAGGCAGGGATAGCTAGGGATAACCTTTATTTAGGGGGGAATGTTATTAAAAATAACTTTTTGGGGCTCTATCGGGTGTGTAATTGTGATTTTTGTGAGATAAACTTTTTCCCATAGGGATGCATTGGCCAGCGCTGATTGGCCGAATTCCGTACTCTGGCCAATCAGTGCTGGCCAATGCATTCTATTAGCTTGATGAAGCAGAGTGTGCACAAGGGTTCAAGCGCACCCTCGGCTCTGATGTAGCAGAGCCGAGGCTGCACAAGGGTTCAAGCGCACCCTCGGCTCTGATGTAGGAGAGCCGAGGGTGCACTTGAACCCTTGTGCACCCTCAGCTCTGCTACATCAGAGCCGAGGGTGCGCTTGAACCCTTGTGCACACTCTGCTTCATCAAGCTAATAGAATGCATTGGCCAGCGCTGATTGGCCAATGTATTCTATTAGCCTGATGAAGTAGAGCTGAATGTGTGTGCTAAGCACACACATTCAGCTCTACTTCATCGGGCTAATAGAATGCATTGGCCAGCGCTGATTGGCCAGAGTACGGAACTCGACCAATCAGCGCTGGCTCTGCTGGAGGAGGCGGAGTCTAAGATCGCTCCACACCAGTCTCCATTCAGGTCCGACCTTAGACTCCGCCTCCTCCGGCAGAGCCAGCGCTGATTGGCCGAAGGCTGGCCAATGCATTCCTATGCGAATGCAGACTTAGCAGTGCTGAGTCAGTTTTGCTCAACTACACATCTGATGCACACTCGGCACTGCTACATCAGATGTAGCAATCTGATGTAGCAGAGCCGAGGGTGCACTAGAACCCCTGTGCAAACTCAGTTCACGCTAATAGAATGCATTGGCCAGCGCTGATTGGCCAATGCATTCTATTAGCCCGATGAAGTAGAGCTGAATGTGTGTGCTAAGCACACACATTCAGCACTGCTTCATCACGCCAATACAATGCATTAGCCAGTGCTGATTGGCCAGAGTACGGAATTCGGCCAATCAGCGCTGGCTCTGCTGGAGGAGGCGGAGTCTAAGATCGCTCCACACCAGTCTCCATTCAGGTCCGACCTTAGACTCCGCCTCCTCCAGCAGAGCCAGCGCTGATTGGCCGAATTCCGTACTCTGGCCAATCAGCACTGGCTAATGCATTGTATTGGCTTGATGAAGCAGTGCTGAATGTGTGTGCTTAGCACACACATTCAGCTCTACTTCATCGGGCTAATAGAATGCATTGGCCAGCGCTGATTGGCCGAATTCCGTACTCTGGCCAATCAGCACTGGCTAATGCATTGTATTGGCTTGATGAAGCAGTGCTGAATGTGTGTGCTTAGCACACACATTCAGCTCTACTTCATCGGGCTAATAGAATGCATTGGCCAATCAGCGCTGGCCAATGCATTCTATTAGCGTGAACTGAGTTTGCACAGGGGTTCTAGTGCACCCTCGGCTCTGCTACATCAGATTGCTACATCTGATGTAGCAGTGCCGAGTGTGCATCAGATGTGTAGTTGAGCAAAACTGACTCAGCACTGCTAAGTCTGCATTCGCATAGGAATGCATTGGCCAGCCTTCGGCCAATCAGCGCTGGCTCTGCCAGAGGAGGCGGAGTCTAAGGTCGGACCTGAATGGAGACTGGTGTGGAGCGATCTTAGACTCCGCCTCCTCCAGCAGAGCCAGCGCTGATTGGCCGAATTCCGTACTCTGGCCAATCAGCACTGGCTAATGCATTGTATTGGCTTGATGAAGCAGTGCTGAATGTGTGTGCTTAGCACACACATTCAGCTCTACTTCATCGGGCTAATAGAATGCATTGGCCAGCGCTGATTGGCCGAATTCCGTACTCTGGCCAATCAGCACTGGCTAATGCATTGTATTGGCTTGATGAAGCAGTGCTGAATGTGTGTGCTTAGCACACACATTCAGCTCTACTTCATCGGGCTAATAGAATGCATTGGCCAGCGCTGATTGGCCGAATTCCGTACTCTGGCCAATCAGCACTGGCTAATGCATTGTATTGGCTTGATGAAGCAGTGCTGAATGTGTGTGCTTAGCACACACATTCAGCTCTACTTCATCGGGCTAATAGAATGCATTGGCCAATCAGCGCTGGCCAATGCATTCTATTAGCGTGAACTGAGTTTGCACAGGGGTTCTAGTGCACCCTCGGCTCTGCTACATCAGATTGCTACATCTGATGTAGCAGTGCCGAGTGTGCATCAGATGTGTAGTTGAGCAAAACTGACTCAGCACTGCTAAGTCTGCATTCGCATAGGAATGCATTGGCCAGCCTTCGGCCAATCAGCGCTGGCTCTGCCGGAGGAGGCGGAGTCTAAGGTCGGACCTGAATGGAGACTGGTGTGGAGCTATCTTAGACTCCGCCTCCTCCAGCAGAGCCAGCGCTGATTGGTCGAGTTCCGTACTCTGGCCAATCAGCACTGGCCAATGCATTTCTATGGGGAAAAGTTAGCTTGCGAAAATCACAAACTGACAGGGATTTCCATGAAATAAAGTGACTTTTATGCCCCCAGACATGCTTCCCCTGCTGTCCCAGTGTCATTCCAGGGTGTTGGTATCATTTCCTGGGGTGTCATAGTGGACTTGGTGACCCTCCAGACACGAATTTGGGTTTCCCCCTTAACGAGTTTATGTTCCCCATAGACTATAATGGGGTTCGAAACCCATTCGAACACTCGAACAGTGAGCGGCTGTTCGAATCGAATTTCGAACCTCGAACATTTTAGTGTTCGCTCATCTCTAGTCATATTCTGTCATCATTATGAGTTAGCCTTTAAAAAAAAAAATGAGTTATGAGTTAGCCTTTAAAAAAGGTATCACCTACTGAAGACTTGCAAGTTTTTTGTTTTTTATAGTTCAACACTAATTTGCTCCATGTAAGTGCTTGAATCTCTAAGTTCTCCTAGTCTTCTAACTATTGTTGGAATTCCTATTGCTTTTTCTAAACTGTACTAACTAAACTTATAGCCCATGATGCAATGAGATAGATCACATTTACAGCAACCAAAGACTGTGAAACTCTTTTAACGGTTTTGTTAAAAAAGGAGCATTTCGAATATTCAGGTTAAATCCAGTTTGTTATGAACCATTTCACCCATCTATCAGTGGTTAGCGGAATTTTGCTATATGATATGTTTTTTTTCCTTTTTTACTATTTGATAAAGTTTTAAATCTTTACATTTATACATGTGTGGAAGCAGAACACACATCCCACACTTTCAATAAAATAATAAAGTTTCAACACACTTGTAAAAAACTTGTGGACCGCACCTCTTGAAAACTATGCGCCTCAGTTTCCTGTGTCAGGAATCCAATTTGAGAATGAAGACCTTACAGAAATTGACTTTTTCAAAGTTTTTCTGAGGATTTCATAATGGAATCCCCCCCCCAAAAAAAAAATATTCTGGGGATGTTAGTCATCAAGCTATGTTGAACAATCTTTGTTTTCAGATCATTTGAGAGCGGGCTGTCCATGTTCGGCGACCATCAAACTTAACTGAACTTGAATTGTTTTGTAGAAAGAAATGGTCCAAAATACCTTCATCCAGGATCCAGGAACTGATTAAAAGCTACGGGAAGCGACTAGAGGCTGTTATCTCTGCAAAAGGAGGATCTACTAAATATTAATGTCACTTTTCTGTTGAGGTGCCCATATTTTTGCACTGGTCAAATTTTGGTTTAATGCATATTGCGCATTTTCTGTTAGTACAATAAACCTCATTTCAATCCTGAAATATTACTGTGTCCATCAGTTATTAGATATATCAAACTGAAATGGCTGTTGCAAACACCAAAATATTTAGAACTAAAAATGATTAAGATTAATAGGGGTGCCCAAACTTTTTCATAGGACTGTATGTACTGGGAAGCATATGATAAAATGTGGGGGGCATACTGAGGAACATATAATACAGTGGGGGGTGTATTGAGGAGCATATAATACAGTGGGAGCGTACTGAGAAGCATATCATAAAGTGGGGGGGCATACTGTGGAGCATATAATACAGTGAGGTGGGGGCTTACTGAGGAGCATATAATACAGTGGGGGACGTATTGAGGAGCATATAATACAGTGGGGTGGGGGGTGTACTGAGGAGCATATAATACAGTGGGGGTGTACTGAAAAGTATATAGTAGTGTGTGGGGGGGCATACTGAGGAGCATATAATAGTGTGTGTGGGGCGTACTGAGGAGCATATAACAGTGTGGGTGGGTGTACTGAAGAGCAGATTATACTATGGGGGGTGTACTAAGGAGTAGATAATACTGTGTGTGTGGGGGCATACTGAGGGGCATATAATACTGTGTGTGTGGGGCGTACTGAGCAGCATATAATACTATATATGTGTGGGGGCGTACTGTGGAGCATATAATACAGTTGGGTGGGGGCGTACTGAGGAGCATATAATACAGTGAGGGGCGTACTGAGGAACATATAATACAGTGGGATGGGGGGTGTACTGAGGAGCATATAATACAGTGGGGGGGCATACTGAGGAGCAAATAATACAGTGGGAGGTGTACTGAGGAGCCTATAATACTGTGTGTGTGGGGGGGTGTACTGAGCAGCATATAAGGGCCCCTTAACATGGCTGATACGCTGGCTGCTTTAGAACATGTAAACGTTCCGTAGCAGCGGCATCTAAAGCAGCTCCCATTGTTTTCTATGGGAGCCGGCATACGTGCGCTCCCCATAGAAATGAATGGAAAAAGCAGCCCATTCATTTCTATGGCGAGCGCGCGTCTGCCGGCTCCCATAGAAAACAATGCGATCTGCTTTAGACGCCGCTGCTACGGAACGTTTACACGTTCTAAAGCAGCCAGCGTATCAGCCATGTGAAGGGGCCCTAATACTGTGTGTGGGGGGCGCTACTGTGGAGCATATAATCTTAAATTTTTTTAAACTATATTTCAGCCCTCCAGTGGTTTGAGGGACAGTGAACTGGCCCCCTGTTTGAAAAGTTTGAGGACCCCTGAGTTAGATGTTAAATAGTGTAGGATTTGCTGCACCCACTGCTGGACCAGGTTTATCAACCAATTTATGGATACCTTCTACACTAGCATCCCGCTCTTTGGTATCTAAGTAAAGTAAAACACATACATATTAAGTATCCCTATGTGTGAAAATACTCGGTCTACAAACTTATAAAAATATTTTTCCCATATCGTGAATGCTATAGCAGGGTAAAAAAAATCAAAAGAACCGAACCGCCATTTTTTCACCTCCTGTAGAAAACTGAATGTAAAATAATCAAAACAATATACCGTACCCAAAATAGTCTAAATAAAAATTTCATCTGGCCCTGCAAAAAAAGGTGCCTAATGTATCCCTGTACATGAAAATATAAAAAAAGTTATGGCGACTACAAGAATTTTATTTTATTTTTGCAAAGTTTTGGATTTTTTCAGGGGTTAAAATGTAAAAACACCTATATAACTTTGTTATCACTGTAATCATACTAACCCACATAACACAGGTGACATGTAAACTTGGCTGCAAAACAAATGCTGTTAAAAATGAAGCCTGTAAGAAAGTCACGCAAATGCAATTTTTCTCAAATCCCCAATTTTTTTTTTTTTTCAAGATTCCCAGTACATTTTATGAAATATTAATTATGTAATTATTAATTATTAATTATGTAATATAATTTGTCATCTAAAAAGTAAGCCTTCATAGAGCTCTGTGAATAGAGAAATGAAAAAAAAAAAGATGGCTTTAGGAAGGCGGGGAATAAAAAATAAAAATCAATAAATGGCTACAGTGGGAAGAGGAAAATTAAATATTAAATAAGCTGCAGCTCATCTCTTGTTGTATACAGTGCACCGCCCATAATTACAATTACTGTATCTCCTGTAAAGCCACCTATGAGTTTTTATATAATACCAGTCAGTATTATAGTTATTTCTCCTTTTCTGGCTACGATGACATTGACTTAATCCTGCAATTTCTGATTAAATTCGTATCAATGTCCTTTTCAGAAACTATACAGTTCCTACTTGCTAGAGTTAAAGGGAACAATCCCAGTGAATTGTAGGAGTCATTATGTGGAATACTGTCAAACCTTTATGCCCTATTTCCATAAAAAAAGACATTTTTTAAAAATATGCATATTAGGCTGGAGAGAATTACATACAAATAATGGTTTCATTCTGGTATGTAGTACATTTTTTAATACTATGCTGACCCTTTCATGGGGTGTACAAGCCCACAACATACTGTTTTGCCTATGGTAGTCCTCTCCTGAAATTTGACCCCATAGTGCCCCGACACTTGACAAGGAGTACTTCATAGGGTTGACATCCAGAACGTGACCACCCCAGCACTTTCACCTTCTTAAAAAAGCAACATTTCCCTCACAAGAAATTTTTGGTATTACTTTTATGAGTTCACTGTGGGGACCATGGGACACCTGATATCACCAGGTTCAAAATTATTGACTTTGGTCTTGTCCGACTAGAATATTTATTCATAAAAGTCTAGACCCTTGATCAGGTGTATTTAGGCCGCAAGCATTTTTTGTGTGTGTTTTGATTGTTGCATTTTAAGAGCGATAAGGTTTTTACATTTTCATTGATATAGCTGTAGGAGGCTTTTTTTTTTGCCGGATGAATTGTATGTTTTTTTGGGGGTAAATACAAATTTTTATTAACAGTTCGAATGGAATAGTAAATTTTACCATTTTTTAAATAACTTTTGTGCCACACATACAACATAAAAAATATTTTGGCGTAGGATTACGGCTATAACCAAGGATTTAATTTTATTACAGTGTATTTTTGTACAAAATAATAGTAATTTGTTCATGTGTCCCCATATTCTGGGAATCATACATAAACTTTTTTTTTTTTTTGTCAAAGAAGATGTATGATAGCTTGCTTTTTTTTTTCAAATCTTTCTAGTGTACAGTGGGTGTCTTGATCAACAGTATGAAAGATTTTCCCTTTCCGCCCTTCACTATCGTAGCGATCCAATACCCCACCCTCTGCGACTGCATGATTTCATCAAGGGGGAAGGATGAACGGCAATTGCAGTTACATTGATAGTAATAAAATCCTTATATGTCACTATTTATCTTGGAATCTAAAAGGTTAAATATCTGCAATTTGGTCACTGCTGCAGAAGGCGGCTGTCAGATACAGTGGTGCCTGTGCAATTTGTATGCTGTACATGTACATTCTCAGCAAACTAACCCTCTCAAATTTCATATACGCCCAGCATTCTGCATTAAAGAATTAACAATATAAGTCTTGACTTATAAAAGGGTTTTCTTGTGCTTTGACACAGCTTCCAGTGTAGCTGATAACCATGGAGGATGTGTTTTATTGGCTCGGCTCAGCTTGCCACAGCCTTTTCTAGCTCTGAAGCATTTCACAGGAATAATTTACTTATATCACACAGTATAATCTTAAAGGGATGACCTAAGAGATTCAGAAGGCTCGCCATAAGACAAACTTTTTAAAATTTCTGTTTTATTTTTGTATGTTAAAAACTCATTTTCTTTCTCAAGCCTCCAGACAATTCACTCGTGTGGTGCCGCTGTTGTAAGCATGAAGTCTAAAAGTTCCATATTTTCTCTGTTATTTGTGTGTGATAGCTTAACTTGCTTATGGGTTGATCTTTAAATCTGCTAGCAAAATAAAGTATTTTATTATTATTTATTTTGCAATTTTCATGACGGTCTATTTACTTTGCTACTTGCACTTTAACCATTTTGCTAAATCTTACTTTCTTATGTAGTATCGCCATGTTTCATTAGTAACTGATAAACCCCAGTTCCCTAAAACACTGTCTATTTGCCATTTTTACTCCCAGAAAATAAATCAAAAGCAATATGGATGGGGCAATATGCTGATACATTGTAGGGTGAATAGGAGACTATACCGCAATATACAAATACCCATGGACTATGTATTAGAACATTTTCTGACTAGCAGTTCCTAAACCATATATGTGAAATGGACATCCTTGGTTTGTTTTATCAAATATAATTCAAAGTTATCTTTTATCTATCTTTTTTTTCTGCCAGTATTCATTGTTGTGCTTGGTTGTTGTATTGGAAATGGTTTACAACTCTCTGTGAAAGCAATAGATCAAGAGAACATTTTTTGAACGTTTTGGATTTTTTTAAGGGATAAAAACACATAAAAGAATCTATATAATTTGGTATCCCCATAGAATACAGATGTCATGCCATTTTGGCTGCATAGTGAATGGGGTTACGGAAGGCGGAGAGGCGGAGGCCATCTGCAACTGAAAGCTGGTGCACTGCACCAGCTTCCAGCCGCTCACTCCACTCTGGATTAGGCCCAATGAATGGGCCTAGTCCAGAGGAGGGTGTGTCTTAAGGCTGAATAGCGAAGTGACTCGGCCTGAAGAATGAGTATCTCGGGGTTTTTTTTCCGGGAGCCAGAAGAAACGGCTCCCAGAAAAAAAGACGTGAGCAGCTCCCATTGATTTCAGTGGGGCCATCTTTTGGGTCAGGATTTTGAGGCAAATACGGCCTCAAAACCCTGGCCAAAAACTCTGTGTGAACTTACCCTTATCCCTGCTGTGGGATCAAACAGCAGTTTCCACCCACATATACAACCTTTTTGTATCCAGAATAACCCACTTAAAAGTTTTAGACAGAAAGAGGGCACACCATATTGAGCACTAAATTGGCATATTTCTGTAAAAATTAACATTTTCATTTTGAAATTGATTTTTGGAAAGCACCCTTGGGTTTAATATCATAGTAGTACCCCTTAAGATATACTACACCTTGATGAGTGTAGTTTCTAAACTGGGGGTCATATTTTGTAGGTGAATTATTTATTTTGTCTCATCTGGAAATGTGACTTGACATTTAAAAACTATTCCAGCCACATCTGCCCTTCAAAAGCCAAATACTGTAGCTCTCTTCCCATTCTGAGCCCCGGTATGTACCCCTACAGCAGTTTACAACCACATTTAGGATATTGCCGTGTTCAGGACAAATTGTTTAACAGACTGAGGAGTGCTTTTCCTCCTTTAACCCATTATGAAAATGAAAAATTTGTGTATAAAGTGACATTTCAGTCATTTTTTATTTTCATGTCACAATGTTGATGAAATTTGTGGGTTTGTGAGTTTGTGTGTTTGGATGTTCGGATGTTTGTTCCTCAATTACGCAAAACCCGCTCCACCGATTTGGCTGAAATTTTCCACAAACATAGTCACTACACTCGATTGCGCAATAGGCTACTTTTCGTCACAATAGCGCACATACGTTTGTGCCAGAACCCCCACAAAACCCAAACTCACACCACCATCTCTGCAATCTCACACAGTTTGGACCATAGCAAGCCACAAAATTCATATTGCCCTCTACAGCTTAGCCCCTAACCCCATACAATCACATATACATATACTTTACCACTTTGCCCCTAACCTTAAAGATACTCCAGGAGGCTCTCTTTAACGCTCCGGAGCAGCCATGTTTGCCGACCCCCACCGCTCTGACAATCCGCGACACCGCCCACCCATGTCACTACCCCTAGGCGGTCTAATAAATGCAAAAACCAAAACAAAAAAAAAAAAGAAAAAAAAAATACAAAATAAAAAGTATTACAACAAATTCAAATCCCCCCCCTTTCCCTAGAACACATATAAAAGTAGTTAAATACTGTGAAACACATACATGTTAGGTATCCCTGTGTCTGAAATCGCCCGCTCTACAAAGCTATACAAATATTTTGCCTGGACGCTTAACGCTGTAGCCGCAAACATACTGAAAAGTCCAAAACCACTGTTTTTTCACTATTTTCATTATCATACAAATATCAATCAAAAATGATCAAACCAATAGCAATTCCCGAAAATGCAACAACTACAAACTAAACCTGGCCCCGCAAAAAAACACATCCCCCGACACAGACAAATAAAAAAGTGACTGCTGTCAGAATATGGCAACTTTTAAAAACAAAAAAAGGTCAACACACTACTGGCAGAAAATAACAAAGCATACAATGTCGTATATAGAGGTATATTAACTTGAAATACCTCTGTCCCAAAGTCACTATGTACAGTTTCTCACAACACCGTATAGCAGCTCAAATACAAATTACATCCAACACAAAAGTCTCACGTATTCTCTGAATTACAGAAAAAACAAGATACAAAGTTACATTTCATATCCCATCCCTTATACACAGTACGAAAACCTTACCCGCGCCTGTATATACCCACTTCTACAATCACCGCAGACGAAGTCGCGGATACCAGCTAGTCATGTAATAAATTCTATGATGCAATTTTTCCTTTAGCCCCTTGTGAATGTGTAAATTTTAAAGTGAATTGAAAGTGTTATTGAAAAAAATTCTTATTTCAAATACTTAAAGGGTTAAGATTAGAGATGAGCGAGTAGTGTTCGATCGAGTAGGTGTTCGATTGAATACTACGGTATTCGAAATACTCGTACTCGATCGAACACTCGAACTCGATCGAAGTTTAAGGTTCGATGCAGAACCAGCATTGATTGGCAGAATGCTATACATTCTGCCAATCAACGCTGGTTCTTCTCTTACCTTCAGAAGTCTTCTCCCTGCGCAGCGTCCCCGCGGCATCTTCCATCTGGAATTCACTCTGCCTAGGCATCAGGCCTAGGCAGAGCCGACTGCGCATGCGCAGGCATGCCCTCGCATGTGCAGTCGGCTCTGCTCAGGCGACGGGCCGGGCAGAGCCGACCGCGCATGCGCAGTCAGCTCTGCCTAGGCCCCGATGCCTAGGCGGAGTGAATTCCAGCTGGAAGATGCCGCAGGGGCGCTGCACCGGGAGAAGACTTCAAGGAGAATCCAGCCCGACCATCACTCGTGGATTTGGTAAGTATAATTTTATCGAATTTTGCGTACCCCTGAAACGAGCATTTCCCCCCATAGACTATAATGGGGTTCGAAATCCGTTCGAACAGTCAAACAGTGTGCGGCTGTTCGAATCGGATTTCGAACATCGGACATTTTAGTGTTCGCTCATCTCTAGTTAAGATACTTCGCACATGTTGTTTTAAAAATGGGTGATTTATGAAGGATTCTAATATATAGGTTTTTAAAAAAACACTTCAGAACTGAAGTGATTCCCAACAAATGGGTTAGGGAAATTTTCTTGTAAATGTGTAAAATCGCTTGTAGACTTGTAAGTCCTCTAACGTGCAATATAAATTAAAACGCAATTAAAAAATGATGCCAAAATAAAGCAGAGATATGGTAGACAATATTTATTAATGTATTTGCGTGGTATGACTAACTGTATAAAAAACAGAGCATTTCACATTTTGAAAATTGTGAATTTTTCCAGATATCCAGCAAATTTCTTATTTTTTTTTTTTTTTTTTATTAAAGGTTTTTATTGATGGTTTACAGAATAAAAACACTGGAAACAGAACAAATGGAAAAAAAAAACTTCCATAACAAAAAGAGGGTTGGGGTGCAAGAACAGGGAAAGTGAGGGAGACAATTCATGAAGTGTGGGTAGAGTACATGGCGGAAGAGAGGTCAGACAAGGCTGTAGCCTGAGCCCAACGCTCTTCAACATCTACATCAATGAACTGGCTACATCCCTAGAGGCCTCACCAACACCAGGCTTCACCCTGAATGACCGTAAGTTGAAGTTCCTGCAATACATCGATGATTTCCTACTCCTGTCCCCCACCGAGAAAGACCTCGAAGAAAGCATGGCAACGCTGGAAAAATTCAGCACCAAATGGGCCATACCCATCAACCACAAGAAAACCAAAGTCATGGTATTTCAGAAGAAGGGCCACAAGAAAGCCCCCACCCCAAAATTTGCACTGAACGGCTCCACACTGGAGAAAACCAACAGCTACACCTACCTGGGGCTGGAGCTCAACCAATCAGGGAGCTTCAAAACAGCAATAGAAACCATAAAAGTAAAGCCTGCAGAACCTTCTACGCCATCAGAAGACAACTGTACCACCTCAAACCACCGCTGAGGGTCTGGATAAAGATATTTGATGCTGTCATCACTCCAAACCTTCTCTACGGCAGTGAGGTTTGGGCCCCAGCCACCTACCCAGACCATCCAAAATGGGACTCCAGCCCAACAGAGATCTTCCACCTGGAGTTCTGTAAATACCTGCTCCATGTCCACCGCAGCACCTCCAACATAGCTTGCAGGGCAGAGCTAGGCAGACTCCCCCTATGGCTCACCATAGAGAAGAGAGCACTAGCTTTCCAGGCACACATTCAGGGGAGCAACCTCGACTCTTACCACCACCAAGCATGGCTAAGCCACATAACTCGAAAAAAAACAGACACCCTCCAACCAAACAGCCAACCAACAAACCAAAAACACCAACAGATGATGACCAAGGCCCAAGTAAAAGCGACCACAGAGACAAACAGAGAGCAGTACATCGAAGAATGGAGAAACGAAATAAATAACTCCAAGAAACTCACCATGTACCAATCCCTACAAAGGGACTACACCGTGCATGGCCACCTACTTGGAGAAAATACAGACAAGCCCTGAACTGGTACAGACTAAGTGCCCACAACCTAGAGATCGAAACAGGGCTGCACAGGCAGACGTACAAGCCACGGGAGAACAAACTGTGCCAGCACTGCGACCAAGGGGCCCTAGAAGACGAGACCCACTTCCTGCTATACTGTACCAAAAACTCAGCTGTGAGGGCTGTCTACTACCAAAGACTCTCTGCCCACATCCCAGACTTCACATCTGCAGACGAGAAGAGGAAACTCTACATCCTACTGGGAGAAGAACAGGCCACTGTGGAGATTGTTGCCCAATACGTGTCCAGCTGTCACCAAACAAGAGGAAGATGAGACGCATGGACTATCTAACTACCCATCCCCCATGGACTATTAAACCCCCACCCACCCACCACCCAAACACCTGTCTACCCCATACCCACCAATACCCACACTCCCCAAACAAGAACGATGAGACCCTAAGGACACTCAAACCCCCAACCCATGGACCCTGTACACACCCCCCTCCACCACTCCCAACCTCCTTTTTGCTTTGGCAACACCAAATGTCTTATTCTTTGGGAATGCTAATAAAGCTAATTTGTATCTTGTATCTTTGTATCTTGTTGCTGAAAGGTGGATAGCCTTACATCTGGAAGGAAATATAGAGAGGGTTATCTCCTACATGTGAGCCTACATGGCTATGTCTAATTTTCTGCTTTCAGGTCTTCATGACCACACATAGCTGCTACTACTAAAACCTGCAGCAGTGGAAACATCTGCTAAGTGACACCATCACCACCACAGGCACCGAAGTGCATGCGCCACCAGCAACTGGTCAAGACATGGACATTTATATATATCTGCTAGCAATCCAACATATTTATAGGCATATCCTACCGGACAACTGTGGATCTATCAATACTACACACAGCCAGTATATGTACATTACATTGTATATGTGAACAGAAATATTACCATGTGCATATCTGATACTAATAGATTAGATACCCCTAATAAAATTTATATTATGAAATAAACTTTAAAAAAAATCATATAAATATAATTTTAAAAAAATTCCACTGCCAAGATACCTACAGTAGATGATCCTATTGTGGTCTCATGATGTTCACAAGATGCCTCCACGGGAGTGTAATTAACAAAAAGAAAACATTCACAAAGCAAAAATGACAAAAACCACAACTCATTCCCCAAAACTAAAATTTGTGCTATTAATCCAAAAAGTACATAAAGCTCAAACTTTATTTAATGTGTTGCAATGATGTTCTGGAGGATAATCCACTAGATTTCTTTCCTAAGTAAGGCTTTTTTAACATCACCTCCTCGGCAGCCTAAATAAAGTCTATCTGTTCCATGTACTTTCAAACAATTTGGATTACAAGAATGAAAAAATGGGGGATACAGCCAGATGCAGGGACTGACCAGTGCAATTTACGGTTATACTTATGGGTGTGTGGGTACTATAAATGGACCCATTCCTAGCTAGTATTTTGCACTTCCTAATGAAGCCACTACTGGCAAAAAATGTGTTGAGAGTAGCATTCAGGGTGTCCCGTGGGTACATTTATTTGGCTGTATCTACAGGTATTAGATTATTGTCTATTTTTTTACCCACATCTTACCCTGTGTTGTTTCTTATTCACTGTATCATTTCTTGTCTTTATTGCTGTGTAATAATGTACTAATAAAATATACATTTTTGATATTTTTGAACTATTGGCATCTGTATTTTTGTTGCAGTTTCCCTATTTGCGTTGGTGATATGAATGGTGTATGCAGAGTTTTCCTTTGCGAACTTTCTGCAATTCTTATACCTATACTGAAAATCCCAGCATTTCTTCAGGTATAATTGACATACTGTGAATTTCAAAAACTTGTCATTTCCAGTCATTTTACTTCACTGCATATACAATAGTGACTGGTGACAATTCTGACACTGTCTGTATTTGCTTTTTTTTTTCTACAAGTGTGTAAGTTGCCATTTTTCTTGTGGTCACTGGCATGCGCGGTCGGCTCTGCCCGAGGCCTACAAGTTTGACTGCCTGAGCCGGAAGAAGACACGTGAAGAGGACGTTCCAGATGAAGATGGAGGCGTCGCTGGAGAGTTCTCTCGCTGCATTGGGGACACCCCCAGTGCTGTTTGAGTCCTTGGGCCCGCCCCCAGTGCTGCGAGCGAACTAATTTACATACTGATGAAAAACAGGATTTCTACAAAACGGCGGCGCGGAGAAGACATCTAAAAGTAGGAGACAAAATAGCCTTTCCTAAGACTATTCTGACGTGTCAACTAGAAAAAAAGTGTTTTAATGGTAGAATCCCTTTAAGCATTTCACAGAAATTAAAATAATAAATTTGGACATTTCATGTTTTTCCAATAATATGTTCATTTAGCCTCAAAATTTACACATTCACAAGAGGTTAAAGGAGAAAATGCATACCACAATTTGTTATGCAATTTCTCCCAAGCACAGAATTCCATTTTACTGGCATTTGAGGGATGGCATCCAAAAACCAAACTGTCTAACTTTGGCTCCAAAAGCCAAATAGTGCTTCTTTCCTTCGCGCCCCGATTTTGAAAACTGCACCTCTTAAAGAATTTATCCTGTAACATAGTAACCATTCGTTTTGCACAGAGGAAAGTATATATACACTCACCGGCCACTTTATTAGGTACACCATGCTAGTAACGGGTTGGACCCCCTTTTGCCTTCAGAACTGCCTCAATTCTTCATGGCATAGATTCAACAAGGTGCTGGAAGCATTCCTCAGAGATTTTGGTCCATATTGACATGATGGCATCACACAGTTGCCGCAGATTTGTCGGCTGCACATCCATGATGCGAATCTCCCGTTCCACCACATCCCAAAGATGCTCTATTGGATTGAGATCTGGTGACTGTGGAGGCCATTGGAGTACAGTGAACTCATTGTCATGTTCAAGAAACCAGTCTGAGATGATTCCAGCTTTATGACATGGCTCATTATCCTGCTGAAAGTAGCCATCAGATGTTGGGTACATTGTGGTCATAAAGGGATGGACATGGTCAGCAACAATACTCAGGTAGGCTTTGGCGTTGCAACGATGCTCAATTGGTACCAAGGGGCCCAAAGAGTGCCAAGAAAATATTCCCCACACCATGACGCCACCACCACCAGCCTGAACCGTTGATACAAGGCAGGATGGATCCATGCTTTCATGTTGTTGACGCCAAATTCTGACCCTACCATCCGAATGTCGCAGCAGAAATCGAGACTCATCAGACCAGGCAACGTTTTTCCAATCTTCAATTGTCCAATTTCGATGAGCTTGTGCAAATTGTAGCCTCAGTTTCCTGTTCTTAGCTGAAAGGAGTGGCACCCGGTGTGGTCTTCTGCTGCTGTAGCCCATCTGCCTCAAAGTTCGACGTACTGTGCGTTCAGAGATGCTCTTCTGGCTACCTTGGTTGTAACGGGTGGCTATTTGAGTCACTGTTGCCTTTCTATCAGCTCGAACCAGTCTGGCCATTCTCCTCTGACCTCTGGCATCAACAACGCATTTCCGCCCACAGAACTGCCACTCACTGGATGTTTTTTCTTTTTCGGACCATTCTCTGTAAACCCTAGAGATGGTTGTGCGTGAAAATCCCAGTAGATCAGCAGTTTCTGAAATACTCAGACCAGCCCTTCTGGCACCAACAACCATGCCACGTTCAAAGGCACTCAAATCACCTTTCTTCCCCATACTGATGCTCGGTTTGAACTGCAGGAGATTGTCTTGACCATGTCTACATGCCTAAATGCACTGAGTTGCCGCCATGTGATTGGCTGATTAGAAATTAAGTGTTAACGAGCAGTTGGACAGGTGTACCTAATAAAGTGGCCGGTGAGTGTATATAAGCTATGGGGAGTACATTGAGTACACCGAATTCCCTCTTATTTCCCAAGCAACTTCTATGAATTGGGGGGGGGGGGTTCAGTCTTGAGATCACTTCTAATATTGTTTTTCTCATAAGCTCTAAATCTGGGGTGAACCCTAATATACACCCGCACAGCTTATACATTTCTTTTCTGCTGCAGCAATTATTTTCCTAAAGATTTGGTGAATTCTGGTTTTTTTTTGTTGTCATATTTTACAAGGTATATCTTTTTTTTATTATTATTCTGGTGATGTAGCCATATTAGGACTTTTTTTATGGAATGATATGCATTTTTTAATGATGTCATTTTGGAGTGTCTATAACTTGACAATTTATTAGGTCTTTGTAGGAGGATTGAAAAAAAACAAAACATTCATTTCAGCATTGTTTTTAAACACTTTTTTGATTACGGCAATGCCTAATTTATATAGTTTTATGCAGATTATAAGTTTGCAGAATAAAAATCCATTTAGGGAAAAAGAAATTAATCGTTTTTGCATCGCCATCTTTTTTTTTTTTCTCCTTGTTAGTATGCCTTGGGAGTGTGGGAGGAATTCCACACAAACACAGGGAGAACATACAAACTCCTCACAGATTTTGTCCTTATCAGGATTCAAACCCAGGACTCCAGCGCTGTAAAACTGCAGGGCTAACGACTGAGCCACCATACTGCGTACTGCATTGCTGTCTTCTGAGAAGTGTAACATTTTTATTTTTTCGTTGACAAAGCTGGTTGAGGGTTTGTTTCATTTTCGGCTATATCTGACTTTTGATCACTTTTTATTCCATGGAGAAATGGCAAAAAATCATTGCTTTTTCCTTTTCTTTCTTTATTTTATTTTTTTACAATGACATCATCATCAGCTTAAACAATAATTAATTTTATTATACAGTTTCCTAAATGTGTAGTGTTTTATAGTCTATTGTGTTTTTACTTTGTTTTACACTCTATATGCAAAATGAGTCTTTTAGAGGGGAGGTATTTTTTTTGTCCTAATAGGAGACATTGACCAGTGATCTTCTGGTGGTTCAGTGTCATACACTACAATGTATTGGAGTGTACAACGGCCGTCAGCTTATGCATATGCATAGAATGAGAGGCCTGGGTAATCAATCCTGTCAGAGATGTGAGTAGAAAAGTTCAGACCCAGAGCCACGGAACAGGCCCCGGGCTGCCAAATGAACATCATGGCTCCTCAGATGTGTCACAGGGGGTCATACAGGTAGCCAGTTGCTAGAGCAACCCTTTAGATGTTGCATTCTTGATTGATCGTGGCATCTAAGGGTTTAACACCTATGATCGGAGGTCAACTCTGAACATTGGTGTTACAGGTGGTTGTAAGCGATTTGTTTATACCATCTCAATATCTAAACTTCTCTATATCACACTTGTTAACAAAGGAATCCAATATTTTTTGCTCTTCTAATTGTAAATTGGTAATTACATCAGTGTTACATTCTATCCTGTATATATCATTAGTTACCATTTGAGAATTGTGAAAAGAATATTGTTTGCTTTGAAACTGGTTTTACGGTTTTGTAAGGGTCCATTCACACACAGGAAAATGGTGCTGAATTTGGTGCTGAATTTCAGCACTGAAAAAGAAAGCTTCCCATTGACTTCAATGGGTTCCTTTTTCTGTTAGCAGATTTTCAGTTCTGCTAGCAGAAAAAGGAGCCTATTGAAGTCAATGAGAGGCTTTTTTTCAGCATGCTAAATAACGCGTCATTTTCTTCCATGTGAATGGACCCTAAAGGTGCATATAGTTGACTATTCGTACCCGTTTCATCCTACTCAAATACATGCGGTGCAAAACATTTATGTGAAAAGAAGAAGCAGGATGGCACTGCAGGGTCTGTAAACGTAATGGCTGGTAGGCTGGAGATGGATTAGAGGAATTAAACCTTTTTCATATAGAGCCGTGGGGGTGCTCAGCAACCAGAAAAAAGCATTGAATAACAAATTGCAAAGAAGAAAATAGGAAGGGCACTCACCCACTCAGAGGCTCATCTTCATAAAAGAATTTCCTTTATTAGGGTATCACATCTTAAAAGCAGTCCTTGTAGGGAGGGAAGTACAGCATCAATGGCAAGAAAGGCAACAGCCGTTTTGCGCTACTACATACGCTTTTTCAAGCCTCAGAATGCAATCACAAACAGACACAGAGACAGGCTTAAATACTTTAGGAACAATTGTGCATATAGAAAACTCCTGTGATGACTTCACAATCAACCAATAAGGATAATGGAGTAATGTCACTGTAAATTCTTTCCCTTGTTTAGCGGACCAGAAAGCCAATACCTTTTAGGCCGATGCGCCCGGCTTCGGATCCATATGCAGCCGATGTAGGCACTGCGCGTGCGCATCGGCCTAAAAGGTATTGGCTGATTACGCTGTTTAATGGCTTGATTGGAGAATGTGGCCGAGGCACGTAGTGTGCATATGTATCGGCCGTTCAGCAGCTGTCTAAATGTATACATAGCGGTTTCCATTCTGGTCCGCTAAACAAGGGAAAGAATTTAAAGTGACATTACGCCATTATCCTTATTGGTTGATTGTGAAGTCATCACAGGAGTTTTCTATATGCATAATTGTTTCTAAAGTATTTAAGCCTGTCTCTGTGTCTGTTTGTGATTGCATTCTGAGGCTTGAAAAAGCGCATGTAGTAGCGCGAAACGGCTGTTGCCTTTCTTGTCATTGATGCTGTACTTCCCTCCCTACAAGGACTGCTTTTAAGATGCGATACCCTAATAAAGGAAATTCTTTTATGAAGATGAGCCTCTGAGTGGGTGAGTGCCCTTCCTATTTTCTTCTTTGCAATTTGCAAAACATTTATGCTACTATTTGGATAAAAATTTTCACCAGAATTCTGTCCAATTTTCACTTCAGAAAATGTATATAGAGTAGTCTGGTGGCCATTTTATGCAAATGTTAAGGAGACTGGACATAAAATGAACAATGCTAAAAAAGAGAGACTCCATTTTAAGTATGTACTGTGCATTAATTGTGAAATTATTATTGTATATTGGAAGGTGTTTTATGCATTGTACAGTGAACCTACGACAGGTTTGGCTTGTGACCGATACAAACTATCCAAGACTCTCCAAGCTATCTCTATCTATATAATCTTCTTTATCCCCAAATGCTTCTCATTGTGTCTAATTTTATCTTGCTAAATTCACTGACCTATTTAATTGCACATCTGTTCCTCATATGAAAAATGTATATAACATCGGAGTATCATGGGGTCACTTTGATTATGACAGCATGCTGGCATTAAAGATAGGAAATCAGAGCCCAGTTTATTCAATCAAGATTGCATTGTTTGCTGTAAGTGAGGCATTGCATTATTACTCTGGAGGGTCTGAACATGAAATGATAGTATTGCTACAAGCTCTATGATATGATGCATACAGCCAACTATAAACCAGCCTTGATGCCCTTGTTCTCTTAGCACACATTTATTCTGAAACGTCTGGTAGACTCTTTAGTGAATTTGTGTCAGCACATTCTGGAGCTCCATGCCAACATTTTTAAGTAACTTTTATACAGCTGCAATACTAAGAACAAGAGTGTTGATGAATTTCAGTCGAGCTGACTTTGCATCTGAATTATTTAAAGAGCATGTGTTAGTCGTGATGTTTCCAAAGAAAATTCTATGTATAAATAACAATATTCACAAAAGGAATTGAAATGATGTGTTTAACAAACCCGGAATTATGACTTATATCAAGCCTATGAAAACCTGTTCTACTACTGGATCAGTACTACTTAGAAAGATTTTTATTTAACATAAATCCTCTTTTACTCTGAATAATATAATAGAACAGAAGGTCACATTCCTTGACCTGATACAACCATTAGTCTGAACAACAATACATTATGTAACAATTGAATTATATTTTATCGTCTCTATTCTTCATTTTTTATTGCAGTAAAAGTGCCCTGAATCTGCCATTCCTTAAAGAATAAGAAAGATTAATGTGTTGTGAAAGGAGGGAAAAGGATGATAGACATGACATTCTCTGGTTTGATCAATTATTCTCAGTTTTAAATACAAGAAATAAATTTCACATGATTTATGTCGATGTTTAAAAATAACAATATATATACTTAAGATACAAAGAAAATCTCTATGCTCTGTATTCTTCTATCCCCATTACAGCTCAGCAAGGTAACATATAGTTAATCTCTTTTAGGCTAAGGCCCCACAGGACGATACGCAGCGCTAAAGCACAGCGGGAAAAACTGCGGTGGGAACGCATTGTGGTTCTTCCTGTAGCGCTTTGAACAGAAAGTACACAGTTTTCTTCCACGGACTTTCTGTTTCAGTTATATGTACGGGAAAGCCGCCAGTGTTTCCGTAGATATAATTGACATGCTGCGATTTCCAAAACTGCGCTGATTTTGGAAATCGTAGTGTATATACGTTGCGGTTTCAAATACAAAGTGGGCATGGGATTCGCATGAATCCCATCCACTTTGCAGTTATTATAAAACGCCATGATTTTTATTGTGGCATTTCCACCGTGGTTGAATAACGCGTTTCCGGCCCATGAGGCCCCAGCCTTAAAGGGTTTTTCTAAATATTGTTGCAAGCCAAATAAAAAAATAAAAATCGGAAATGTTGCAATTTTCTTACTGACCATTAGATCATGTACAATATACTAAAACTGTTAAGGATTGGGGGCATTTTTGGTTTCCCCATCCTTGATGTCAGTATTTACCTGCAGGCTGGCACTAGATCATATCCTATGTTGCATGCCCCATTGCAGAGCAAGCATTGATAGTTGTTACACTAGTCATATAACTCAACCTGTACTGAGCATGTACCTGTACTGTCTACATCTTAATGTGCTTCAGGGCACAGTTATAAACCTATGATCTCCTCTGTATGTCTTTCTTCTTTACCCATGTCTTACTACATTGTGACTGGTGGCAGTCTGACCCTTGAGACCTCTATTGTTCCCCAAAAGGAAAAGGAGCAGACAGGGCTGTATTGCAGTTTCCACGAGTCAATGTGAATCAGTAGGAGTCACAATAGTCGCACCTTGCTGATCATTAAGTGAGTAAGGCAAATCTTACCATCACTTCATTAGTTCTAATGGTCGGAAAACTACTTGAAGCGACCACTGAATTGTCTTGTTAGAAAGCAATGTTACAATTAGGACATATATTTTATCAAAGAATGTTTAAGAACATTAATATACATATAAGTAATGCATCATTTTTATGACAAATTGAAAATATGTTAGATGTTAAAAGAAGGAAAAGCAGCCAAAATACGAATGCAAAGTAAAAAATCAAATATTCAATGCAGTTTTATCTGCAAGTGTGGGCTTATTTTAAACTGGCACTTTGTAAACCTCTTCTTCCTATTGAAAAATACATAAATGAATGTATTAAAATGATTTAAGATGATTTACAAATAAAAGAAAATGCTAGATTCCCTTTAAGTATCATAACGTTCCAATATGTTTTGTGGTGCAATAGGATTTATCCCGCTTAACTGAAAATGACTATAATTGCAACGATACAATTACAGACAATTATATTTTCTTGTAAGAATAACATAAATTTTCTGAGCGGATTCTCAAAGGAAAGTAAAATGCATAATTCTGTTGTTGTTTTGTTAGTTTCCCATCAGCTCATGAGAACAGCTATGTCTTATGTTTGCTTGTTATTCCTTTCATGGAAATTAAACTAATAAAAGAAAGCTTTAATAAAATCAGTTACACATTGTAACTTGTAATAGTATAGTACATGTAGTATGGAAATAATTCCATCCCTAATGTTATTACAACTGACAATCAAGGTTCTAATTATGATATTACATTAAAATTGTTGCGTTTTGGTTTCTGTTTATAATGAAAATAATGGCGCTGTGGTGATTCCATCTTACAACGGATTCCAATGACTTAGAGAGGCTTCATTATGGTGTCTCTATTACAGATATGAAAAGGGTCACGGAGCGCTTACTTCTTTAACTTGGTGGAAGTTAAAGTCTTATGAGAATTACTTTATTTTACCATAAAGCACAGTTGAGCTGCCAGCAAGCAGGCATTCAATAGATGTTTAGCCCCTGACCGCTTACTTGACTTCATCTACTAATGACAGTGACTACTTTTAGTAGTTAAGGGATATGAGAAGTACGCAATATCTGACCTTCATAATGGAAGATATTCATCATTCCTTTTATACCAGCTTTTTGGGGTTCAGGGATTTTTTTGAGGCCCAAGGCCATTTCTATGCCTCACCTCACTCCTCATTCCTCAAACCTGATTGTGCAATTGTGGGCAATACAAAGTTTGGGGGAACAGACATGGCAGACAATTTATGAAGAAGAGCGAACCTTTTATAAATCTCCAGTTCCCATTCCCTAGTTCAGTGATTTTCAACCTTTTTTGAGCCGCGGCACACTTTTTACACTTAAAAAATCCCGGGGCACACCACCAACCAAAATGGCACAAAATGACACTAAAACAGTACATATTATACATATAGTTAATAATATAGATTCTAAATGGTTGATTCTTTGGTTGAAATAAACTGCCGCAAAATCTGCAACAAAAACGCTGCGTTTATGAAACGTGGGGCCTCAGCCTTACGCCTTCTGCATACAAGTGGCACGCATGTGGTTTTCACTGATATAAACATTAAAAATTTATTGACAGGGCCACAAATGCAGACAGATATAGGGTATGTATGGGACAGATATAGGGTAGGTATAGGACAGATATAGGGTATATATAGGACAGATATAGGGTAGGTATAGGACAGATATAGGACCTGCTCTATAATTTTCAGCTCTTCAATTTGGCCCAGATACACAGCCACAAAAAGAATGGCTGTATATATGGGTCCTTAGAAATGTATAGGTCTGTACTCTTATCCACAGTTGTGTATAAAAAGTCTGGTCATGTATATTACAGGTTACAACTCAATATGCCTCATATTAATAGCAGTGAACCCCATCATGTCCCTCACATTAACCCCCTGTGTGCTTTACATAAGGGATACTGATATGTGAGACATATGGAGGTGATAATTAAGTAAATATCTTCATTATATAGTACCCCCATATGTCACACATGTTATTAACTCTTATGTGAGCCACACAGGAGTTAATATGAGGGACATGATGGGGTTAATTGCTATTAATGTGAGGCACATGGAGTTACTAAAACTAAAGTAATAACCCCAAATGCCTGACATTCATAAGCATAGTTACTAACCTGGTGTTTTCTTTTACTTTCACTTTGTTCAGCTTCCTCTCCTCCTCTCCTATTCAGGGCTGCAGACGGCAGGAGCTCCTCCTCACATGTAGCAGCAGGTTCAAGGAGCCCTTATCCTGTGCAGTGAGAGGCTCACCTCTGATTGGTGGGCAGGGAGAGAAGGGGGCGTGTACTACACCTCAGCTCTAGCTAGCAGAGCAGTGAAGGGACGCTCCGTCTACATTTACAAGGGCACTGGCTGCTGTGCCAGCAAAATAGGTCTCCCGTGCCAATCTTAGCACGCGTCTGGGGAACTTTCCCCGCGGCACACCCGACCATGTGTCACGGCACACTAGTGTGCCGCGGCACACTGGTTGAAAATCACTGCCCTAGTTGAACCATTTATTGAGACTGGCGTGCAATATACTAATCTTAATAAATCTGCCCCGCTGAGTTTACCATCAAGAAAGTGCAAAGAAACTATATACATAGATGTTGAAGCAAAACTACAGAGGACTGAAAAGTCTGCTTTTAAAGGCGAAGGAACAGTTACCGTATATACTCGAGTATAAGCCGACCCGAATATAAGCTGAGACCCCTAATTTTACCACAAAAAAAACTAGGAAAACTTATTGACTCGAGTATAAGCCGAAGGGGATGGGGGGGGGGGGGGGGAAGCAGCAGCTACTGGAAAATTTCAAAAATTAAATTGGTCGGAGTTTTTGGGTGCAGTAGTTGCTGGGTGCTGGGAAAGGGGAAGGGGTGTTTTGTTTTATTTAGTTTATTTTTTTATTATATTTTTTTAAAGCCTCTTTTTTCACTATTTTATGGGAGATTCTATACATTACTATTGTGGCTGGTCAAAGAATTCCCCCCCCCTACAAAAAAATAAATAAATATATATATATTTTTTTTGCTTGACTCGAGTATAAGCCGAGGGTTTTTTTTTTCAGCACAAGAACTGTGCTGAAAAACTAGGCTTATACTCGAGTATATATGGTAGTTTTTCTAATAACAGTAACATTCATAGTTATCCTATAAAGGTTTGAGTGTAGAGTTTTACCAACAATTCCATCATCAGTTTCCCCATAACAATACTTACACAGGAGGCAAAACACAACCCTTCACTGTATTTCACTGCCTCCTTTATCCATAGACTTTGAATGAAGCAGCATTGCCGGCCAATATAATGTTCTAGAACTAAGGGCCCATTGCTGTTTGTGCCCATTATTAGGTCCTGTGGGGACTTTAAAATTCATCTGTCATTTTCTACAGTATAAAGTCTGTAAATGGAATACAGGTACAGTACTTTAATATCTTTCTGACAAAACAAGGGAGTGCTTACATGGCAAAATTTAGTATAATGCACGTTGTTCTGCCAGAGAACTCATTAGACAGTGGAGCAGGACTATAGCACATAGCTCTATTTTATATTTTATAGTTGGTAACAAGGCTTTATGAAATATTACTGCAATTACTTTTAGAGACCCCAAATTTATATAATAATTTTTAAGTAAGTCTGTTTTTTACAAAGTATTAAAACCAGAATAATATAAAATAATAAGGACACTAGTGAAAGTCAATTTCACATGAATATCTAATGTGTTGGCCTTAAAGTGATTCCTATAATTCTGAAAGGAAGCCTAGCACAAGATCAAAAAATAAAAATCTATACAGAAGTAATAAAATCGCAACAAGGAATGTACAAAAAAGGATTCTTCAAAGCTTTGTATAAAAAAACCCCTGCAAAGTCAAAATCTATGTTAGAAGATACATTGATAGCAGATTCCTTGCCCTGCATGACTTTCACATCATTTTCATGGTTTACCAGTTCTGTTTTATCCTTATAAACAAGTTTACAGTCAAAAAAATGTTTCAAGTGAATGCCCTCATTTTATTTTCATGTCATTTGTAGATGCTAAATAGCCATAATGTTAATGATGAAATTCTAACTACCCCTGCCTTTTATTAGCAGTAGTTCAACATAGAAAAAGTAACCAATAAACAGTGGTGGTGGCTGCAATAAGATAGACATTTATCAATGTACTGTGGTTCATGTTCTATCAAAGAACAAACACGTTCTCAAGTCTAGTAAGGGAAGCAACATACAGCATGGAGGTCAACATGGAGGCAATGTACCAGTAAAGGGGGTGCAATACCATGTAGGGGGCCAGGAAGGAAGTGTTATACCATTTTATGTCAATTTGGGGTCAGACAATGATGCTCTATACTGTGGACAAACACTGAACAGTCCACAGCCATAGGCTCCAATGTAATGTCTGTATATAAGACACCACCATGCAAGGATATAGCCTTCTGGGCACAGGCAATGTTAATAGATTCACGAAAAGAGGATATCCAGCACGGCAGTTAATCCAAATTAAAACTTAGCTTTTAATAGATAGAAACATACAGTCCAATAAAAATCATTAACAAGACATCGAGCCAAAAACAGATTTAAAATGCATTTTAAAATGAGGATTCACATGGACATACCAGACTGACGATAACGCCGTAACATGCTGGCCCGCTGACGCGTTTCAGAGATAGCTCCTTAGTCATAGCTATCACTACCAGTGTGAACATGATAGTATATACCTAAAACGTCCCTAATGAGATGTAATTGTTACACCTGGCACATACAACGAGTATACGTCATAAGATAAATACATTATAAAAAAAAATACACAAACATATGAATAAATATATGGAACAAACATTATAAGTGACCATGAATATGAATCCTGCAAAAAAATTGGAAAAAATTGGACAAAATATCAAAGCACAAACAGTGTGCAGATGCGTACTACAACAATGGAACTAACCTTGATAACATGGAAATGAGTAGGCCGAGGAGCAGGTAAGTGGAAACATAAAAACAATAATTGTATCATAATATATTACCATATTCCGGGGCTGTTGTGAAAAGATTTACTTACTATGGAGATGTGGTCACAATGCGGTCACATGATCAGTCACATGAATGTACACTGAAACAAACTTGCTATACGTTACTATGGACGCATAATTGTATTAAAGTGATCCAACGGCATATTAAACGATTTGTCTTGTAGTGTACTTCATAACAGACACTACAAGACAAATCGTTAAATATACTGTTGGATTACTTTAATACAATTATGTGTCCATAGTGACGTATAGAAAGTTTGTATGACAATGTATGATATATACATTGTTTATAGAAAAAAGATAAATTGGACTGAAAACTTATGCAATTATGTGAAAAACTTGAGTTGTTCAAACGATAAAAATAGCAAGTTATTTTCCAAAGTGACTTGTTCTGTAACATGTATTTAGATACATCAATCTTTATATGAGGGAAGAACATGCTAAGGGACACAGTACACGATAACTGTTATAATCCCAATCCCGACCAATAAGATAGCCAATAATGTCAGTATTTAGAAGAATTGTAACATAACCAAGAGTGTATTCATAAGGAACAGTTTACGTATCAGAAATTCTTGAAAAGAATGCAACATTATGTCCATAAGACCACAGTAATATGAATATAAAACAGCTTTAGGTGGATGGAAGTACAAAACAGCAAAAACACAACACATGAAAACTAGATGAAGGAGTTGTTAAATGTAGTGAAATCTCTTCAAGAGACCACTTCATTGACACTCTTTTTTTCCATCAAGATCCATGGAAGATACCTACCTAAAGGAGGACTACTCTCTTACCCAACCAAAGACCACTTTTTGAGCAAATATTTCAGTGATAACCCTTTTGAAAAGAAACAAGTTTGGCTAACATACACTATGAGACCAATATGGATGCAACTTTATGTAACACTGCATCACTGGACAGCAGCAAGCAAGAAACCTGTAAGGGATATATGTGGAGAAAAGTTGGCAAATCCCATTGGAGTATCCAATCTGGATGAGCTTAAGCTTTTGCAAAGAAGAATGGGCAATCTCAGTCTCTAGAGGTACAAAGCTCTTAGAGACATACCCCAAAAGACTTGCAGCTGTAATTGCAGAGAAAGGTGGATCTACAAAGTATTGATATAGGGGGACTGAAGATTTTTACACATCACACTTTTGAGATTTTTATTTGAATAAAATTTTGAAAACCATGTATAATTTTCGCTCCACTTTACTATTAAGTGCTACTTTGTGTTGGTCTATCACTTAAAATCTCAATAAAATACCTTTAACTTTGTGGTTATAAGGTGACAAAACGTGAAAAAGTTTAAAGGGTATGAATACTTTTGCAAGGCAGTGCAGGTATGTTATAACTGGTATTACTTTACATTATTGTTGTAATTTCTATGGCCAGGGATATTGTGTCCCCCATTTGCATGTTACATATTAACAGTGATTATAGTATTTTACTCTCCCTTTTCTGTTTGCTCATTCACTTTATTGTTGTAAATTTGATTTATTATTTTTTAATAAAATATTTAGTAATTTTTATTATATTTAAGATGGTCTTGTTCTGTTTGGCTAATATATATGTACATACCAAGGGTATGTAGACTTCCTATATTATACTGTTATTATATATTATCAAAGTATTTGTAGGTGGAAAGGTATGATTAACCTGGAATATAACACGCATGAGTGCAAGATAGCATAACAAAAGTTCACAGAGGTAGAGTTACCTGCAATTAAATGTCTATTAGGAGGTCAAGCACCCCAGAGGATTTCTTTGTCTGAATCGGGTGTGTTGCTGTTAGGGAATTGCTAGGACAGCAATTCCACAGTAGCTGTTGAAGCTTGGGACGGGACACAAGAGACAGTGAGCCATAAGTTGAAGCCCCCAACTGTCCCTTCCTATTGCCAGGCCCTATCCTACGTAATAGGCAGCAACCACGAAGACGGTTCCTTCCTGTATATGTGAGACACAAAACGCAGACAAGACGGACAACAACAAAGAGAGGTCAGCTAGCCAAGGGTCAGTTAACAGTCGAGCGATGCGGTCCAAATTGGAGTCCAAAGAATAGTCAGTAGGGAAAGACAAAGGTCAAGGATTATAATGCTAGCAAAAATAGTGACAGCAAAAAGCAAGTACGCACAAGGCTATAGCAAGCACTGGTGTGAATAAGAGCCAAGACTAAATAGGGGAGGAAGAAACCGACCTGAACCTGACAGGAAGGCAGGCTGTCAACCACAGGGCAAGACAAAATTTAACCACTTAAAGGACAGAGGCAATAAGGGCAGAAAATGGGAGTGGTGCAAATACAATCACAGAACTAGAGCCGTGTTCACACAGTGCAACTAAAAACTAAGCAAATTATCAACCTGCACATGCCTCCTGTGCCGCAGCACGCGAGCAGAGGGTGGCGCAGAGACCCGAACAGGCAGAGATGTTACAGTTACTATAGTTACTTTAATAGCTGTGATAAGCACTGTCATCAGTTTCTCCCAGCAGGGTTCGATTGTCAGGAGCAACCAGTTCTCTGAGGATTGATTCCTTTCCTGGGAGTTGAAGCAAGGGTAAATCCAGGGCCTGTAGAAAAGTTGGGAGGTCTTCTGCCATGGACAGATTGACAAATCTATCCCTAAGTTTCACTGGGATAGAAAAAGGAAAGACACAGCAGTTAGATATTCCATGGCCTTGAAGTATTGAAGTACATTGGTCTCAAGACAGCCCTCTGTCTCAATTTATGACGTGAGAGATTTGGAAACAGGGCAAGTATGGCGGGATCAGAGTTTATCTCTCTCTGCTCCCTAGCTTGTATCATTATCTCTTCCTTGAGAGCATTGTAGTCGTTTGCTGCATATGACATTGCAGAGCTTTGATGGGACTGAACTTCAGGGAGGGAGCGAGAGATTTGCCCTATCGAATTCGATTTGGGTATCTGCTGGGCATTCAAATAGTGAACTAAAAATGGGAATGAGATCTGGTTGTGGGTGGTTTATGGGGCACCTCTGATTCTGATGTTATACCTTCTATTTGTATTTTCAATGTCATCAACATGAGGCATCAACCTGCAGCATTGTGATGCCTGTGAGACAATGGTACATTTACGGTTTTGTGTAGATGTGACTGTGTTTTGAAAAGACTCTAATTCTTCCACCAGATTTTGGAGAGTGGATATGTCAAGCTTAACTCATCTCAAATCTTGGCACCAAGGCTTTTTTAAAAATCTTTGCCATGTCTCTCCATGTCCATCTTGCTCAGCAACAGGGCTAGCAGAGCTTGTTGTTCAGGAGGGTCATTAGGAGTGTCCATCAGGAGGCCATAGGCAGGGTGTGAGGAAACATATCCCAGATGTTTTCTGTTTGGTTTGTAAGTTGGGGAGCAGCTTTTTAGATGAAAAGGAGTTATCACTTAGGTGAGTATTAGAAAGGCACCCAGTGTGCGTCTTGAAGGATGCTGGAAACTGAAAGATGGCCTTTTCCATGGGCAGACCATTGTAAAGCAAGTAGTGTTTGTAGAGAGGTGAGGGAATCGCTGGTGTAGATGAACTCAGTGGTTGTGGTGATATGGGTGATGATGGTTTAGACCTCTACAGATCGTGGAGAGATTGAGGTGCTGGAACACGAGCACATGGAACGGAAGATGGCTGCTGTGTCTTATTCAGCATCATATAAGGAGGGCACAATGAGGTTTACAAGTCATGGAATGCTTTAACTGGTGTATTGGGAATTTTTGGACAGGTATGTATGGACAGGCTAGAATCCTCAGATCTTCATTCGCTGTCTGCAGACTGTTGCATCTCTGTCAGTTTGCTATTTCAGCAGGTTGAGATGCCGAGACACCTCTGGGGCTTTTTACATGTGTTTTTTCCCGATGTTTGATAGTTATTTCCCCCTGCTTAATAAGGCCAGAGAAGGAGCTCGCTCTAGAGATGTCTGTTCTCCAGGATACCAGGATATGCCCCCATTATTATCTACTTTTAACCTACCATCTTTCTGCCTATAAAATTTCAATTTTTACTCTGATCACTTTAAAGTGGATATCACTTACAGTTTGTGATGTTTACAATATTGGTAGATTTACTAGTCAGTACATACCCATAAGAGGGAAGAATTAACATGAAACACATGGAAGCAGCTACTCCCTAGAACTGTATGCCTGAAATAAGAGCACACATCGACTTCATTGGAACATCTTTCGGGAAACTTATAGAAAACTCTGGTGTGCTTTATCTCTTAGGGGTCTTGCTGTGTCTCCAGCATAAACAGTACATACACGACCTATAGCATTTATGCTCCAATTGTGCGATATCTTATAGAGCAAGGTTAAAGCAAGTAATTTTACATACATTTGCTGGGCCCTGCAGCATTAGCTTCCCAGTCATTGAAGCATGCCAAGTGAAGTGCAGTGTGATTGGGAAGTAACTAGAACCCCACTTTGTTCTTATGTTGAGAATCCGACAGAGATCAAAAAGGCAATTTATAATGACATTTTTCTGAAACAGAAAAGTACATGGCATAATCCAGCTAAACACGCAGATGAAGTATAATACAGGCTTGCAGTTTATCAGTAATGTTTTCAATTATAACTAGTAAAATACAGCAGCAATAGGCTATGCCATGAAAGTAATGTGTCACGTCATTTTGTAGCAAGTATATGCACTGTACTGTAAAGTGTAATTCACATCTTCCTATTAGGAGGAATTTTCTTAGACAAAATATTTCACATTCTGGACATCAGTTACATATTGTTGTGCTGCAGATGAAACCGGTGTTATAGTCAATCTTCCCCTATTGCTGATGATGTGCACTATCAAAGAATGCCCTGCAATTCCAGCTTTCTTGCATTTGCTGGTCAAATAAATAACCTTTATTGGCCTTCACACAATATAATGCCCCCATTGCTGGGCTCCACAATATATTACCCCCTTTACTGTCCCCCAAACAGTATTTTGCACCCTTTACTGGTGTCCATATGGTTTATTGCACTTTTCATTGGCTCCTTCAGTATGTTACCACCTTTACTGGTCTCCATAGAGTATATTTCCCCCTTTACTGACTCCCACACAGTATATTGTCCTTTTTCTGTCCCCCATACAGAATATTGTTCCATTTTTCGCCTCCGCACAGAGTATTTTCTCACTTTTTTGACCCACACACATTATATTGCCCCGTTTTATTTATCCTCACAAATACTTTCCACTTGTTTTGCCCTACAGAGTATTTGCACTTTTTTGCCCCATTTTGTTTGGCCCACAGAGTGACACTTTGGATTATTCCAACAGGGAGCTGCTAATGTTTTATTTACTCATCCCCACACGTCTCATGATCCACCTGCCCTTCAGCCTCTAGTCAGGTTTTTCAGCATTGGGAACTATTGTGCAGCACCCTTTGAAGGATGAAGTGGAGAATGAGTAAAATAAAGTAAAATTCTGGCTTCTACCTGTTGAAATAATCCAATAGGTGGCAGATTAAAAACTAAATAAACAAAAAAATGCCATAATGCAAAATTGATTTTTGATTCTCATTTGCCGTCTGTGGGGGACTGAACCTCGGACCCTGCAGAGATCAGCTGTTCTTTGTCATTGTTGGCAAAATTGTTGCTCATTCGCAATTACTGATCTAACCTTTTAATCAACTTTTCCCTAACCCCTCCCTTATCTTAAACAACCACCCCCCTTTGAATTCACTTTTGGTGTATTCTAGCACTACTATGTTTTTTGCAGTTTATATAGTTCTCTGCTTTAACCTGCTCTTTGTTCACAGGTTATGTTTTATGGTTTGTGGTTCATGTATGCATGTGTTCATTTTGGATATTTACATTGTCTGACCTCCCCACCTACTATGCTGGCATGGCTTCTATATGGTTAACAACACCGCACATCCTTTCCCTTTATCATGAAACTTTGTATATCCTCCCTGAATGTTAGGAGCTTAAATAGTCCATTTAAGTGAAGTTCAGTATGGATAGAGGAGAGAAGGCTGAAATGCGATATATATTAATGGTTCAAGAGATGCATTTCCATTCAGAAAATGACTAATCTTTCCTTCTCTCATATTTGTAAGTCTTATTGCATGGCTAAAGAAAAGGTGTACTTATTGCAATTAGAGACTTTGTTGCATTTATTTACAATTCTGTTTTGACAGACATCCAGGGCCATTATTTGGGCCTTAACTGTACCATAAACACCTTTGTTACAGTATACTTTACCAACAAACCTCAAAAGCCATACTGGAACTCCATCTTACCTAAAATTCAGTCCTTTGCCTATTAATGATTGGTGGCGATTTTAATTGCCTATCCTGATCTCTTCCTTGTCGGATCTTGGCCTATGGGATGCATGGAGATGCCAACATGGTAGCGAAAGGGATTCTAGATTTTTTTCTCCTCCCTTTTTTCCTCCTACTCCAGAATTGATTTTTTTCTGCCAAATAAATTGCGTCTCCTACAAACAATTTCCTCTTATATACGGCTGATAACTTGGATGGATTGTGCTCCGATTTCTCTGGTCTTCCGGGAAATATTTAATACATTACCTTAATACTGGCATGTGAATGACTTCATTCTAGATTATACTTCTTAATGTAGAAAATCTCCAAAAAGAACTACTAGAATTTTTTAACATTAATGCTTCTTCAACATCTGACCCCTGCACCTTGTGGAACACTCATAAAGTGTTCATGCGAGGGCTTAGAAACAGAGATCTAAATATATTGATGCTCTGTTGGCTCCTATTTCATCCCTCACTGATAAAAATAAACTCCATCCTACCTGGCAATGTCTACAGAGATACAGAAATACCAGATCCAATTGCACAGCCTACTGGCTCAGCAGCAGGATCCTAACTTCCAAAAATTCCAATGTCAAGCCTATGCACACAATAATAACTACTTTTAGTACTTCACATACTGTATATCTGTTATTTACTGTATGTATTATATGTTTTATTATATTTTCTGTATAGTTGGCCTGATGAAGACCCCAGTTGAGCATTGAAAAGCGTTGCCAGTGTATATGAACCATTAAAGAATTATTTACATATAATCGTTCCTTTTCCTGTGCTTTTAATCTACCACCTTAGCAGCGCACAATATTATATTCCAGTTTTTTTCCCCACATTTGTCTGTGTCCATTTCATTACCCTCAACTTGTTGGTTGGTCCATGGTATGTGCAGCAGCTGACTCTACGACTGGTACTGGGTTGCTCCAGCACTGGTTGCTCACAACCATTTTCTGAGGTGCTTTGAATTATTTTTCTTTTATGGAAATTCAATAATAGAACAAGTGGATTCCTTGACAAGAAAGTTAAACAAGCTAAACCTAAGTCCCAACTCTTAGATGCTCAGGGCTGGAAAATTGTTAACCCTCGACTGATTGCTGATCATTTCTGAACTTACTATCAATGTCTATATAATTTCAGGGTGACGCGGAGGTGTATAAACCATGTGTATAGCAGAAAGATGGGTTCCTGATAAATATCCCTCTCTTTAAACTCTCATCTGAACAACAACATACACTGGCTGCTCCCTTATCATTTCAAGAACTCTATAGTGAGCGGCGTAATAAACAGATCCCATTGACTTGAATGGGTGCTGGCATACACGCGCTCCCCATTGAAATAAATGGGAGGCTTTTTTAACTATTGCTTTCAATGTGATACGTGCGTATGCCAGCACCCATTCAAGACAATGGGATCTGTTTTTTACGCCGCTCACTCTGAACGAGTTTACGTTCAGAATGAGCGGAGTTTAAACTCCGTGTGAAGGCTCCCTAAGTCTGCCAAATGGCTGCAAAGAAAACCAATAATAACCACAAATTGCTGCAACAACACAATGTGCTCATCTGTTAGCTGTCACAACTATATAAAGGCAAATGGGTCAGGCTGAGACACAGCTGTAAGGGTTCAACAACTTGCATGCATTTCATTTTTGAGAACAGTCATCTCATGCAACTGATAAAGTTACCCAAACAGATTACACAAGAGCTATCATACTAGGCAAAATAGGAAGTGAAAGCATCAACTTGCTATACACAGCTGACAATAGTGTAATACCATGTATGTTAGTTACACAATTATAATATTACATTTCTTTCAGTAGTATTACTTACCATAAACTCTTCTAAGGACTGATAGGTTTTTCCCCGAAATTCACAGTAATTCTTTTTTTCTTTACACTGGGGACAGCACTGGCTGTTGTCAACTTGAATACAACGTGGGTGTAACTTTGGGCACTCTGGTTGAATGCAAAGGGGCCCCTCCTCCGTACAACGACAAGGGCAAGCTGAAGGTCCAGGTGTAAACTTTTCCCCAATAGCATACACAAAACCACTTTCATCCACACAACCTTTCCCCCGATAATCTGGGTAAGCATATTCCTCTGGAGCCTCCTGCGTTGTCACTATATCCTCCTGGGGCTGGTCTTGCACCACATCTGATTGCATTTGTGTAACAGTCCCTGATTTAGTGCTCATAGTTTGAGTTGTTAAAGTCTGTTTCTGTCTAGTCAAAAAATCCTTGTTTAAAATAATTTTGTTAGTTGAATTTTTCCAGTCTTTTATAGATTCTTCTTTTTCTGTTCTGTTTATATTTAGTAATCCCAAGTTTGTTTGGCTTTGATTATCATGAGTCATATGATCCCTCTTTTCTTGACTGTTTTTTAACTGTCCGTGGCCTTGTCCCTGTGTAAGATTCTGGACACGTATAGTAGGGTTGCATAGGGCAACCATCAGGCAACATGTCACAAGCAGAGAGCTTGAAAGAGCTCCAATTGCCATTACAGTGGGGCTGGGCATTTCCTAGCACATCACCGGGTCTGAGCTCCTTCATTCAATGTTGATTGGTGGCTTCACATTCAAGTCTCTGCATGATATAAAAGTCTGTTTAGTGCATTATTTTAACATCGACATATTATCATTGGGGATCTCTGTACAAAACAGTCATATCTATAGTGCCAGTTATCTTGGTGCAAAATGTAAATTAGTGAACTTATAACTAATTCTCTGTGTGTCTAGAAGCTAAGGGATACATGCAATGGTAATTGTTAGCCTTGCTATTGCTTCAAATAGTGTGTAGGGAGGAAACCTAAGGCTAAGGCCCCACGTTATGAAAACACAGCTTTTTTTGTTGCAGATTTTGTTGCGTTTATTTAAGCCAAAGCAAAGAATGGCTACAAAAGGAATGGGAAATATAGAGGAAGTTCTTATACTTCTCCATTCTGCTCAATCCACTCCTGGGCATGGCTTAAAAAACCCCAACAAAATCTGCAACAAAAAAAGCTGCATTTCCACAACATGGGGCTTTAGCCTAAGTGTCCATTCACATGAAGCAAAATGGTGAGGAATTTGGTGTGGAATTTCAGTGCTGAAAAAAAAGCATCCCATTAACTTCAATGGGTTCCTTTTTCTGCTAGCAGAAAATCAATGGGAGGCTTTTTTTCAGGGGTATAATTCCACACTAAATTCCTCACCATTTTCATGCGTGTGAATGGAACCTAAGACTGGGTTCACACGGAGTATTTTGGCTCGTAATTTGGTACATAGACACCGCGGGAGCTTTTGCGCGCCGTATACGCTCCCATTGTTTTCAATGGGAGCCGGTACCGTATACACAGCGCTATTTTGCGGCCGCCGCAAAATCACGGCCGCAAAATAGCGCTGCATATATGGTACCGGCTCCCATTGAAAACAATGGGAGCGTATAAGGCCCACAAAAGCTACCGAGGCGTCTACGTACCAAATTACGAGCCAAAATACTCCGTGTGAACCCGGCCTAAGGCTAAAACCGCATGTTGAGAAAACATGACATTTTACACTACCTGCAGTATTCTGGTAATCCCATCCACACATAGCACAAAACAATCCGCTTTGGAAAAGCTACGTTTTCAAAAATCGCAGCATGTCAAGTATGCCTGTGGAAACTCTTGCGGTTCCGTATAGGTTTAATAAGGGAAGAAAATCCACAGATAAAAACAGCAAAAATGCAGTGATAAAAGCAGAGGGTTTTTTTTTGTTTTTTTTGCTGCATTTCACTATGTTTTAAGGTATTTTCACATAGTGAAATTTGTACTAATGAAAAATACAACTGCGATTTGAAGCTGAATTGTTCTGATTTAATAAATTCTGCCTTGGAATCCGCTCCGAAATTTACAAATCTGGCACCACACAATTCACTTCAATGGGATTGATAAGGCAGAATCCACTTCAGACATGACATGACACTTTTTACGCTAAGTGACAAAAATCAGGATAGAGGATAAAAATCATCACCTGCCTCACACTAACATGAATTTAATCCACTTCAAGTTCATCCATGTGAAAATTTCTGTTCCAGAAAAACTTCAAATCTGACATCCATCCCATGCACTTACAGTAAATGGCGTTTGCAAAAATAACATATTTAACTTTATGAGCCAGATTTCTGGTGCATATATTTTTGGCAGTTAAACTGCCATAAATTAATATACCCCTTCCAGAAAATAGAGAGACTCCAAGTTATTTTACTAGGATTCAGCGACAAATAGAAATTGCAAATAGAATGTGCCCTTCCTGGGAGTTTTATGTTCAGACATTTCCAACAAAGACACGTAATAACTGTACATAAAAAATGTTCACTTTCATTTTACAGAATTTTTATATTTTGTATACTCTTTCTTAAATGGTATGAGGACAAGGAAAACAGAGAAGGTCGCCACAAAACTAACATTTGCCTCTTAACATCAGTGGGGCCAATTTATTACTACCGGCGCCTTTCATTTTAATCTTTTAGTACAATGGCGCATCTGATTTATTAAGAGTCTCTGGTCTCTAATATTAAATAATAAACAGACACAAACTTTTCACTGGTGTTATACATGAAAAATAAAGCATGTTTGAAAACTTAACAAAATTCACTGCACCTAAAACGCATGCATTTTTTTCTGACGTGGATTTTGATGTAGCCTTGTTTTGGGAGTGTTTGAACAGTTTTGTAATATACTTAACCTATCTAACTGCCTTTTAATAGAAAACAGGCTCTACAATTCTCCCTAGTAATTCTGAAAATGATTTTATATCACAAGAGAAAAATCTTTCTTGTATTATATGTGTTACCAAGACTGTAGTAGTATTCATAAAACAACCTGAAATATCAATAGTTACATACAAAGTTGGGAACTTGAGCTTTATATGTAGCAGTTCATGCTACATATAAAAATCACATTCCCGAATGTATTTTAACTAGTGATATCTCCAGTTCACTTTCAGCTAGTACTGCAATCTTGGCAGAACCAAAAGTTAACCACTTTCTGACTGCAGATGTGGGGTCTTTAAGGATGGCGGATGGTCTGGTAATGTAGAACAGAGACCCAGCACTAATGCTCATGATCAGAGTACACTCTGATTGTGGGCATTGTGTGGCTACCCCCCCCCCCCCCTCAAAGTAAAATAAATGGCCCCGGGCTCCCACATTGGCCCAGTACCTTCCATGATGTAGGACAACTCCACCATGAGAGATCACATCATGGCAGCTGGGAGCCTTATAAAGGCGTCAAATAAATACCCCCCAATTATAGGATTGGAGCCTAGAGTTATGATGCCCAGCTTTCTAATCCAAAGTAGCTTATGAAAGAGATACAATGCCAAAACAATCTTACTGAATTGCATGGAGAATTCTGGAGAAGAGCAGAGATTTAAGGCACAGTAGGCTATTTAGCAGACGCTATGATGTTATGTGTGATACAGAAACAACCTTATTGGAGGTCAATAAAAAAAAAAATGGTGCCAAATGGGTCCTAGGATGCCACGACCGGTATTGGAAATGAATCAATGTCTCTTCCAGTATATACAAATGGGCCAGAGTACAATAAAGAAGATGGAACAATAGAAAAGGTAAGGAACAAAGTAAGTATAATCCGCAGGACAAAGAGGGAAGGGTAATATGTGTTAGGGCCCGTTCCCACGAAGTAATGATATGCTCATTCTGACACGTAAACACGTGTCAGAGTCAGCGCTTCAAAACAGAATCCCATTGACTCTGACACGTAGTTGCAAAGCCTCTCAAGTGGTGTGAGAGATCCATAAAGGTTATGTGATCTCCTCAGAGAGACATAGAGGTGATGTAGTTGAGCATATTAACAACATGAACAAAGATTTATGGGAGGTTTTTGAAGAACCAGAGTGCCATTAACTCGAATTTGAGCGAGGTGGAATTAATATAAGGCTCAGATACTAGATAGCGTCTAGTGGTTCCTAGGCCCACATGAGTCAGGGTGGCCTTAAGGAAGGTACAAATTTTCACTATGACGATTTCATTCTTGGTTTTGGTTTTCAAATACTGATACAAAATACTGACCGAATTCCCAAGGCTGGGGACACACAGAACTGACATGCTGCTGAATTTCCAACAGAGAAACTCATGAACATGTTTCCCTGAAAGCCTGAAGGATTGTTCAGGTTTTGAAGAATTTGCAATGTAAAGGTTAAAAGCCATAGGTAAAAACTGCAGTAAAGGTCACTGCACAAAATCCTTATTCACATGGTGAGTGATTTTTATCAGTAATTGTGAGCCAAAACGAGGAGGCTACATGATATACATAATAGTATACAAAGGTATAGAAGAAAGATTGGCACTAGAGATGAGCGAGTACTGTGCACCTGGTACTTCCGCTTTGACGGCGGACGGCCGCTTAACCCGGCTACGTCCATTCATTTCTATGTGAGCGTGCTGTTCAGATTGGCTGATCCGAACAGTACTCGCTCATCTCTAATTTGCACCTGTTTTTAACCAGCACCTGGATTTGACACACAGTCACTGGTGCAAATTACTGACCAAACATTGACCGTGTCATTGAGGCTGGGGCACCATGTGGCTAAAACCAAAAACTGCAAAGTGGATGGGATAATAGTAAATTTCATCCACAAATTAAAGAAACATATGCTCAGCGGAAATGCTGCGATTTTCAAAAATCGCTGCATGTAAACTATACCTACAGAAACGTCAGCGGATTCTCTATAGATATAAATGAAGCAGAAATCCCACAGAGGAAAAGCACTGTGGGAAAAACCGTGATGTGTTTATTACTGTCACAGTTATTACTGCAGCGCTTTTTCACTGAAGGTTCTTAGCCTTAGGGTCTGTAAGGATTAGCAATGCTTCTGCTTTCCTTTTTTTTTGTAAACAAGTACTGTCCATTATCGTACTGAACAACCGAAAAAAAAAGTTAGGTTAGGTTTATTTGTTACATTTTATACATCTTAATAAAAATTAGATATAGATATTAAAATTAAATATATCTTATCTACATTTGTGTATCTTAGAAATCATCAAGTACCTAGAACATGAAAAGGCAACATCTAGATCTAACTGGATTTTACAACATGTCAATGAAAACCTGACAGGCACTTGTCAAAAAGTGAACAATGAGTGATGAATAGAGATGAGCGAACAGTGTTCTATCGAACACATGTTCGATCGGATATCAGGCTGTTTGATGTGTTCGATTCGAATCGAACATCACGTGGCAAACTCCCAAAAAATTTGATTCCCCTCCCACCTTCCCTGGCGCTTTTTTTGCACCAATAACAGTGCAGGGGAGGTGGGACAGGAACTACGACACAGGAGGCATTGAAAAAAATCGGAAAAAAGTCATTGGCTGCCGAAATCAGGTGACCCCCATTTTAGACGAATAGTGGATTTCAGATCCGGGTCATATGAGAATGTGAACTTTGTGACTAAGAGACAGGGATAGCTGTACAGGCAGGGATAGCTAGGATAACCTTTATTTAGGGGGGAATGTTATTAAAAATAACTTTTTGGGGCTCTATCGGGTGTGTAATTGTGATTTTTGTGAGATAAACTTTTTCCCATAGGAATGCATTGGCCAGCGCTGATAGGCCAGAGTTCATAATTCGGCCAATCAGCGCTGGCTCTGCTAGAGGAGGCGGAGTCTAAGATCGCTCCACACCAGTCTCCATTCTGGTCCGACCTTAGACTCCGCCTCCTCCAGCAGAGCCAGCGCTGATTGGCCGAATTATGTACTCTGGCCAATCAGCGCTGGCCAATGCATTCTATTGGCGTGATGAAGCAGAGCTGAATGTGTGTGCTGAGCTCAACTACGCTAGTGGCGTAGCCGAGAGTTCAGTGCACAGCCAGCTCTGCTATGCCGGAGATTGAACTCTCAACTACGCCGGTGGCGTAGCCGAGAGTTCAGTGCACGGCCAGCTCTGCTATGCCAGAGATTGAGCAGAGTTGGCCGTGCGCTCCGGTGGTGTAGCAGAGCCGAGGGTGCAGAAGGATTCAAGCGCACACTCAGCTCTGATGTAGCAGAGCCGAGGGTGCAGAAGGATTCAAGTGCACCCTCAGCTCTGATGTAGCAGCGCCGAGGGTGCAGAAGGATTCAAGTGCACCCTCGGCTCTGATGTAGCAGAGCCGAGGGTGCAGAAGGATTCAAGTGCACCCTCAGCTCTGATGTAGCAGAGCCGAGGGTGCAGAAGGGTTCAAGCGCACACTCGGCTCTGATATAGCAGAGCCGAGTGTGCAGAACGGTTCAAGTGCACACTCCATCTGGAGATGTAGCCGTGCTGATGCTGTCAACACTGCTACATCTCCGATCGGACCACAATGGAGACTGCTGTGGAGTCCACAGCAGTCTCCATTGTGTTTCAATATCAGATGTAGCAGTGTTGACAGCATCAGCACGGCTACATCTCCGGACGGAGTGTGCGCTCTAACCCTTGTGCACACTCAGCTCTGCTACATCAGAGCCAAGGGTTCACTTGAACCCTTCTGCACTCTCGGCTCTGCTACACCACCGGAGCGCACGGCCAACTCTGCTCAATCTCCGGCATAGCAGAGCTGGCCGTGCACTGAACTCTTGGCTACACCACGGGTGTAGTTGAGAGTTCAATCTCCGGCATAGCAGAGCTGGCCGTGCACTGAACTCCCGGCTACACCACCGGCGTAGTTGAGCTCAGCACACACATTGAGCTCTGCTTCATCACGCCAATAGAATGCATTGGCCAACGCTGATTGGCCAGTTTACAGAATTCGGCCAATCAACGCTGGCTCTGTCGGAGGAGGCGGAGTCTAAAGTTGGACCTGAATGGAGACTGGTGTGGAGAGATCTTAGACTCCGCCTCCTCCTGCAGAGCCAGAGCTGATTGGCCGAATTCTGTAAACTGGCCTATCAGCGCTGGCCAATGCATTCCTATTGGAAAAAGTTAGCTTGCGAAAATCGCAAGCTGACAGGGATTTCCATGTAATAAAGTGACTTATATGCCCCCAGACATGCTTCCCCTGCTGTCCCAGTGTCATTCCAGGGTGTTGGCATCATTTCCTGGGGTGTCATAGTGGACTTGGTGACCCTCCAGAGACGGATTTGGGTTTCCCCCTTAACGAGTATATGTTCCCCATAGACTATAATGGGAGCGACTGTTCGAATCGGATTTCGAACTTCGAACATTTTGGTGTTCGCTCATCTCTAGTGATGAACTATGGTTGTCAGGCAGCTTACACAGTCACTCTTTCAAGAAGGTCTTTATGCAGTTGGTTATAAAAGGAATCGCTGCCTTGTCACTTCCAACTATTGTAGAACTGTATCTCAAAAATATTTGTTGTTGCCTAGTATTGTAACCTTGTAAGAACATAATATGTTAAATAATCTTCAACATAATGTCCTAAATAACCCCTTCAGGTAATAGCCACCCTCCCCCTTCCCCGCCCCGCACATAGATATTGATGACCCCAACAGGGTCGCCATTACAAGCTTAATTTCATACTTACCTCTGCTTCCTGCAAAGTGAGGATGTGGCACCTGTAACAAGTGCAACCAGTTTGACCCCTATAGCTGTTTGCTCTGTCTTTGGCTGGAAAGAAACGTTTTGATCAAAGACCATACATAGCTAAGGTTGACCATGATAACAGGTCCATTTTTAGGTTTACATGCCCCCCACTGACATCAGCAATGATGTCCCAATTGTGCTACATTACCGCCGCATCCAATCACAGGCCTCAGCACAAATGGCATGTGACTACTTACTTCTAGTTGTCGAAATGGCTCCTGCTCAATCGTAGGAGCCATACGGTTCCTATGATATCCCAGAGTCTTGTGAAGGCTCCCAAATGACTGTGTGTCAAATCCAGGTGCTGGTTAAAAACAGGTGCAAATTTTTCCCCTATACCTTTGTATACTATTATGTATCTTATGTAGTCTTTTTTTTTTTGGCTCACAATTACTGATGCAAATCAATGACCATGTGAATAAGGACTTTGTGCAGTAACCTTCACTGCAGTTTTTACACATGGCTTTTAACTAGAGATGAGCGAACACTAAAATGTTCGGGGTTAGAAATCCGATTCAAACAGCCGCTCACTGTTCGACTGTTCGAACGGGTTTCGAACCCCATTATAGTCTATGGGGGGAAATGCTCGTTTCAGGGGTACGCAAAATTCGATCAAATTCTACTTACCAAGTCCGTGAGTGAGGGTCGGGCTGGATTCTTCTCCCTGCGCAGCGTCCCCACATCCTCTTCTGGCCTTGAATTCACTCTGCTAGGCATTGGGCCGCACTACAAGCGGACATGCACAGTCAGCTCTACCAAGGCCCGATGCCTGGCAGAGTGAATTCAGAGCTGGAAGAGGATGTGGGGACGCTGCGCAGGGAGAAGACTTCTAAAGGTAAGAGAAGAACCAGCGTTGATTGGCAATGTATAGCATTCTGCCAATCAACGCTGGTTCTGCATTGAATCTTAACTTCGAACAGCTAGTAGTACTCGATCGAGTACGAGTATTTCGAATACCGTAGTATTCCATCGAATACCTACTCGATCGAATACTACTCACTCGTCTCTAATTTTAACCTTTACATTGCAAGTTCTTCAAAAGCTGAAAGAGATTCCGGCAGGTATGCCTAGGCAAAAATTTCAGGTGGTTTATTTTGTAGCTTTCAGTGAAACATGTTTATGAGTTTATCTATTGGAAATTCAGCAGCAACTCAGTTCTGTGTCCCCAGCCTTGCAAATTTGGTTAGTATTTTGTATGGGTCCATTCACATGGAGGAAAATGGTGAGGAATTTGGTGTGGAATTTTCCACGCTGAAAAAAAAGCCTCCCATTGGGTTCTGCTAGCTTTTTTTTTTTTTTTTTTTTTTTTTACAACTAGCGGAAAATTCCACTAGTGGAAAAAAACTAGCATTGAAATCAATGGGAGGCTTTTTTTTTTCAGCGTGGAAAATTCCACACCAGATTTATCACCATTTTCATCCATGTGAATGAACCCTATCAGTATTTGTAAACCAAAAACAAGAATGAAATCTTCATAGTGATAATAGAAAAATTTGTACCTTCATGATCTGGAAACACTACTGGTTTTGGCTTACAAATACTAATGATAACTCTTAACCATTTAGAAATCTCCTTGGGCCACACATGGTGTATTAGCAGCAGGTTAGCAGCTGTCAGTATGGCCATCAGCTAATCTGCTGTGATATACAGTACCTGTATTATGGATGGAAATAAACACATCCGTGCTGTTGAATAGACACATTGTACTGTGGGTTTCTATGAAGGTGCCTGTTTGCATACAATACCAAGTGGATTTCTGACAATGCTGCAGGTGTCTACTTTAAGAAAATATATAGGTACGGGGGGGGGGGGGGGGGTTAGAATTATTTTTTAATGTTACAATTTAGGTTTTATTTGTCCATCTCAAAACTGTGAAAATTGCTCTGGCTACTGGAGGTGCAAAATTTCCGGAGACCCCTGGCAGTGAAAGGGATAAAGACCTTTTCTGTATCTAAACTGAGCACCAATAATCAAATCCGGAGGTGACATCTATCAGATCAATTGTCCTCTTAGTATTATCACCACCTTGATGGAAGGTACAAACACAACCTGACCTTAATGTATCAGAGAAGAGAAACAAAGATTGAGTTGTGAGGCCAAAATCTTGGTGAACAATTTAAAATTAGTATTTAAAAGTGCTATGGCTCTAACATTTTTGCAATCTAAGTGAGCTCTCCCAAGCTTCGGGATGAAAGTGATGAAGAAGAGAGGCAGAGATGGAAGCCCACCCATGAAAGTACTGAACAGGGATTGTATGGCGGAGAAGAAGTTTTGATCTCGAAACTTTGTTGTACAAGCATGTAAAGCTGTCTGTGCCCAGTGATTTCTCATTGGGAATGTCTTTGATCATATTTTCATTTGCATAAATGGAATGAGCATTTTCAACCTCAATTGGGTTGGAGGGGAGAGCAGTCAGTAAAGGAATACAGCTTGGCATTGTACTCATAATACATGCATGCAACCTCAATGGATCATAAATTACCGCACCATCAGAGCACCGGAGGTCATACCTGTATGCTGAACCCTTTTCCACCTGGTCGCTATAGTTTCCTAGCCAAGAGTGTGTGGGTTTGTTAGCCCGATTGTAATATTGAGGGTTTTTTTGTGTATAAAAGTAACTTATCCACCTTTTGGAGTAGAATATCTCCGGGCTCTAAGATCAATTAACGATTTTAAAAGTCATTGTGGGCTGCTTCGGCATATGTTATTCAGTGCGTTGCAGTTAGGAGTGGAGGTCAATTAAGCGGGTATCATTGTTTTAGTTTGGTTCCTATAGCTATGCAGTGACCTCTTATCATGCCTTATAGGCCTCCCACAGTATCACTTTGGAAGCAACAGTCTCCTCATTGAGCTAAAAAAATAATTGAGATGGGACTGGAGTTGCTCACGGGTCTTTGCCCTCTGAAAAAGGTTCTCATTAAGCCACCAGTGACAAACTCTGGTGGACGCATTGTGGGTAACCAGATCAATCATTACAGGGGTGTGATTCAAGCAGGTAATAGAACCTATGGAGACCCCATAGGGAAGATGCAGAGCAGTAGCATTCTATATGGGAGAAATCTATTGGGGGGTTAATAAGTGTAAGATTTATCTGAAGGCTGGTTGATCCACCACAAATCGTACATATTATCAATATAATAATGACAATAATGACAATTCTCATCAGACTGAGAAAATGGGCTGATAGGTGTCTTTGCACAGAATTTGGTGGAATACTCATGAAGGTCTGGCGATCCATCCTGTTTAAAGGACATATTGAAATCGCCATCAATAATAACAGCTGCGGACGGGAGTTTGGATACCTTGTTGAGGACTGGAGTGATGAAATCAGGCTGGGAGGTATCAGAGGCATAGATGTTACATAGTGTGATGGTTTAGCTCCAGTTTATAATGGAGTATAACAAATCTATCACATGGATGAAAGATAGAGGTAGCAACTTACAGGGTACAAGAGAAGGAAATGAATATAGCTGTCCCCACTCTTGCTATCAGTAAGTTGCTAAGAAAATGATAGGCAAGTGGCGAAGGGCAAAATTAAAGGAGCAAGAGGCATCAAAATGGATCTCTTGACAACAATGTCAGCCTTTATGGTACTTAGGGGCAGGGACCATCTTTTGCTTCACATTAGAGCTTAGATCTTTTGCATTCAAAGAAACTATCTTAGCCATGAGGAAGGAGGGTAGGAGAGACACAATAGTTGAATAATTCACTCCAGAAGCAGCAATGGTGAGAAAACCTGAAGGATCTTAAAGGTAGTCATGTAATCTTTAGGGATGGGACAAGGATAGAGGTAGCATCCTGGATCAGCGGGGTGTGGGAAAAAACAGAAGGAAAGGGGGGAAGACAACAGAACGCAGAATGAAACATTAAGAAAATAATCATTAGATCCAGGGAGTACCCCTTCTGGCAGGGGCTACAAAGAAAATAGTAGTGATGAGTTAACTACACTGGTGAGCCGTACAAAATTAGATATAGCATGACTATAAAAAGTGAACAGAACTATCTGGCTCCAGCAAAGATGCAACGGCATTCCCTACTTAAAGCATATGCTAAAGGTACAAAAATAACGAAGCAATGAATATAAAAAAACACAGGGGAAGACCTGGCATAGAGACTATAAATCAGAATGATAGTATGGCAATAAACAATAGAACAATGGAATAGAGAATGGAAATCCTCAAAGGCACCAGGAATACTCGCAGTGCGGTGGATGAGAGAATCTAGATGAGAGGAAATTAGAGGGAATGAGAGGGAATTATGTACTGTGATAGACAGACCCTTAATATTAACCCCTTAAAGACGCAGGGTGGAAGGAAGGTAACCCTTCTTCAAGGTGACTGTTTTCTACACAGGAAGTGGAAATGGGGAGGGGGGATGTTTTTTCTTCGGTTATACTAATAAAGCCCCTTTGTATCGTGTATCTTGCCTCTTGGTCTAATAGTAGCCAATTGTTCATTGTTACAGACCGTAAAAACAAAGGAGAAACCCCAGTGGTATGGTAGTTATTGTTCACACAGGAAGGACAGCAGGGGTCACAGGTTCCTTCTTTTTTGAAGTTTGAATGGGGGCTCCATCAAAGTCAAAGTCCCTCTTAGTGCCTGCTTGTGACATGATGGCATTCTTAAGCTTACAGTCCTGCACTCAGTAAATTACATCCCTTGGGGTAGAGGTGAACCCCTGTAGGCCCTAGAGTTTTCTCTCTAGGTCCACAGACCTCAGAGATTATGTCTAAGTTATAACGCATTGTGCTCCTCATCCTAAATAAGGTCAAGGACTACAATCTGGTCGTGATAAATCAACCTGATAGGCCCGGTTCATATCTGTGTTCTCGCCATTCCGTTCCCCGCTCCGCATGAAAAATGTGGACAGAAAAGTCCTGCAAGTAGCACTTTTCTCTCCAAATTTTTCATGCGGAAACCGAGCAGAAACCACATGGTCCCCGGTATAACCTATGGGGTCTGCTGGTTTCCTGAGGTAACTGCTCTTTTATGCAGATTATGTTTCCATTCAGAGATTCCTGAAGCGGATTCACTGGACGGAAACCCATGTGCAGATGTGAACTGGGCTTAAGTATATAAACCATAAATAAAGGAAGCAAAAATTGATGCAGAGAGAATAATTACCAATGAGTATAATAATTATGCGTAATCATTCTTCAACTACATAAATGAGAAACTAACAATGTGGGCCCCACCTTCAAAGAGGTAACATAAACAAATAACTGTACCTCGATGGCATACATCTCTGATTTCTGAGGGAATTATGTACCATGATAGACAGAACATTAATATTAACCCCTTAAAGACCACGGGGTTCATTACTACTCCATGACTTTTTTCACACGTTCTTTCCCCGCATTGCAAAAATTCAGAACTTTTTTTATTTTAATCTAGTTATGTGAGGACTTTGTGTGACAAGTTGTACCTTCATTTAGCATCATTCTGGGGTACATATAATGTTTTGATTAGCTGGTATTAACTATTTGGGGGGTCCATTTGAAAAAACCCACAATTCTATCATAATTTTTTGCATTTTGTGTTTAAAGCATTCACTCTGCATTAAAAATGACACCTTTGTCCGGTGGGTCATTATGATTACAGTGATACCACGTTTAGGCTAAGGCCCCATGTAGCATCCAGCAGCAAAAAAGCACTGCAGCAAAAAATGTGGTTTTCCCAGAGCGCTTTTCACAGAAAGTTTGCAGAGGTTACCTCTGCGGACTTTCTGCTTCAGTTATAAAAGTAGGGAAACTGCCAGCATTTTCATAGGTATAATTGATATTTCTACCATTTCCAAAAAACGTAACGGTTTTGGAAATTGCAGCATATCTGCCGCGCAGATTTTTCCACAAAGTGGGCATGGGATTTGCAAGACCCCCATCCACTTTGCTGTGACTGTAAAACGGTGCATTTTTTTTCCCACAGCATTTATGTTATGTGGGGCCCCGACCTTATCTTGCTTTTATTGTGTTTTAACAGTTTTTACAGTTTTTTTTTTTTTTTTTTACTGTTTTGTTGATGGAAATATGTAAGGGCTCTATTTGCAGGGAGAATTCTACTTTTTATTGGCACCAATTTTTGGCATGTCTTTTTGATAACTTTTTATTGCTATTTTTTTAAGGAAAGGAGGGAGACCAAGATACATTATTTTGCGCACTGCGGTATATCTTTTTACAGTGTACACCATATAAGATAATGATATTCTTGGATAGTAGGGGCATACATGCACATAGGAATACCTAACATGTTTATTTATGTTTTGGTTTATGTTGTGTTTTTTTATGTAAAGCTGTGTTTTTAGCCTTTTTTATGTTTATTTTTATTCATTACTTTTAAACTTTTTTCCTATCCCTCAAGGGGACTTGAACCCTAAATCTCTGATTCCCAGCGCATAGGACTGAAATATATATTGTACTAGCAAGAGGACCCGGCTTCGCATGGGTATATTTCATTTTTGTTTGTGTACTGGCCCTATAAGAATTGCCCAGTTTTGAAGTCGTGTATTTTGTATGTCGTTTGTGTGTGTCTCTGCCCGCGACTTCGTCTGCGTGTTGTTGGCGTCGATGATCCGTCTATAGTCAGCAAATTACTGCCGTTGATGGTTTGCCTGCTGTGGCGTTTCGGCAGCTTTTAAGCTGTCCTGCTGCTGAACTTCTTCCTCACACCATGCCTGTGATTGTTCCGGAATCTCAGCAGCTTGCTGGGACACCATATAATGAGTGTGTTATTGGCGTTGATGATCAGCCTGTTCCGGCGTTTGGGAAGCCGTCAAGCTGGCCTGCCGCTGAACTCATTCCTCACGCTGTGCCCCTGATTGTTCCGGCATCGCAGCAGCTCGCTGGGAAGCCATATAATGAGCGTGTTGTTGGCTTTGATAATCCGCCTGCTCTAGCATTTTGGCAGCTGTCAAGCTGGCCTGCCACTAAACTCGTTCATTGTGCTGTGCCCATGATTGTTCCGGCATCTCAGCAGCTCGCTGGAACGCCATATAATGAGTGTGTTGTTGGCGCCTATGATGCCCATCAGCTCCACTTGAGGAGAACTCCCTGACTTCTGGTTCCTTCATAATTTTGCAACAAATTAGTTTTTCTTTTTCCCGGCATGTTTAAAAGTAACAAACTGCCAGTTTGGATAAAAGGGGTTTTCCCATCCAGTGTGTGAGCACTGCCAGGAGCAGATCAGATAATATGCAAATGTGGGTACAGAATTCACTGAGGGTTAGTATGTGTTTACACAGAGAGATAACAGACCTGGGACCTGAGATAAGGCTGCTGCAAGTGCAGTGTAATATAGTATGTGACCATAAATCCATAACAGTTGTGAAGCCATGTCATTTACTGGCAAAAAAAAAGTAGCCTATGTGTTAATCGAGGTTACAAACTATCTATGTGCCAAGTTTCATTCAAATCCATTCAGCTGTTTTTGCATGATTGAATAACAAACACACAAACACACAAACTTTCACATTTATAATATTAGTAGTATTTCAGTACATCTTACAAAGGACACCATGTGATCTGTGCATAGGCTATCAGGAGGCCATTGCTGACTGCCATGGTGATCCTGTGATCTTATCGGGGGAATCCAAGGGGTGACAGGGGGCCGTGATCCCTGTTGATCATCCAGGAGGTTAATCTGTCAGTCAGAGTATCTTCTAAGTCTTGTGGTTAGTCCCAGGCCTCGGTTTTATAACATGATCGATTGCTGGAAGTAATGCCCTGCGCACGGGAGCATTACTGCGGTGTATTATTACAGCACTATGCATTAACTACACGCATAGTGCATTGTAATTGTAAGGCGCTGAGCAGGAAGGGGTTAAAGTATTTAGTAAGAACCAGGTTTGCTCCACAGGATTACTGTAGATATTACACACTGGGCCTAACTATAACTATACTTTAATCCATCATCTGTCCTTTCTTGTAGTAATGAAATATTGTATATTCGGTACTGCTGTCATCTACCTCAGAACGGAGGACGTCAGTGAAGAGTAAAGTGTCCATGTCCTTCATTGCTGGTGGGTGACCTCATGTGAGAAGCAGGGGTTAATGTCTGAGAGGAGACATTGCCACCACTGTCTCCGGGGTCTTATAATAACCATCACCAGTGGGATATTCTTATTTATACAGTCCTATGAAAAAGTTTGGGCACCCCTATTAATCTTAATCATTTTTTGTTCTAAATATTTTGGTGTTTGCAACAGCCATTTCAGTTTGATATATCTAATAACTGATGGACACAGTAATATTTCAGGATTGAAATGAGGTTTATTGTACTAACAGAAAATGTGCAATATGCATTAAACCAAAATTTGACCGGTGCAAAAGTATGGGCACCCTTATCATTTTATTGATTTGAATACTCCTAACTACTTTTTACTGACTTACTGAAGCACAAAATTGGTTTTGTAACCTCAGTGAGCTTTGAACTTCATAGCCAGGTGTATCCAATCATAAGAAAAGGTATTTAAGGTGGCCAATTGCAAGTTGATCTCCTATTTGAATCTCCTCTGAAGAGTGGCATCATGGGCTACTCAAAACAACTCTCAAATGATCTGAAAACAAAGATTGTTCAACATAGTTGTTCAGGGGAAGGATACAAAAAGTTGTCTCAGAGATTTAACCTGTCAGTTTCCACTGTGAGGAACATAGTAAGGAAATGGAAGACCACAGGGACAGTTCTTGTTAAGCCCAGAAGTGGCAGGCCAAGAAAAATATCAGAAAGGCAGAGAAGAAGAATGGTGAGAACAGTCAAGGACAATCCACAGACCACCTCCAAAGAGCTGCAGCATCATCTTGCTGCAGATGGTGTCACTGTGCATCGGTCAACTATACAGCGCACTTTGCACAAATAGAAGCTGTATGGGAGAGTGATGAGAAAGAAGCCGTTTCTGCACGTACGCCACAAATAGAGTTGCCTGAGGTATGAAAAAGCACATTTGGACAAGGCAGCTTCATTTTGGAAACAAAAATTGAGTTGTTTGGTTATAAAAAAAAGGCGTTATGCATGGCGTCCAAAAAGAAACAGCATTCCAAGAAAAACACATGCTACCCACTGTAAAATTTGGTGGAGGTTCCATCATGCTTTGGGGCTGTGTGGCCAATGCCGGCATCGGGAATCTTGTTAAAGTTGAGGGTCGCATGGATTCCACTCAGTATCAGCAGATTCTTGAGAATAATGTTCAAGAATCAGTGACGAAGTTGAAGTTACGCCGGGGATGGATATTTCAGCAAGACAATGATCCAAAACACCGCTCCAAATCCTCAGGCATTCATGCAGAGGAACAATTACAATGTTCTGGAATGGCCATCCCAGTCCCCAGATCTGAATATCATTGAACATCTGTGGGATGATTTGAAGCGGGCTGTCCATGCTCGGCGACCATCTAACTTAACTGAACTTGAATTGTTTGTCCAAAATACCTTTATCCAGGATCCAGGAACTGATTAAAAGCTACAGGAAGCGACTAGAGGCTGTTATCTTTGCAAAAGGAGGATCTACTAAATATTAATGTCACTTTTCTGTTGAGGTGCCCATACTTTTGCACCGGTCAAATTTTGGTTTAATGCGTATTGCACATTTTCTGTTAGTACAATAAACCTCATTTCAATCCTGAAATATTACTGTGTCCATCAGTTATTAGATATATCAAACTGAAATGGCTGTTATAAACACCAAAATATTTAGAACTAAAAATGATTAAGATTAATAGGGGTGCCCAAACTTTTTCATAGGACTGTATTTATAGTTTTATAAATGACTTGATATAGGCTTACAGAGTTAAATCTCCATATTTGTAGATGATACTAGGTTCTGTAAAATAGTCAACACAAAGGAGGATAATTCACAGAAGAAGGGATTTGGGGAAGCTGGCAGCTTGAAGCTCGGAAAAAGGAAATTACAAATTCATTTTAATGTGGATCAATGCAAAGTTATGTACCTGGGCCTTGAAAACAACTTCCAAAATTATGAATTCAATTGTAAAACACTGGGTAAAACTAGCACTGAAAAATACTTGGGGATGGCGGACAGTAAACTTTTTTACGGTTTAACAACCATTGCCAGACAGCAGCTGCCAAGGCAAATAAAATCATGGGATGCGCCAAGCTACTCCTAATAAAGCCATAGTATAGTAATTAGGAGGAGAGACGGATTATAAAACAAAGACGGGTGATCAAACCTGGGGAATATAATTACAATGTAGAACTATGTGAAAGAACAATACAGACATTGTCTAATAATATTTATATACCCAGGCTTGTAACTGTGACAAGGGAACATACTCGACATCTGGAAGAAACGTTTCATCATAGACATAGACATAGACAGGGCTTCTTTACAGTAAGTAGGTGTGATGGCCAATAACTGAACGCCTTTCTTGAAAGAGTAACAATTTGGGGGTTAATTTGCTTGTGAGATCATCACTACTAGAGTAAAGCAACTTGCATATTACAGTCCTTGCAGGGTGGATGGGATTCTCTCAGCATGTCAATTATACCTATGGAAATGTGAAAAGTTCCCCTATAGGTATAATGGAAGCAAAAAGTCCACAGAGGAAACCTTCGTTGGACTTTCTGTGAAAAGCGTGGCAGGAAAAATTGCAATGCTTTGTCAAGGTGTTTTTTTCACGCTATTTTACTGCAGCCTGCTACATGGGACCTTAGCCTTAATGTTTAAAGCTGACCTCAACCAGATTTATTTCTCAGTTCAGATTATGAAAAACAGCTCCAACATTAAAATAAGACCTGGTTATCTGACCACAAAGTACACACTGGAAGGTTTGACTTAGGGCCCCTTCACACAGAGTATACGCTGGCTGATTCTGAACGTGTAAACGTTCCGAATCAGCGGCGTTTAAAACAGATCCCATTGCTTTCTATGGGAGCCGGCATACGTGCGCTCCCCATAGAAATGAATCGGCTGCTTTTTCCCATTCATTTCTATGGGGAGTGCACATATGCCGGCTGCCATAGCATTGGCAGTACCATCATGTTAATAATTTCAGGATGGTATTTAACAGATTCTTATTGCAGAAGATCCAAACTTTAGAATATTATAAGTCAAACAATATGGAATCAAAGTCCTATTTTAAATTTAGCAACATAGGTAACCTGTGAAAGATAACACTTAGGCCTCATGTCTATTCTTTCTTGACCTATATCCACCAGAGAAGAGTAGACATGAGGTCTACATCTGTGTTCAAATTATGTAAATTTGAGAAGTTTTGGAACAAAGGATGATAAAGAAATCCCTCAGCTAGAGATATCAAGAGATCTCAAAATGAGGCAGGCTTTAAAGTACCTTTAAAGAACAGAAAGTTGAATTACTTCCATCATTAGAATGTGGTGAACCTAAGTTAGGCCTGCCGCAGTCCAGGCCAGAAAAGCAGATTCTCCAGGACAGTGTGGGAAAGTGAACTGTAACATTGAGAACTTTGTGGGAGATACGTCCACTATTGTTATTCACTCCATCCCACACTTAAGTGGAAAATTATGGGGTTGATCATGTGAACCCTATGAGGGTCTGACCAAATGTCCAGTCTGAGAGAAATACACTCACACAAGGGGATTACTTGAAGTGCAATTTGCAATGTTAACATTTGGCCAGTCCTTGTGATTTGTGTTTGAAGAGAGTAGTTCCATTAGCCCTACAAATGGAGCCTTGCCATGCAGATATTAATGGGTATAATATTTTATGGTTCCATGTTTCAGTAGAGTAGAAGTGAACTTTTTGTATTTTTTTCTGTATAAATAAATTAGATGTGTAACATGCATTTTTTCTTATTCCTACTCAAGTTTATGATTTATATTCGTATATTCTCTTATTATCACATCTAGTTTAGTCTAAACTGAGAATATCAGTGATAATGTCCAGATCAGTAAACATTGTTTCACTGAGGTCTCCAAGATGCCTATGGGTCTTTTCAGTTAAGCATGTGAAGTATGTTCCATTCCTTTGCATTCTGGAATATTCCCCTGAATCCATTCTCTGTAGACTAGCTTTTAGATAAAAATCAGTTACTTGGTAAGGATTCAGCATATTCCTCAAATTTCAGGCCATTCTTAAAATTCTCAACATGTAAAGGTTATATAAAATATAAAAATAGAAACGCAATATAAAAATTGGTTCAGATTACTGCAATAACATATATCACACCAGCAATTGGATGCCATAGTGCACCCATATGGAAAGGAAGTCCAGGCTATACAACTGAAAATAATTGTGTAATAGGTGCTCAGTTGATTTGGTTTATACAGTATAACATAATAAAAAGCACTAATCAGTGAGCTGCCATTTTAACCCCTTAAAGACATGGCTAATTTTGACCATCAGGATATAGAATATCCCATCATGTTATGCCTGAGATTAAAATTTTAGCTTGTTTTGCATTATTATACATATGCCTCCCATGAGGGCCCGTGCACACGATGTGACGCGGCGATGATTCTGTCACGTAAACTCGTCTCAGAGTCAGCGCTTCAAAACAGAATCCCATTGACTTTAATGGGTGCTGTTTTACGCGCGTAACACTTTGAAATCAATGGGTTAAAAAGCCTCTCATTGATTTCAATGTGTAGTGCACATAAGACAGAACCCATTGAAGTCAATGGGATTCTGTTTTGAAGCGCTGACTGTGACACGAGTTTATGTGTCAGAATCAGCGCCGTGTTACATTGTGTGCATGGGCCCTTAGTTAAGTGAAGTATTGTATTGAATTTACAGTCACTGAGTTTTCATCAAAAGTTTAAAGAGCTGCTTGGTCTTTCTAGGTGACCTGTTCTATGGCTGTCTTATTCTTTATTTGAGGTGCTGTATTTATATTTCTACTGCTAATAGCCCCATTATTTTTACATCATATTTTACATTTCTCTCTGAGGCAGGAGGTAAGTACAATATCTGCCAGTAGTTTAAAATTGTACACTTCCCATTGTTTTATTTCCCATGAGGCTTTGCAGCTCTCTCAATAAACAATAAGATCACAGAATCCTGCACATTTTCTGTTTTTGTATGTTTACAATATGCCTAGCAGAAGCAACTTTAAAATAGAAGACATTAATCAGCTAAGGTTAGGTTCACATTTGCGTTGACTCTCAATGAATCACGATGTCCACCTGAAATCGCAGGTGAACAAGTCAACGGGGCCTGCTGGTCTGTATGTAACCACAATTGTAATAGACCATTGTTCTGGTCCTCCAACCCACCCGAATAATGTACAGGAGAAGTATAAACTTAGTGTAAGAAAAGCCCAATTGAACAAACCCTAGGAGATCCAGGGATGTCTCTTTTAAATACAACTTATGGTGCAGCTACAAATAACCCATAACACAGAAAACTATAGCGCAGATACTACACCTTGACCCTAAAATGCCACCATCACAAAGAACCTTCATACTTAAAGGTATTGAATATATATTGAAGCATAATGTCTTCAAATTCGAAGAGAAATTTTTTTATACAAATAATGGGAACTGCTATGGGTACAAGGTTTGCACCGAGCTACGCCAACCTGTACATGGGGGGGTTTGAGGACGTTTACATCTATGAAAACAGAAAATGGTCAGAACGAATAGTCTTCTACAAACGTTTTATAGACGACCTCATTATAATCTGGGATGGTACGGAATTGGAATTCATGAGCTTTGTAGAGGACCTCAACGTTAACTCTTGGGGTCTTAAGTTCACTGGTACATCCAGTCCTACAAGCGTAGATTACCTGGATCTTACACTGTCTAATGAGGGAAACCAGATTATCACACGCACGTTTTTTAAATTGGTCGATTGTAATAGCCTCCTGAACTAACACAGCCTACACCATCGTAGATGGAAAGATAATGTTCCCTATGGATAGTTCAGGAGGATACGAACGAATTGCACTAGGGACGCTGATTTTCGGACACAGGGTGACATCATCAGCAAGAGATTCACAGATAAAAATTATCCAAATTATACAGGATGCGAAATCCAAGGTTGCCACTCTGTCACAGAAAGACTGTTTGCAACCCAAGTCTAAAATCAACAATACCAACTACAATCTGAAGTTCCTTACCACGTACAATAGTAAACATACAGTAATACGGAAAATTCTCCATAAATACTGGCCAGTACTAAGCAATGATCAGTTTTTGAAAAAGGTTTTACCTACTAGTCCGGCCCTAACATTCAGAAGAGCTTGCACTCTTAAAACTATTTTGGCCCCAGGTAGACTCAAGAATAAGCTGATTATTAGATCCCCTTCCCAGAATGCCACTAATCCAGGGAGTTGGAAATGCAAAAGTAAGAAATGTAAATGTTGCAATACCATTTTAGATGGCTTAGGTGAAATCAGAAGCACTAGTACGGGGGAGACACATAACATTAAATACCACTTCTCATATGACTCCAGCTACATCATCTACGTTTTGCAGTGCCCGTGCGGCCTGCAATACGTGGGCCACACTATACGTACCTTACGTATACGTGGCCCGCTCAAACATTTTGAACAAGTTCCAGAAACACTGTGTTTCAAGGCATGTTGCGAATTACCACAATCAAGACTTTGGGGGTTTCACAGTAGTTCTAGTTGACCACATTCCCACTTCCCTTCCCAATAGATTCCAAATGCTACACCGTAAAGAGATGTTTTGGATTACTGACTTAACTGACTGGTCCCCACAGGTTTAAATGAGGCACTGGAGGACATTACAGGATAAATGGTCCCGAGGTATGCATGGGATGTGGAGGTATCTGCCAGTGGGACTACCTGCGATCTTTCCCCCCCATCCCATTATCTTTATTCCTCCCCTTTCCCCCTCCCCTATTTTTGTTCATATGTCTAACCATGTAATATTAACAGTTATATATTGAATATTTTTTATATTCTTGTATTATATTTATTTATTATAAATGACCAGTCATATTCACATTATATATATATATATATATATATATATTTTTTTTTTTCTCATTGTATATTATTTGCATTTATATAATATTTATTCACTTATTAATTATTTATTTTCAATATTTTAATTTTTGTATCCATGGTATACTCATTTTATGTATTTATGGTCACTTCTAGGACATGTTGACTTATGGACTGTTTTTTTAGTTTTTTTTTACAGTGTTGCCCCGGTAGAGAGCTAGCATAGCTAGAACGAATATGTTCTCCATCACTGTGGAGGAGGGCATGCGCTTCAGCTTGGCACTCCAGTCAGCCGGTGCACATGCACAGCCCTATCAAGGCCTCTGCAGTGTAACAGGTATATGCTGACACTCGCCCTCTCACTTAGTGGGCAGGTTAGCCATTGCGCACGCACCGACAGATGATGTCCGACGCGTGCGCCGTGAGTATTGAAGGACGCCGATCTTTCCATGCGTTTCCTACACGTGCACCTTGGAGCGCATGCGCGACATTTGAAACGTCCCGGATAGCAGAATTAGCATGTCCCATGTCCACTAACAGTATTTGAGACTGTGCCTTCCACCGGGCAAGCATGTATTCAGCCCGACGGCGAGGGTAAGTACATGATTTGATCTCTTCCCTAATGACATGCATGGAATTTAATGAAGGCATCTGATATTGCTGTTGTTTTAACTGTAATTTTGAACACTCCCAGCATTACTAAAACATCTGGAGGTTCGTCCCCTTACATAAGAAGAATAGAGGCATTTAGTTCTCTGTTCATGAAAGCCCATGCTATTTAAATTAGGTTTACATTTGACCAGATTTCCATGACTTTGTAGACTGGCCAGGTTGATGTGAATCGTGTATTTATGATTTATGTTTTATCTTTTTTGCACTTTGATGTTTATATGAAATTGTTGTGACTATTGAATAGATTTAGTAGGATTTTATGTATGGTTATAAGATATTTGTATCCCCAAAATTTATTAGACATGGGATGCACACACATGTGTTTTAATTGTTACTGTTTTAGAACATTTGCACTTGAGGAAGGGCGAGGTTTATGCCCGCAACGCGAAGTGCGAGTTACCCAATAAAAGTTGTGTTGTTTCACCTATATGGCAAGCGCGGGTCCTTCTTAACCAGTCTTCAATTACAATTCTGTACCTCTTGTCCTCTACCTACATAACACAGAAAAAGATATTTCAACACAAAAGTTGCTTGCTGTTAAGCCAGTTGCACACGACCATGTATTAAAAAGCTGCTCTGAATGAACGGCACGGGCTGTGCATGGGGGATATATGGATCTCACCCCTGTGCCACCTGTCCACTGTCTATGCTTCCGTGGCCCCTTTCATTAAATGAATAGGAGCTGCAGAAGAAGGGCTGCAAAATCAGACAGGAATAGGATTTGCTTTGTAGGTTAACACTGTGGCTCAGTGGTTAGCACTGCAGCCTTGCAGCGCTGGAGTCCTGGTTTCAAATCCCAGGAATAACATCTGCAAGGAGTTTGCATGGATTTCCTCCCATTCTACAAAAACATACTGATAGGGAAAAAATGTACATTACGATCCCAATATGGGGCTCACAATCTACATTAAAAAAAAGGAAAAGGATCTGTTTCATATTATGAAGCCTGGACTGTCGGCCAGTACAAAGGACTGTGTCATTAACGGTCATATATATAGGCCCATAGAAATGAAAGGGAAAAACCCAGATAGCACACTGACCAGTCATACGGTCATCTAAAGGGGACTTGATGATACTATCATCTTTAACAACAATCAGCTACTCAGCATTTGCCAATCATTTTTTTTTATTTGATCATGAGGCCATTTTTACATTGTCAGAATTTGATCAGTATTTTTCATCAACATTCGTAAGCCAAAACACAGAAAAAAAAACTATCACAAGGGGGCGTGGCCTAGATATGGCATCTTGTATCAGCTCCCGAACCCCTGAGCACAGATTGTCTCCCACCGGGTTTTCCTACCTTCCTCCTGTCCACCGTTGGTCATGGTAAAGCGCCTTGGCTGCAGACCTCCGTCCTCCTCCAGGGTGGAAACGCAGTTGGCCTGGTTTTTGGCATCGGCGGCCTGCTCTGTCCCAGGCCCTGATGGCTCCAAGATGGCGCCAGCACGCCGATGACAAACGTCGGGACCAGACCGCAGCGGCAGCTTCTCCTGGCCCTCCTGCCTCCTCTCATGAGACTCGGCCGGCGCCGGTCCCCTAGGACAGCTTGGTACCGCTCGCCCTGCAGACTGCACAGATGCTGGCAAGATGGCGGAGGTACGGGTGTTACGGCACCCCCCCCCCATCCCTCCGCACTGGATCCAGCTCCTCCGACGTCCCTGGACCAGGTAGAGATCTTGCAGGGACTGTCTCCCTCCCCCTCCGGTCACAGATCCCAAGCTGCTGCCGTTGGCCAATCCTGCCCTCCTCATGTTCCCCTGCAGCAACCCTCTACCACTGGTTTGCAGCCCCCTCAGCAGAACCAGTCTGCTCCACAGCTTCTTCCAGAGACCCAGGAGATTGTTACCGGGCCCTCACTGTCTCCTATGCCTCTCACTGCTGCCTCCCCCCTAGTGTCTCCTGTCTGCATGCCTGTTGCTCCTCTAGGGGAGCCTTCCCCTGCACTTTAATGTCAAAGTCAAAGTACCACCTGGGGGGCCCCTGCCACTTCTGCTGCTCTCAAGGCTTCCCACTGTCCGGATCTGGATTATGCCTCTACCCCTGATGTGCTGTGTGCCCAGTTATCTGACTTCTCTGATTCTTCTCTGCTAGGTACCCATTCGCAGCTGCACCGTTCTAAGCGTCCTAAACTGTCGGACATTTGGCAACTTCTCCACGCTTTGCCTACTAAACGGGATTTGTAGGCCTTGGTCCGCAGGTTTGAGGAGTGGCAGGAGCAGATTGTTACGGAATTTAAGACCGAGCTTCATTCCCTGTCTACGCAGGTCGCAGCGCAACAACAGGTGTCGGCTGACTTGGACCATCGTTTGGCTAACTGTGGAGCAGACTCTGGCCTCCCAACCGCAGTCAACCGTCATGTTTTGTTACAAGTTGATGACTAGGAGAACAGGGGGCGCAGGAACAACATCAAATTGAGGGGCATTCCGGACTCTATCCAGGCTGGTGAGCTCCGTGAGGTTGCCACCACTGTTTTTAGTACGGTAATGGACCGTCCGATCAACACGGAGATTAATTTATCGCATTCATCGTGTACTGGGTGTATGCAAGACACCCGCCTTTGGGCCACGAGACGTTCTCTGTAGATGTTCATTTTTTTAAGGAAAAGGAGGACATTTTATGGGCTGCCTGGCGTCATGGTCCGGTTTCCTTCCAGGAGTTCCCGATTCACCTTCTCCCTGAAATCTCCTCAAACCTGTCCTTCAGCTGATTCTAGATGCTGGAGCCACCTACAGATAGGGTAACCCCTTTCACCTCCAAGTCCACCGTAATGGAACAGTGTTCGCTCTTCACTCTCCTGACCAGGCCTCTGCTTTGGCCCACTTCCTGGACCTACCCGATCTTCGTCTTCCAGACTGGCTGGACTACCCTCTCCCATCTGCTGCGAGTGTTGACCACTGCCCCTCCTCTTCTTTGCCGTGGCGGCAGAATCGGGCTGCTAACCCTCTACAGGCCCCTCCTCAGAGTCTCTCTGTAACCGTTACCTTCCTTGCCATCTTCCCATGGCTTTATCCTCGTCCAAGACTCGTTTCCATTGCTGGTCTTTATTAGTGCCTTTGAATGTTTTGATCATGTTTCATGTTTTGTATCATTTGGTTTAATTGTCCTGCCCTGCCTGCGGTGACACTGGGTGCGAGCACACTGTGGCTGGTTGTGTTTGATTCCTATGGTTTATTCTCCACCCTTTGGCTCTGCCTGCCGCAGTCTGCCCCTCCTGAAGTGTTTGGAGGGCTTTGCCTGTTTTGGTGGTCGCTTGGTGTGGTCTGTTTTTTTCAGGCCTGAGCCCCGGTTCTTTGTTTGCCTTTTGCCTTGTCGGCATTTCATGTTGTTGCTTGAGGGTGTAGGTAGCGTTTCATTGTACTCTGCTTCTCCCCCACCTAACTAGGTTTGCAGTTCTTTGGGGGCATCCTGCGGAGTGCCCCCGAGACCTGCGTAAGTGGGTACTTTCCCACTGTTTTTTGTTGTCCAATCCGGACTAGCTCAGATCGGAAGGGCTTTTCCCTTTTGTCTTTCCCTTTGTTGTTCATCTAGTTTCCTGGTGTTTGTCCTTTTCCTCTCCTGGCCCTCTCCCTGCTTTCTTTCACCCCCCCCCCCCCAGCTCCTCCTGCCATCCATGGCCTCCATAGCCTTTGCTCTCATCCACACCTACAGTCGTAATACGCCGGGGTAGCGCCCTCTTTGTCTCAACACCTATGGGGAATATGTGTCGCCTTTATCTTTACCCGCTCAGTCGCCAAGTAGCTTAATGCAGTTATCATGAATACTTCTGGTAGGTTCCTCGTTGTTGCTCTCGCACTCCTTCATCTCTTTCCCGAGGTTCCCGAGTATTGATTGCCAACTGCGCGTGAGGCTTGTGTGGTGGTTTGACCCCATGGATTCTCTCTCCAGGTACCCATAGATACAGAGCCCTGGTTGGTTGTTATGCCCTACGCGATGGTTAGTTGCCTGGCTGGCGCTTGGAGCTGTACCCCAATCCCTCTTCCCTCTCTCTTTTTCTTTCTTCCCTTCTTCCCCCTCCCCCGCTGGTTTTGTATTTCTCCCTGTCTTTGTCCACCTCTGTGGGCTCTTTTTCTGTTTTACGTGTCTGTTCCGTCCATTTGGACGTTCGCATTTTGTGTACATTGCTGTTGTAGGACTGTGTTCCTCGGCCTTGCTGTTTATCTGATATGTTTGACTTACTATAAATAAAGAATTTATTAAAAAAAAAACTATCACAAAACAGCTTTTATTTCTTGTAAGGGAGGGTTCACAAAATCACGGCCACAAACTAGCGCGGCACATACGATCCCCGCTCCCATTGAAATCAATGGGAGCGGGTACGACCCGCAAAGGCTCCCGCGGCGTAGACTTGCCACATTACGCGGCACGTTACACGATGTGAACCCTCCCTAATGCTAAAAATGTACATCCTTCATGAAACTGTTGATTGGCAAAAAACACAATTTTTGTTTTATGTTTCAGAATCCTGTTAAAAACTTCCCATAAATTAAATGATACAATTTTCATGGCCATTTTATACCCATGGAGCATCCACTTTCACAGATCCCACATGGACTTTTCACTGTCATGCAAATAAGGCAGTGTTTTTTGCTATTCTTGCGCAGATTTTGACGCAATTTGCCAAAGCCAGGAGTGAAATCAATTAATAATTTTATTTGAGGCAGTTTAATCAATCTCTACCAATGTACATCTTAAGCCTAAGGGCCCCTTCACATGGCGTAAGCGCTCGGCTCATTCTGAGCTGTACATGCGAGCGCTTCTAAACACTTCACATTCACTTCAATGGGAGCACTCGTAAAGCCGGCTTTACGCGCACTCCCATTGAAGTGAATGGGAAGTGTTTAGAAGCGCTCGCGTGTACGGCTCGGAATGATCCGAGCGCTTAAGCCGTGTGAAGGGGCCCTAAGACCTTATTCACACAGAGCTTTAACATTTGTGCCATCTTCTTGTTTTTGGGGTTTTTTTGTGGGTCATTTTCACAGCTGTATCCAGACACTACTTTGAAGTCTATAGGAAAAATATTGAATGTTAAAGTTTGTATACAAAGTGTTTTTTTTTTTTTTTTTATTAATGTCAAAACATTAAAGAAAGCTACCAAAATGTCCGTAATAAAATACCATTAAAATGCTTGTTATACATAGAACTCTTTTTACAAGCATTTTAAAACAGTTTGTGGGTGAAGAGTCTGAAAATACTGTAAGTTCCAAAATGAAGAAATAGAAGCAATTAAAGGAGTTGTTCAGCTACCAGAAAAATATCTGCAAATACATCCACAGCAATACTAAATCCTCACTGTTTCCTTGTGCAGCCTTTGCTTGGCTTTATTTTACTCACTGCTCCTTGTATCACTGTTATTTACATGCATGCAGTGAATCTGTTGAGAAACTACATTTCCCATGATTCATCTGCCGGATCTCACTCTGTGTTCACTTTTGGCATGGGGGGTTGAACTTGCTGTGATCACTCCTATTGTGTGAACTGATTTATTTGTAAATGGCTGTGGGATATGCTGCCGATAAATAAATAAAATACATTATTATTCTAGTAAAAAATCCTTGTCTTTTAAATTTATGAGTATATTGCAAAACAAATCACAACACATATGAACTGCTGTAAAAAAATCACATAAAAACGATATACTCTATCTACACCTAAAAGCGGAGAGCAGATGGGTTTAGCATAGTATTATATATATGTACTATGTACCATAGTATATATATATATATGTACCTTCAAATTCCGAAATAATGAAGTGGCGCTGATCATTAATTATTCTATACAATTTACTAAGCTGTGATGATCTGTTTCTTTTATGGAGGGTTCCTTGGTTTTGATTTCAGTCTCATTTGATATGTCCTATACTGCCTCCCATAGTTTATCACATTCAGCTTCAGAACACACACTGGGACATAAGCCTTTGTGTTATTTTTTTACTTTTTTATCTTGATACCTGAGGTACATTTGCAGACACCTGGATCGCATCTATTAGCTTTCCTGGATTTTGAAGTATTTTGATACAAGATGAAATATTCAGCATGTAATGTTTATGAAACATTTAGTTTCTGTAATATAAATGGACTTTCCAGGAAGGAGCCCACTAACAAATTCGAAATATCTTATTTTTTTTTCTTAAGGTCAGTTAGACATTCATTAGAGGTTTTCTCCAGTGCATGTTAATGGCATATCAGATATGCTCCTATTTTCTGATCAATGGAAGGCTGCCCACTGAGATGCCCAACAATGTTTACTAAATGACTGAAACAAATTGGCGGTGAAACATATCACAGGAGTCTCTTCGCTTTTTCTGAAAGAGCTTCACTTCTGACCTAGCACTGCATTAGATTTGCTACAATGTCCCTGAGTTTTAGGTATTGTTATGGTCCACCATTTAGATCCCCACCAGTCACACAATGGTGACATATTATTGATATATCAACAACTTGTATTGTAAAAGAAAACTAAGCTATAGTATCAGCTGAGGATATCGTGCATTAGGATTCTTTTTTTTTTTTTTAAATGTAGATTGTGAGCCCCACATAGAGTTCACAATGTACATTTTTCCCTATGTCTTTGGAATATGGGATGGAAATCCATGCAAACACGGGGAGAACATACAAACTCCTTGCAGATGTTTTTTTGCCCTTGGTGGGATTTGAACACCAGGACTCCAGCGCTGCAAGGCTACAGTGCTAACCACTGAGCCACCATGTGGCCCCTTTGCAGATGGTTTTATGCCCTTGGTGGGATTTGAACACCAGGACTCCAGTGCTGCAAGGCTGCAGTGCTAACCACTGAGCCACTGTGTGGCCCCCGTGCATTAGGATTCTTCCCACATTTCATGTTCTATCCTTTTCCACTTCCCCTCTCCTAGTCTTCATTTAGTGTTGTCATCTATTTGGTATAGCTTTTTTAATTCCTTACCTACATATAAAGTTGGTTACATAGCTTTATCCCAGTTATATGAATGTATATGTATTGATCCATTATATAATGATATTATGATCCTGTTCCATTAATGTGTTTTATTACACTAAAAGTAATTGAAGCTGGAAGTCTACATGAAGAATCTGATAAGAAATGAAAGACAGTTGCTTGGTTTCCTTTCCTTCCCCTATGTTTGTATGCCAGTAGATAAAATAAAACCTAGAACCAGTGAGATTACTATGCCTGGCCAAACAAAGTGGGTTACTTTAAGTTACTACACATTATTTTTACTTTTTGCTTACGCTGTACACAGCCATAGATGTATTGTATCTCAATGCTGCTTCAGTTTTTACAGTTTCTCTAAAAGTATCCTTTGGATTGTTAGATATTTAAGCTATTTCTACAAAAAAAAAAAAAAAAGACTCCAGTCAACTCATAATGATTACTATGTATGACGTCTTCTAATCTTAGAGCATGCATGGCCTTATAATATATCATCATTATGAAAGCAAACACAAGCAAAATAGCATAAACTGATATATACACTATTAGAGGCATGTTCACACTATGTTGCCAAATCTGTTCTGTTCTGTTGCAGGAAATAAAGATGTACCTGTCTAATGACGGACAACAATGGAACCCACGGGACCCCATTGATTGGGGTTGATTGGGTTTCCATTTTTTTCTCCATGAAGTTGCCAGTTGACCATAACATCTAACTACTGGGTTGTTCTGGACCATGGACAGTGCATGATCACATGGTAAAATCTAGTCATATTTTTATCCCATAAACCATTATTATAATGCCAATAGATATCATATTAAAAAATATAACACTTTTACACAATTTAAACAAATGTAAAAACCTGCTCCACGCATTTCCAGAGCTCTGTACAGAAGCAATTTCTATTTGTCTACAGCAGCCAGCCACATGAAAGAGATTATTTGATTAGAAGCTTCTTTGGTTCTTTACCTTTCTTTCTCAACAGAGCAAGAGGCTATCAATTACCTTTTCCAGAATAGAGAGAACAAAAACAATGCAATGTAATGTCTGGGATTTGTAGGCTGTTAATGTATTGGACTCAAACTCAATGGTAACATCTGATGAATACTTCACAGTTCAGTCAACAAGTGTCACAGTTCTGTCTGAGATCATTTCTACTAAAAGGAAGCTATGTTTACGTCACAGAAAAATGAAAACCTTCCACCTGAAAATATGATATTATAGTAGATTAGTCATTTCTGCTCTACTATTCATCTAACGCTTCATCTGTACTGGTAATAATGTTCTCCGGCACAATTATACCTGTATATATTCTATTGCAGCTAAGGCAGGCAAAGATAATTATTACATTATTAATCCTGGTTACGTGCTACATAAATTGCTTCTTTGTCTGGAACAAACATATCTATGCATGGTAGATAAGGTGAGACAATATTGTCACATGCTGTCTGTGTTCTCCTTATCGTTCTCGCCTCTCTTGTTACATTCTGCATTCTATCACATTCGGTAACCTGGCATAAAGCACAAGCCTGGCAATGATCAACCTGTTGTATCTACTTGTCTATCACTCATTCCAATAATGCATAAGACATTGACGCCATGTCTCTGTAAAGATGAAAATGACAGAAATAAAGCCTGGGATCCCCACACACCCTCTTTAATTACCAACCAGTATTGATAATGAAGCTTCCAGCTCTGCTAATACACGTGGGTCTTGCAGTGGGTGTGATCAATGGGAATATAGAAATTAAACTTCTATTTTCTCCTGGTTGTATCAATGAGGGCTTAGTAGAAAGGGAAAGTTTCTGAGGTCATCCTTCCTCACCATCACAAGATGAGATCCTTATCACAGTGAAGAGATAAGAAGACTGTAATATCCTCTCAAGCCGCAGCTGGAAATGCCACCTTATCAATGAGTGTGGGCAACCCCCAGAACCCTTGTGCCATTATCTTGTCTTGTAGAATGGTCAGCAGAGTCATATCACTGTCACCATCACCATCATCTCCAGGTCAGTCAGGGAAGCTGCTCTGATCACTGCATCCCTGGCTCTGCTTGCAGTAGCCCATGATTTATGGTGTCTTTCCTGGGATGAGGCTAGAGCTCTGTGTTCCTTAGATTCAGATGTTGGCTTTCTGGATGACTGGAAGAATCAGTGACCCGAGATGTAAAGTCCAGTAAGTGACTAAAAGAGCAGGAGGTTGTGGCTGGCACTGCCAGACAAGCTGTTAACAGCTCTGCTGCCAACTCATTTCATCCTGCAGGAGAAAAAATTGTGTAGCTGGGATCTTCCTTGTAGAATAAAGCTACCTCCTGTATCTGCTGGAACATGCACTAGGAAGAATACAAGTGTCTTCAGTATAGTCCTTTAAGACATCTGACAGAATGAATTACAACTGAGAAATGCAGGCAAGGAAAGTGTTTTGCATGTCATTGAAATGCATGAGCACAAGTGAATGTATGCAGGGTGCAGCACATAAGATCTATCTGTCTCTATTGAACTCTTGTGAATGTGGAGCCCCGGCTGGGGAAGAATCAGGAGGAGGGAGGTGGGAGGTGCTGCCAGGGGATTCTCTCTGCCTGTGCATACAATAAGTCAGGAGACATCTTCTCTTAATAGGGATTTCAAAGCCTTTTCCAATCTCAAATTGTCTGATTTCACCGGCTGGAAGCTTAGAGGCCAGGAGGGGAGGCTGCTGTTAATCTGCTGCTGCTGTTGCTGCTGCTGCTGCTGCTGTATACACTGAGCCAGGTCACTACTCCACCTGCATGCAGGCTTTTCTGATTATTTCTCTATTCAGGCAGTGTTACCGCCTTGTCACCGAGTGCACGTCACACTCCATTCACAAATGCATCCATATCAACTAGGAGTTGTACACTTTCATCAACCTGTCGTGTCCTAGTGCTTCGGCATTATTATTTATATGTAATATTGTGTTTTTATCATATTTTCAAAGATCTAGTAAATGAGAGAAAGTATAAAAATATTGTATCTAAATATTTCACCATGTAACCTAAATATAAGAAGAGATTCTTAGAATGTCTTTGTATAATAAGCAGGTGTGTAAAACCCATTATATACAAAGTAAAAACAAAACATATATTACGCTCACTGGTAGGTAAAGAACAGACGTAGCAACATACAGAAAAATTCAGTAGAGAAAGGTCTCCAGGACTGGCAGACAAAGGACAAATATCCAAACAAGGATCCAAGATAAAACTTAATTATAAATCCACTATTAAAACAAAGGATGGTGGTCTCTAAACTACTGACAGGTTTCGAGCTGCGTTAGCTCTTATTCATAGTGTGATTGGAGAAAACACACAATACAAATATATAGGGCTCACCAACCAATCAATAAAACCATAACACACAAAACTGATGTCATTAATTAGGACACAATTATGCACTCATTATGCGTCTACATCCAGCTCCCACACAGCTGTACGGAGCCACTTAAGGCATGTGTACTATATAGTAATACAGACACAGGCATAGCTAGCAAAGACAGGGCCCCATAGCAAACTTTTAACTTGGGTCCCACACAATTTAGTACCCCTTTCCTGGCCCCCACATGGTATCACGCTCCATTTACACATGCTATAATGTTGCAACGTGGCCTTCACACAGTACAACCTCTAATTGTGACCCCTCCACACAGTATAATGTCTCAGAGTGGCCCCTTTACACAGTATGATGTCCCATAATGGCCCTTCTACAAAGTATTACGTCCCACAGTGGCCCTTCACACAGTATGATGTCTCATAGTGGCCCCTCCACACAATATAATGTCCCATAATAGCCATTCTACATAGTATAATATCACATATGGGCCCTCCACACAATATAATGTCACATAGTGGTCACTTCACACAGTATAATATTCCATAGTGGCCCCTCCACACAGAGTAATGCCCCATATTAGCCCCTTCACATATGGCTTATCACATATGGCTCCTCCACACATTATAATGTCACATAACTAATCGCTCACATTTCCCATCTCTTCCTTGGACCCCGCCATGACCACTTCTTCCAGCTGTGACTTGTCTCTGTAAAGTTTGCAACACAGACATCTTTGACTCCTCACTTCTCCAGGCACCTGACCCACATTTTCCTCACCTACGCAAAGCCCTTTAAATAATGTCCCTTATTAATAATATCTCCCATGTATTAATAATGCCCCTAATAGCCCATATATAAATACTCCCTTGTATTAATAATGCCCCTAATAGCCCTTATATAAATACCCCCTTGTATTAATAATGCCCCTAATAGCCCTTATATAAATAACTCCTCGTATTAAAAATGCGCCTAATAGCCTTTATATAAATAATGCCCCCTTATATTAATAATGACCCTAATAGCCCTTATATAAATCCCCCTTGTATTAATAATGCCCCTAATAGCCCCATGTATAAATAACACCTGTTAATTTATAAAGTGCTCCCTCCTAACAACCCCTTAAAATACCCACAACTCACTTAAAAAAATAAATAAAAGTTATACTCACCTACCTGGTAACCCTCGATGCAGCCAGTGTTTCCTCTTTGTCACCTAGCGCACAGGACGTCTGCGGCTCAGTGTAGGAGACGCGTGACATCATAGCATCGCTCTGACACAGAGAAGCAGACATATTGTGTCTCTGTTCTCGGTGTCTTGTAAACCGTAGTTGCTTGCGGTTTACAAGACAGTCACAGATTTCGTATTAATGATCTAGTTAATGGTGAAGCTTAAATTAATGGCCTGGGGCAGCCTAGGAGTAGGAGGTAAGCCTAGGCTGCGTACGTCCCATCAAGTAAAGTTATATGCAGAGCGATGTACCTGATAGGACGCACACAGACCAGCGCCCCTCCATGCCGCCTCTCGTGAGTGATAGTGCCGCTTGAGGCGATTGCCTCACTTCGCCTCATTAGAGGTGCGCCCTTCCCTGCACACAGTAAAATGTTCCACAGTGGCCCCTCCACACAGTTTAATGTCCCATAGTGGTGCCTACAGTATTTGACACTAGACATCACTAAAGAGGTCGTGAAGACAGTAGGGAATCCTGCTGGAGCCCAAGAGAGATAAGTAACACTGTTTTTTTTTTTTGTTTTTCACCTCCCCTGGGCCTTGGAGCATTATAATAGCAGTTTCCATTCAGACGTATTTGGTTCAAATGGAACAGCCAGATGAATTGTGTGTGGTTCTTGCTGCGGGCCCGTGGTCTTACTTATCTATTCCCCCCCCCCCCCCCTGTCCACTTCCCCTTCTGACTCCAGCAGGTAATGGCCTATTAAAATAAAAAAAAAGCAGCAATGGCCCATCATCCCCAATATGGCTGCTACTGCGGTAGTTACACCACTGAGCACAGGGCCAGAAGCAGATAGCACTGGTCCTTCTATAGTGATGAAATGTTGAAAAACAGTGATTTGCCCACTATATCATTTATTATTATTATTATTGTTATTATTATTATTATTATTATTATTATTATTATTTTTCCTACAACGGCCAATAGTTTTAGAAATTGAGCATTTTGATTATTTTCATTTGTTTATTCTTATATATGATCTAGAGCAGGGGTCAGCATCCTCCAGCACTTCAAGCACAGGGCTTTCTCAGCCAGGAGATGAGATACTAAGTGGGAAAGGGGGGACTTTATTTTGGGCCATGAGCTTATTTATTTCTCTTACATGTTCCAGCCCTTTAAAGTCCTTGTCAGTTGTGAGCGCACATAGAGCTCATAATCAGTATATCATTGCAGTATGGGCGGAAACCCACACAAACACGGGGAGGACATACAAACTCCTCGCAAATGTTGTTGTTGATTGGATTCAAAACTAGGACTCCAGCACAGCACTAAGTGAGCCCCCATGCTGCCCACACAGTGCTAACTAGCCTGCTCAGAGGGCAGTAATTGGTTCTATACCTTGAAATAAGTGTAAAAGTATAATATGGCAGCAGAACATGCTGAAGTGAGCATTCGTTCATTTCAACAAGGCTGGAAAGGTTTGTATGAATATATTCAACATAAAGATCAGGTTACTCTCTTCTGTTCATACAAAAGCCAATCATATCACCAGCGAAGGATCACACTGAAATAGAAGTTTAATCAGCTAATGAATTGCTTCCTGAATGGATTGTGTTGTATGACTTTCATGTAGAGGTCGACATCCTTACAATTATTGCATGGCATGTGGAGTTCTTTGTCTTTTATTTTTTTCTAAATCAGCAAACCATACACAAAAGGTTGCTGACCCCTGATCTAGGGAAAGACGAAATAATCTGAATTTTTTAATTTATTTTTATTTTGGAGTTTTATTTTATTTTAGACCCCTAGGGTGATTGAACCCCAGGGGATCTGATTGGCCATAAACTGTACTGTCTCTTGTAGAACTGTGAAGATGACAGGCTTGCGAGCCTTCAGTAGGGTTCCTGCTGTCATAGTAACTGATCAATGCCTCTGAATCATTCAGAAGAGGACGTTGATATTGGCATTAAAATGGCGCCCATGTACTGACACTGTTTAGATGCCTTGGTTCCAATTAAGCAGGAATCTAAAAAGTTACATGCCCTCAATCAGATTTAGTGGATTGCTGCCATGTCTCTGCTGTGTTAAACAAGCAATTGTGGTTCTTGCTCAGCTAATGTTTGGGCACCGAGTTTAAAGTCCCAATATCTATGAGTGTTGAGTGGATGTCAGGAAGATTTGGCTTATTATCATGACAAGATGACCCATAAACGAGACATCAAAACTGTCCTGAAGCGACTAACAGACTTTTGCTTCACGCTCTATTCCTCATACTGAGGAGATGCCATCTTAGTCCTGCTTGGCATCTTCATCTCCACATGGACCTGACTAAAGATCCCTATGTGATGGGCCCGAGCCCCCAGCCAGGGTCCTCAATTAACAACTCCCTTGGACAACAAAGGCATTCATCACCTCCAGAACCTGGGTTCTCAATTCTAATCCTGGTAAGGCCTACACCAGCTTCCACTTCTCCCAACATGCAACATGGCATAAGCAGACAATACTCTGCAGGGACACTCTCCATCCTCGAAAAAGAGAAGGCCATGCATGGACTCTCAAAACTCAGCAGATAATGGCACTGACTCTATTACAGTCACTGAAGCAGATCCCTTTACAGACTACTCCTCTTCCGAACAGGAAGACTCAGAAACTTTCATAAAAGGTATGATGGCAGTGTTACAAAACTCTTATGCCTTTGACCTAAGTGTTACAGTTATCTAGGTTGGGGTGTCAAGTTAACCACATTGAGCACAAAATGTGTGAACTTACCAGTTTACACAATGCCCTCATAGACACTCATTATAAACTGGAGGAGGAGGAGGAGATGGACATATTTAAGGCAAAAATGGCAGACTTGGAAGATAGAAGCAGGGGGAACAGGGTTTAAATACAAGGCTGTCAGGATACGGAGTCGCCGCAGTCTCCTTGCTGCGTGGCGTCTCCCTGGGAGACGTGTTAGGAGTTCTTTTGGGTGTGCTTAGGTCATTAAGGGTTAATCTTTTCCTTGCCTTCAGTCTCCATGCCGTTAGCCATCAGATGTGTTTCTCTGCTGCTATTTAAACCCCACCCAGGCATGGATCCTTGCCAGCCATTCACTTTGTGTTTCCTGGTTCCCCTGCTCAGTCTGATTCCCTCTCTGTTTGTATTCGGTCTGTTCCTTGGTTTGTATCCCGGCTTGTATTTTTGACTATCCCTTGTCTTTTGATTCGGTACCTTTATTATTATCTCCTGGCTCGACCTCTTGCTCGTCTGACCTCGCCTTCTCTTCTGTGTTTTCTCTTCTGCTGGGACTTGTGGTCCTCTCTGGTTCCATGCTGTTTAGTCTTTTGTTTTGCATTGCAGTTACACTGTGCTTTCTGTTTAGGTGTGACCCCCGTGACTCCAGTCCCTAGCACTTTCAGGGCCTCCTCTTCCCTTATCCTAGCCGCCGGGATAGAAGCGTAAGGAGTCGTGGTAGGCACACTTCAATTAGGAAGTGCATTGGTCTGCCTCATCTCAGATACTACAGCATAGTCATAGCCGCAGGGCCTACGACCCCTTTTGTCATTAGTTGCACAGTGTTGCTTTCCCAGCTGTGTCACTTTGCACTGCCTGACCCTGACTCCAATCCTTACAAAGGCATTCCAGAATCCATAACCTTTGGAGACTTAGCTTCCTACTTAGAGAATATTATAAGATTGGTGGTGCCTACTGATTCAGATCATGATATAGTCATCGACAGAATCCATAGGCTGCCAAAACCTAATATGGTGCCTAACGACATTATAGCTTTGATACATTTTTTTTCATGTGAAGGAGGACCTGATGCAATCTGCCTGGAAGCTGGGTATGCTACCTAACCACTATGAGGAGATTAACCTGTTCGCCGATATTTCTCTATCCAGAAACACAGACAATTTGTCACAATTACAACAGGGCTACAATCCTCCAACGTGGTGTATACATCTATAAATCGGTCTTCCACACCAGGTTGCTTATGTGAGGGGACAAATATCTGTGTAAAGAGATCTTGTCTTTTTGGCCTACTTCTTGTTTGCGTATATTACATATTGTTCTCACAGATGTCTCACGCAGATACAATGAGAGACTTACAATTGTGCTTTCTTATAATATTTAGGAAAAAGGTTGGAATGTTTCTGAGTTTCTCATAACTATTACTCAGCTTCTCATGTCCCGTAACGAGACACAGAATGTCCATTAGATATGAGAATAGTCTAAATTACTGTAGTTCTAAGTATCAAGGACATGCCGTCCATATTGGAGCACTATGCTAGCATGATTAGAGCTAAAATGGATGATAACCATGTGTTAACTCATGAATGATTTATGCACGTATTTATCATTTGTAAATGCCCATTTTGTACTCTGACCAATGATAATTCATATTTCTTTGTGCTGTAGTTTGGTATGCCTAAATTAGCATACAGCCATTATTCCTCTATAAGAGCTAAGTAACATGTAATAAACTTTAGAGTACTTAGATATACATCTGGCTATGTGTCACTTTGTGTTCTCCCCGTACGGGCAATCATTTTGTTTTTAATTTGGAACCAACAACATGTGCCCCCAGGGGTGTTCCCCCAACAGTTATGCAAATAAATGGTCTGTTTCACATACTCCAAGACACCGCTGATGCCCATAAGCTACTACTTGAATGGGGTACCCCCTTACTGGATAGGGGATCTCCGAAAGGCAAGACTCAACAACCCCTATTAGACCTAGGATGGCATATTGCCTAGAGACACTGTTGAGCCTGTAGAGATCCCAATACTATAGAGGCTTGTGGTAAAGGTAGAATGATTCATCCTATTGCTTTGCAGGCAATTGCACTACCCACTAGGACTACTTACACTCTGAGTTGTGAGTTACTGTTGGTCTCTTGAGACTGACACAGTTGTTCATGGTTGATGTATTTGCTTTACTCCCCCTCTTTATTATGTACAATGTATACATCTATACCCATGCCCATCAGGTCTATAACACTACAATGCCTCGACCTACTTGCCAGCTCTCCTACATCGGGCCGTGCGCTCAGCTCAACTCTCGAGTAGTTGAGTTGAGTGTGCAGTATCAGATACTATTCCTCCTGTAACACACATCTCATGTGTAGCAGAGCTCATCACACACTCAGCTCTACTACATCTCTACAACAGAGTGTAGAGATGTAGCAGAGCTGAGTGTGTGCTGAGCTCTGTTACATCAGAGATGTGTGTGACAGGAGGAGTAGCTGGAGGGATGGTTGGCAGTAGTGCAGAGCTGTGTGTGTGACAGGAGGAGTAGTTGAAGGGATGGTTGGGTGTAGCAGAGCTGAGCTCTGCTTCATCTCCAGTGTCCGGAGTAGCCAAGCTAACTGCACGGCTAGCTCTGCTTCATCTCGCCATAGGAATGCATTGACCAGCGTTGATTGGCCAGTGTACAGCATTCGGCCAATCAACGCTGGTTCTGCCGGAGGAGGCGGAGTTTAAAATCGGACCAGAATGGAAACTGCTGTGGACCGATTTTAGACTCTGCCTCCTCAGGCAAAACCAGCGTTGATTGGCCGAATGCAGTACACTGGCCAATCAATGCCGGTCAATGTATTCCTATGGGAAAAAGTCAGCTCCGGCATATCGCAAGCTGACAGGGATCCTGACATAATAAAGGTACTTGATACCCCCAGACATGCTTTCCCTGCTGTCCCAGTTGCATTCCAGGGTGTTGGCATCATTTCCTGGGGTGTGATAGTGGACTTGGTGACTCTCCTGAGACGAATGGTAGGATCCCCTGTAGCGAAGCATTTTCTCACATATACTATAATGGGGTTCGATACTTGTTCGACTAGTCGAATATTGAGCGGCTATTCAAAACGAATATCGAATATTGAACTTTTTACTGTTCGCTCATCTCTAGAGCTGATACAACGTCTGTATAATTTTGAGTTTGGGGCTTGGGAACTAATCTTCCACTATCTCTTCCCAATCGCATAATAGTCTGGACATCACCTTCAAGACACCTTCTACAAGTATGCCCCTCAGATCCACATATATCACACTTTGGTGGATGAGGGCAGGAACCTTCTCCTTGACCAGGTTATGCCACTTCACAAATCTTGCAGGATGCCCCCTGTGTACATCCAGCATGCACATGTCTTTATTATTACATTTTCATCAGTAAAGCAACGTTCACACTGCCACTGCTATCCACCCTGTGGTGTCCGTGGTAAACCCTAGGGAAACCAGACAGCAAACGGCTTGCGAGCAGTTGGCTTTAAAACCCATTCATTTGATTGCTTTGATTAGGCATTTGTTAATGTAAGGATTGTGCGCAGTAACACATTTTTCTACTGATGCAAATATAATTTGAAGAACAATATGTCTTAGAAATGTATGATTGTCTTTAGACTTCAGTAGCTGATAGATATTTAAGCAGTAACTTCTATAAAAAAAAAAATCATCATAGGTTCATAAATTTGAAAATTCATGTCTACAAAATACCTTTCCTTGTACCGTGTTAGCCAGTGGATATGAAATGAAAGAAATTTTTTGAGAGAAGTCCTCAGTAGTTGATACCTTTTTTAATGGCTAACTCAAAAAGTTTTTTGATGACATATCGAGCTTTCGGGACTACTATAAAGGTCCCTTCATCAGGATGTATAACACAATGTCTGAAGGTAGGCATATATATATACAGAGAAATGGAGTGTTAGATGCAAAATAGATGGAAAACAGAACATAAACACTTTTAAAAAAACACATATATATCAGTTCGCAGGAAAGTTCTCTGGGTTTATGGCTTCTTTGATCAGTGACGTGGTGTCTAGTGGTTATAAAAGGCCATAAAACCCTGGGCCCTGTTTAAACCTTGTTGGAGAGTGCAAAAGGTCGTCATAAGTTTAAATTCCCATATGAGGCGATCTTTTCTGTCTCTGAAATTCCCCCTTAGTACCAGGATCTTCATATCCTGGGTCATATTATGATTTTGATTACAGAAGTGTTTTGGCACCGGGAGGTCCATTCTTTGCTCTCTAATCGTATGTCTGTGTGAGTTCATCCTCATCCTAAGTGACTGTCCTGTCTCACCTACATACAGGCCCTCAGGACACTTAGTACACAATATCAAATACACTACATTAGGTGTGCTGCTGGTGAAGTTACCTGGCATCTTGTAGTGTCGATCAGAGTTCGGGATCTTTATTTTGTCCGTAGTCAGTATGTGCGGGCAGGTTTTGCACCTGTTGTTTCCACATGGAAATGTTCCTTTGTTAGTTGGAGGTGACAGTGAGCTGCTAATAATCATATTCCTGAGGTTTGGTGGCTGTCTGTAACACAGGAGAGGGGGTTCTGGAAATATGGATTTTAGATGGTTGTCTTTTTGCAGTAGTGGATGTAATTTGCGTGTGATTCCTCTCAGCGTCTCCAGGTGGGGGTTATATGTGACAACCAGGGGCACCCGAGTGTTCTCCTGTTTGGTATTGTATTTTAATAACTCCGATCTTGGTATTCTGGTGGCCCTGGTGATTTGGTTATCAATTGTTCTTGGATGGTAACCCTGCCTCAAGAATGTGTTTTTGAGGCCCCCAATGTGCTTGTCTCTGTCCACCGGGTCTGAACATATGCGATGGTATCTGATGGCTTTGCTGTAGACAATGGATTTCTTTATGTGTTTCGGATGAAAGCTATCCCATCTTAGGTAGGTAGGGCGGTCAATTGGCTTCCGATACAGTGATGTCTCAATTTTGTTGTCCTGTATCTTGATGACTGTGTCTAGGAAGTTTATTTCTGAGAAGGAGTGATTGAGCGTCAGGTTGATGGTGGGATGGAACTGGTTGAATTGTTCATGGAAGGTTTTCAGCTGTTGTTCAGACCCAGTCCATAATGATTAGGATATCGTCAATGAAACGGTAGTAGGCCAGAGGCCTGGTGGTGCAGTTGGATAGGAAGTCACTCTCAAGCTTGGCCATGAAGAGATTAGCGTACTGTGGCGCCATTCTGCTCCCCATTGCGGTGCCAGTCTGCTGTAGGTAGATGCAGTCACCAAAAGAGAAGTAATTGTGGGTGAGGATGAATTTTGTGAGTTTCACCACACCTTGTCAAGGTCGATCACAGTTCTATAAAAATACTCACAATAATAAATCCAAGGCCAATATCATCCTGTTATGGTTGTATACCTAAAGAGTGAATTGAATGGCATCCAGCTTCCATCCTATTCCGATGCCCATGGCATGAAGATCACTAGCCAGAAAGTCAAAGGTGATCCTCTAATTGATTGCAGCCAAAAAGCAGAGAAGCGATCCCATCCACAGACAGCTGTTTTGAGGTTTTTGCCCCTGAGTAGGATACTGGCTGGTTCTATGTTTTGTCTAGAGGTAGGTCAGAATTGGTAATGTTTGTCATTGGGTTGAGACTTGTACACATGCATATTAGATAATGCATACCCTGCTAAGGATTATAGGTAAGGAATACAAATATGACCTCTTTGATGAAAAAGAGGAATTTGCTCCTAGTGCCACCTATTGGAAGATCTGGTTTTCAAAAAAACTTAGAGGCATGATCTGGGAATAATAGCCTGAGGCCGCCTCAGGTTCCAGACCAAAAACGAGTCGCGCACTCCGCTCCGGATTAGGCCTAAAAATGAATGGGCCTAGTCGGGAGGGAGTGTCTTCAGGCGGATGTCGTGAGGCGAATCCGCCTGAAAGAATGAACTGACCGGCTCCCATTGATTTCAAAGGGGAGCCGTCTTTTTGGTCTGGATTTTGAGGCCGTATTTGCCTCAAAATCCTGACCAAAAAAACCCGTGTGAACTTACCCTTAATGATATCCTCACATACTTATCACATTTCCTCAATGCAGAAATTCCTAAATGTTGGTGTGCGAACATAGTAGAAGTGTTAGGAAATTACTCACTTTACTAAGCTCTGTGGAAAATATTGTAGGTAAAACCAACATTTTTACCTAATATTACTACGTATTTTTCGGCGTATAAGACAACTGGAGGTATAAGATGATCCCCAACTTTTCCAGTTAAAGTATAGAGGTTGGGGTATACTCACCATATAAAACTAGTCCTCTTCCAATGTACATACGGTAAACATTTTAAAAAAAACATCAGATTTGATTTCAATATAGTAATTTTAAATGAAATGCTTATGACATGCAGGTACTTAGCAGAAAACTGTCACTTATAAACATAAGGCTGTTTGTCATCAAACATGTAAACATAAAACAGTGCAAAAGGATTAAACTTTTCCCAATTCACTTTAAAGCTGAAATGAAGGATAAAACAGTAAACCCATGGGAGCCGCCATGGTGTTTGTTTTCTGAGCTGTCAACTAAATTGGAGTTGATGATGATAGGAAGAAGATAGCAAACAATAGAGAGAGAGCAAGTGCTGGGCAAGTCCTTGGTGAGTTAGCAATGCCCATCATAACTGCAAGTTAAGGTATTTTTACAGGTTTTGCTGGTGTGAGAGTTTCCCTTCAACCCCTTCCCGCTAATGACATTTTTCGATTTTCATTTTTCGTTTTTGACTCCTCTCCCCCCCCCCATCCAAATCCCATAATTTTTTTTATTTCTCCACTCTCAGAGCCATATAATGTTTGCAGGTCAAATTTTTCTTCATTATTTATTCTCTACAATGTACTGGGAAGCTGGAAAAAAATTCAGAATGAGGTGGATTTGAAGAAAAAGTCCAATTGTGCGATTTTCTTATGGGATTCGTTTTTATGGTGTTCACTGTGCAGCCAACATGACGTCACCTGTATTCTATGTTTGGTATGATTCCAAAAATACCAAATTTACATGGTTTTATTTACATTTTAACCCCTTAACAAAAATCCAAAACTGTGCCAAATTTTTTTTCTAAAAGTCACCATATTCTGACATCCGTAACTTTTTTTTAGACTTCCATATATGGGGATATAAAGGGCGTCTTTTTTTGCAGGGCCAGGTGTACTTTTTAGTTATAACATTTTAGGGAATTGCTTTTGCTTTGATAATTTTTTATTCAAATTTTTATCAGAGGCAAAACAGTGATAAAATGGCGTTTTGGCACTTTTGACTTCTTTTCCTGCTACGCCGTTTACTGTATAGGAAAAATACATTTATAAATTTGTAGAGCGGGCGTTTACGGACACAGGGATATCCATCATGTATGTGTTTCTCAGTATTTAACTACTTTTATATGTGTTCTAGGGGAAAAGGAGGTGATTTGAATTTTTAATACTTTGTAATTTTTTGAATATTTTTTTTATTCATTTTTTTTTTTTTGCATTTATTAAATACCCTAGGGGTATTGAACCCCAGGGCGTCTGATCACTAATGCAATGCATTACAATGCTAATTCATTGCAATGCATTGCAAAAAAATTATCATTTCTTTTGCGGGCTACATAGAGCAGCCTGCAAAAGAAAGTGACTGCAGACAGGCTGGGGAGCTTCAGGTGCTGGCGATCACCGGCAAATTGGTGGTGCCCATGCGCCTCCAGGAAAATGGCGCCTCAGTCAGCTTTGACTGAAGCATCAGAAGGGTTAATGCCCACAATCGGTGGACATTAGCGCATGGTGTCTGCTGTATGAAACAGCAGACAACAGCGCCCGGCTGATGTCGGGAAGGGGTTAAAAGCCTTCAAAAACCTCCTGTTTGTCATCTAATATCATAAGTTCATCAAAAAAATCTTGAGATACATTTGTAAGGAAATTATCATATGGATCGAATTCCGTATCAGATGGTGTGCGGCTTCCTCTTCATCTTGCCACAAGTAGTCATCTTCCATACCATCTAATGAATTTGATACAAACACAATTAGCCTAGAAAAAGGACAACTACCACACAAAGAACGCAAAATTCTGAAAATATATAAATTTATTGAAAAATATATGAATAAATAATGAAAAAGTTCAAAGATAAGTGGTGCAACCACACATAAGTGTAATGAAATACATGCACCTAGGCTTTAATGAGGAGTCTATACTATATACTGAGTCAATGCAATATAAAATAAAAAATAAAAAATAGAAAATCTATGGTTTCTCCATGATTTGAAAAAGGAATATGCAATTGCTGTTTTTAACTTTATACATGGAGAGACCTAAATAATCTAACAAATTATTGTAGATAACAACATCTTCGTATAATATTGCAGACACAGAAAATCATGGACATTTTAAATAGATGACTTTACCTTGCATGTATATCAAACACTGATAAGCGTATATCTGTAAACTGTGGCACACGCATGTTTCCTCTTTTTGTGAATGATTTTTTGCCACTAACCATCCATTCATTCCCTGAACATATCCCATTTCAACTGACATTCCCAACAGGCTATAGACCGGAGAGGTCTGTTAATTTTATTTTCTTTACATAGTGCAGCAGGTTGCTTTGAACTCTCAAGCCATGACTAAGGATTAGATTTGGCCTACTGAAGTGCCAACAAACGTATTTTATTTCGTGTCACTACATAACCGTTTTGGCGATGCTTATTCGCCATATTTGCTACATGGTTTTTCGAGTTCTGGCCAATGTGGGATACCTCTTCTTAATGCACACTTACCCCTTAGCATACTCTTTACTGCTATTTTATTTGCTTTCCAGTCTCGAACCATACTCCATATTGTCTTGCAGCAGCGCAATTATTATGTTCCATAGAAAAGTTTACAACTTTAAGTTTGAAACTGGCTTCATATTTCTTTCTTCTTGCTGGTGGAGACATGATGGGGTTTTGGCTGTTAGACATTTGTATACTGTACTGGATGTATGTACTGGTGCTATACTGCATGAATATTTAGAAAGGGATACAGTAGATTCTAAGTAGTGAAGTAAGGGTCCCAACCTGTCTTGTAGTATAAAATGGAACTTCATGTTTGTCAGTGTCAAATTTTTTATTAGTAAAGTCAAGTGAACGTTTTCGGTCCCATGGACCTTCATCAGACTCTACATTTGGGATAACAGAAAAGAAACATAAGAAATAGAAATTACAAAAAATTACAAAAAAAAAAAAAAATAATCAAAAAAGTAAAAAAAATCATAATACAGCCATATCTTGCTTTAACATTGACACAAAACATACATATACATACATAAACATGAATAGAACCATGCCATGAAATTGCAGGGTATAGCAGGAGTCTTGTGCTTTCAATCATAGAAAAAAGGCAGCTTGCTTTAAGAATAGGAGGAAAAGAACAATATGTAGGTGCAGTAGTTAAGGGCAAATATTTGTGAGTACATAATAGCAAAGATAATATAGAGAATTTCACCTGTTCTTTTAGATGTAAATGTACTCCGCTAATACGGTAAATGAAAAAAGAGGAAAGGCACTCCAGACCAGTCTAGGAATAACAAAGTTTGGAACATAATAAATATATAAATATTTGTGGAAAATGATACAAACCGCTCGTTGTATAGGGGAACTTACCTCCTGGAGACCGGACCAAGCCCGCAGTATGTTAGAAGAAATTGCAACAAAGTATCTACGCAGTGTACTCGCGCTGGTGTAAAGCCTACGGCAGAAGTACGCAGCGTCTGTGACCGGATATAAAACGGCGATGGACCAATGTGATTGGTCCATCGCACGCAGGTGTAATTATGACCACTTTGTTCCGTACAGGCATAATTATTAGAGATGAGCGAACAGTGTTCTATCGAACTCATGTTCGATCGGATATTAGGCTGTTCGGCATGTTCGAATCGAATCGAACACCGCGTGGTAAAGTGCGCCATTACTCGATTCCCCTCCCACCTTCCCTGGCGCCTTTTTTGCTCCAATAACAGCGCAGGGTAGGTGGGACAGGAACTACGACACCGGTGACGTTGAGAAAAGTAGGCAAAACCCATTGGCTGCCGAAAACATGTGACCTCTAATTTAAAAGAACAGCGCCGCCCAGGTTCGCGTCATTCTGAGCTTGCAATTCACCGGGGACGGAGGTTTCCGTCCAGCTAGCTAGGGCTTAGATTCTGGGTAGGCAGGGACAGGCTAGGATAGGAAGGAGAAGACAACCACAACAGCTCTTGTAAGAGCTAAATTCCAGGGAGAAGCTTGTCAGTGTAACGTGGCACTGACGGGCTCAATCGCCGCAACCCAGCTTTCCCAGGATCCTGAATGGAATACACTGTCAGTGTATTCCCGTATACCCGATATATACCCCCGATACCCGTTCCAACGGTGTGCCCCCCCACCTTCACCCCAGAAATACCCTGCAAGTCCCCTAGCAATAGAATTGGGGCTATATACACCCACTATTTTTGCTACTGCCATATAGTGCCATTGTCTGACTGGGAATTCAAAGAATATATTGGGGTTACGTGCACCCACAATTTTTACTACTGGTATACAGTGCCAGTTTCTGACCGGGAATTCAAAGAATATATTGGGGTTATAAATACCCTCATTTCTTGCTACTGCCATATAGTGCCAGTTTCTGACTGGTAATTCAAAGAATATATTGGGGTTATAAATACCCTCATTTCTTGCTACTGGTATATAGTGCCATTGTCTGACTGGGAAATCAAAGAATATATTGGGGTTACGTGCACCCACAATTTTTACTACTGGTATACAGTGCCAGTTTCTGACTGGGAATTCAAAGAATATATTGGGGTTACAAATACCCTCATTTCTTGCTACTGCCATATAGTGCCAGTTTCTGACTGGTAATTCAAAGAATATATTTGGGTTACGTGCACCCACAATTTTTACTACTGGTATACAGTGCCATTGTCTGACTGGGAATTCAAAGAATATATTGGGGTTATAAATACCCTCATTTCTTGCTACTGGTATATAGTGCCATTGTCTGACTGGGAATTCAAAGAATATATTGGGGTTACGTGCACCCACAATTTTTACTACTGGTATACAGTGCCAGTTTCTGACTGGGAATTCAAAGAATATATTGGGGTTACAAATACCCTCATTTCTTGCTACTGCCATATAGTGCCAGTTTCTGACTGGTAATTCAAAGAATATATTGGGGTTACGTGCACCCACAATTTTTACTACTGGTATACAGTGCCAGTTTCTGACTGGGAATTCAAAGAATATATTGGGGTTACAAATACCCTCATTTCTTGCTACTGCCATATAGTGCCAGTTTCTGACTGGTAATTCAAAGAATATATTGGGGTTACGTGCACCCACAATTTTTACTACTGGTATACAGTGCCATTGTCTGACTGGGAATTCAAAGAATATATTGGGGTTATAAATACCCTCATTTCTTGCTACTGCCATATAGTGCCAGTTTCTGACTGGGAATTCAAAGAATATATTGGGGTTACGTGCACCCACAATTTTTACTACTGGTATACAGTGCCATTGTCTGACTGGGAATTCAAAGAATATATTGGGGTTATAAATACCCTCATTTCTTGCTACTGGTATATAGTGCCATTGTCTGACTGGGAATTCAAAGAATATATTGGGGTTACGTGCACCCACAATTTTTACTACTGGTATACAGTGCCAGTTTCTGACTGGGAATTCAAAGAATATATTGGGGTTACAAATACCCTCATTTCTTGCTACTGCCATATAGTGCCAGTTTCTGACTGGTAATTCAAAGAATATATTGGGGTTACGTGCACCCACAATTTTTACTACTGGTATACAGTGCCAGTTTCTGACTGGGAATTCAAAGAATATATTGGGGTTACAAATACCCTCATTTCTTGCTACTGCCATATAGTGCCAGTTTCTGACTGGTAATTCAAAGAATATATTGGGGTTATAAATACCCTCATTTCTTGCTACTGGTATATAGTGCCATTGTCTGACTGGGAATTCAAAGAATATATTGGGGTTACGTGCACCCACAATTTTTACTACTGGTATACAGTGCCAGTTTCTGACTGGGAATTCAAAGAATATATTGGGGTTACAAATACCCTCATTTCTTGCTACTGCCATATAGTGCCAGTTTCTGACTGGTAATTCAAAGAATATATTGGGGTTACGTGCACCCACAATTTTTACTACTGGTATACAGTGCCATTGTCTGACTGGGAATTCAAAGAATATATTGGGGTTACGTGCACCCACAATTTTTACTACTGGTATACAGTGCCAGTTTCTGACTGGGAATTCAAAGAATATATTGGAGTTATAAATACCCTCATTTCTTGCTACTGCCATATAGTGCCAGTTTCTGACTGGGAATTCAAAGAATATATTGGGGTTACGTGCACCCACAATTTTTACTACTGGTATACAGTGCCATTGTCTGACTGGGAATTCAAAGAATATATTGGGGTTATAAATACCCTCATTTCTTGCTACTGGTATATTGTGCCATTGTCTGACTGGGAATTCAAAGAATATATTGGGGTTACGTGCACCCACAATTTTTACTACTGGTATACAGTGCCAGTTTCTGACTGGGAATTCAAAGAATATATTGGGGTTACAAATACCCTCATTTCTTGCTACTGCCATATAGTGCCAGTTTCTGACTGGTAATTCAAAGAATATATTGGGGTTATAAATACCCTCATTTCTTGCTACTGGTATATAGTGCCATTGTCTGACTGGGAATTCAAAGAATATATTGGGGTTACGTGCACCCACAATTTTTACTACTGGTATACAGTGCCAGTTTCTGACTGGGAAATCAAAGAATATATTGGGGTTACAAATACCCTCATTTCTTGCTACTGCCATATAGTGCCAGTTTCTGACTGGTAATTCAAAGAATATATTGGGGTTACGTGCACCCACAATTTTTACTACTGGTATACAGTGCCAGTTTGTGACTGGGAATTCAAAGAATATATTGGGGTTACAAATACCCTCATTTCTTGCTACTGCCATATAGTGCCAGTTTCTGACTGGTAATTCAAAGAATATATTGGGGTTATAAATACCCTCATTTCTTGCTACTGGTATATAGTGCCATTGTCTGACTGGGAATTCAAAGAATATATTGGGGTTACGTGCACCCACAATTTTTACTACTGGTATACAGTGCCAGTTTCTGACTGGGAATTCAAAGAATATATTGGGGTTACAAATACCCTCATTTCTTGCTACTGCCATATAGTGCCAGTTTCTGACTGGTAATTCAAAGAATATATTGGGGTTATGTGCACCCACAATTTTTACTACTGGTATACAGTGCCAGTTTCTGACTGGGAATTCAAAGAATATATTGGGGTTACAAATACCCTCATTTCTTGCTACTGCCATATAGTGCCAGTTTCTGACTGGTAATTCAAAGAATATATTGGGGTTATAAATACCCTCATTTCTTGCTACTGGTATATAGTGCCATTGTCTGACTGGGAATTCAAAGAATATATTGGGGTTACGTGCACCCACAATTTTTACTACTGGTATACAGTGCCAGTTTCTGACTGGGAATTCAAAGAATATATTGGGGTTACAAATACCCTCATTTCTTGCTACTGCCATATAGTGCCAGTTTCTGACTGGTAATTCAAAGAATATATTGGGGTTACGTGCACCCACAATTTTTACTACTGGTATACAGTGCCATTGTCTGACTGGGAATTCAAAGAATATATTGGGGTTATAAATACCCTCATTTCTTGCTACTGCCATATAGTGCCAGTTTCTGACTGGTAATTCAAAGAATATATTGGGGTTATAAATACCCTCATTTCTTGCTACTGGTATATAGTGCCATTGTCTGACTGGGAATTCAAAGAATATATTGGGGTTACGTGCACCCACAATTTTTACTACTGGTATACAGTGCCAGTTTCTGACTGGGAATTCAAAGAATATATTGGGGTTACAAATACCCTCATTTCTTGCTACTGCCATATAGTGCCAGTTTCTGACTGGTAATTCAAAGAATATATTGGGGTTACGTGCACCCACAATTTTTACTACTGGTATACAGTGCCATTGTCTGACTGGGAATTCAAAGAATATATTGGGGTTATAAATACCCTCATTTCTTGCTACTGCCATATAGTGCCAGTTTCTGACTGGGAAATCAAAGAATATATTGGGGTTACGTGCACCCACAATTTTTACTACTGGTATACAGTGCCATTGTCTGACTGGGAATTCAAAGAATATATTGGGGTTATAAATACCCTCATTTCTTGCTACTGCCATATAGTGCCAGTTTCTGACTGGTAATTCAAAGAATATATTGGGGTTACGTGCACCCACAATTTTACTACTGGTATACAGTGCCAGTTTCTGACTGGGAATTCAAAGAATATATTGGGGTTACAAATACCCTCATTTCTTGCTACTGCCATATAGTGCCAGTTTCTGACTGGTAATTCAAAGAATATATTGGGGTTACGTGCACCCACAATTTTTACTACTGGTATACAGTGCCAGTTTCTGACTGGGAATTCAAAGAATATATTGGGGTTACAAATACCCTCATTTCTTGCTACTGCCATATAGTGCCAGTTTCTGACTGATAATTCAAAGAATATATTGGGGTTATAAATACCCTCATTTCTTGCTACTGGTATATAGTGCCATTGTCTGACTGGGAATTCAAAGAATATATTGGGGTTACGTGCACCCACAATTTTTACTACTGGTATACAGTGCCAGTTTCTGACTGGGAATTCAAAGAATATATTGGGGTTACAAATACCCTCATTTCTTGCTACTGCCATATAGTGCCAGTTTCTGACTGGTAATTCAAAGAATATATTGGGGTTACGTGCACCCACAATTTTTACTACTGGTATACAGTGCCAGTTTCGGACTGGGAATTCAAAGAATATATTGGGGTTACAAATACCCTCATTTCTTGCTACTGCCATATAGTGCCAGTTTCTGACTGGTAATTCAAAGAATATATTGGGGTTATAAATACCCTCATTTCTTGCTACTGGTATATAGTGCTATTGTCTGACTGGGAATTCAAAGAATATATTGGGGTTACGTGCACCCACAATTTTTACTACTGGTATACAGTGCCAGTTTCTGACTGGGAATTCAAAGAATATATTGGGGTTACAAATACCCTCATTTCTTGCTACTGCCATATAGTGCCAGTTTCTGACTGGTAATTCAAAGAATATATTGGGGTTACGTGCACCCACAATTTTTACTACTGGTATACAGTGCCAGTTTCTGACTGGGAATTCAAAGAATATATTGGGGTTACAAATACCCTCATTTCTTGCTACTGCCATATAGTGCCAGTTTCTGACTGGTAATTCAAAGAATATATTGGGGTTATAAATACCCTCATTTCTTGCTACTGGTATATAGTGCCATTGTCTGACTGGGAATTCAAAGAATATATTGGGGTTACGTGCACCCACAATTTTTACTACTGGTATACAGTGCCAGTTTCTCACTGGGAATTCAAAGAATATATTGGGGTTACAAATACCCTCATTTCTTGCTACTGCCATATAGTGCCAGTTTCTGACTGGTAATTCAAAGAATATATTGGGGTTACGTGCACCCACAATTTTTACTACTGGTATACAGTGCCAGTTTCTGACTGGGAATTCAAAGAATATATTGGGGTTACAAATACCCTCATTTCTTGCTACTGCCATATAGTGCCAGTTTCTGACTGGTAATTCAAAGAATATATTGGGGTTATAAATACCCTCATTTCTTGCTACTGGTATATAGTGCCATTGTCTGACTGGGAATTCAAAGAATATATTGGGGTTACGTGCACCCACAATTTTTACTACTGGTATACAGTGCCAGTTTCTGACTGGGAATTCAAAGAATATATTGGGGTTACAAATACCCTCATTTCTTGCTACTGCCATATAGTGCCAGTTTCTGACTGGTAATTCAAAGAATATATTGGGGTTACGTGCACCCACAATTTTTACTACTGGTATACAGTGCCAGTTTCTGACTGGGAATTCAAAGAATATATTGGGGTTACAAATACCCTCATTTCTTGCTACTGCCATATAGTGCCAGTTTCTGACTGGTAATTCAAAGAATATATTGGGGTTATAAATACCCTCATTTCTTGCTACTGGTATATAGTGCCATTGTCTGACTGGGAAATCAAAGAATATATTGGGGTTACGTGCACCCACAATTTTTACTACTGGTATACAGTGCCAGTTTCTGACTGGGAATTCAAAGAATATATTGGGGTTACAAATACCCTCATTTCTTGCTACTGCCATATAGTGCCAGTTTCTGACTGGTAATTCAAAGAATATATTGGGGTTACGTGCACCCACAATTTTTACTACTGGTATACAGTGCCAGTTTCTGACTGGGAATTCAAAGAATATATTGGGGTTACAAATACCCTCATTTCTTGCTACTGCCATATAGTGCCAGTTTCTGACTGGTAATTCAAAGAATATATTGGGGTTATAAATACCCTCATTTCTTGCTACTGGTATATAGTGCCATTGTCTGACTGGGAATTCAAAGAATATATTGGGGTTACGTGCACCCACAATTTTTACTACTGGTATACAGTGCCAGTTTCTGACTGGGAATTCAAAGAATATATTGGGGTTACAAATACCCTCATTTCTTGCTACTGCCATATAGTGCCAGTTTCTGACTGGTAATTCAAAGAATATATTGGGGTTACGTGCACCCACAATTTTTACTACTGGTATACAGTGCCAGTTTCTGACTGGGAATTCAAAGAATATATTGGGGTTACAAATACCCTCATTTCTTGCTACTGCCATATAGTGCCAGTTTCTGACTGGTAATTCAAAGAATATATTGGGGTTACGTGCACCCACAATTTTTACTACTGGTATACAGTGCCAGTTTCTGACTGGGAATTCAAAGAATATATTGGGGTTACAAATACCCTCATTTCTTGCTACTGCCATATAGTGCCAGTTTCTGACTGGTAATTCAAAGAATATATTGGGGTTATAAATACCCTCATTTCTTGCTACTGGTATATAGTGCCATTGTCTGACTGGGAATTCAAAGAATATATTGGGGTTACGTGCACCCACAATTTTTGCTACTGGTATATAGTGCCAATTTCTAACTGGGAATTCAAAATGCGCAAGGCTCCCGGAAAGGGACGTGGACGAGGCCGTGGGCGAGGTCGGGGGAATGGTTCTGGGGAGCAAGGTAGCAGTGAAGCCACAGGGCGTCCCGTGCCTACTCCTGTGGGGCAGCAAGCATTGCGCCACTCCACAGTGCCAGGGTTGCTTGCCACATTAACTAAACTGCAGGGTACAAACCTTAGTAGGCCCGAGAACCAGGAACAGGTCTTGCAATGGCTGTCAGAGAACGCTTACAGCACATTGTCCAGCAGCCAGTCAGACTCTGCCTCCTCTCCTCCTATTACCCAACAGTCTTGTCCTCCTTCCTCCCAAAATTCCCAAGCTTCACAGAACAATAACCCCAACTGTCCCTGCTCCCCAGAGCTGTTCTCCGCTCCTTTCATTGTCCCTCAACCTGCCTCTCCACGTCACGATTCCACGAACCTAACAGAGGAGCATCTGTGTCCAGATGCTCAAACACTAGAGTCTCCTCCATCTCCGTTCGATTTGGTGGTGGATGACCAGCAACCCACCCTCATCGACGATGATGTGACGCAGTTGCCGTCAGGGCATCCAGTTGACCGGCGCATTGTGCGGGAGGAGGAGATGAGACAGGAGTTGGAAAGGGTAGCTAGAGGCAGAGGTCAGCAGCTTAGGCGAAGCCAGGCCACACCCGGAATCTCCCAAGATGTTCCAGTTCGTACCCAGCCCCGAAAAACTCCCACCTCGAGGGCACGTTTCTCGAAGGTGTGGAGTTTTTTCAAGGAATGCGCCGAGGACAGATATAGTGTTGTCTGCACAATTTGCCTCTCGAAATTGATTAGGGGCTCTGAGAAGAGCAACCTGTCCACCACTTCAATGCGCCATCATTTGGAATCCAAGCACTGGAATCAGTGGCAGGCAGCAACGGCAGGACAAAGGCCGCCTGCCGTTCACGCCACTGCCACTGCCTCTGCCACTGCCTCTGCCTCTGCCACTGCCACTGCTGACTGTGCTGGCGATGCACTCCAGAGGACGAGCCAGGACACCACTTCATCTGCCTCCGCCACTTTGTTGACTTCTCCCTCATCCTCCCCTGTTCCTGTCTTATCTCCTTCTCCTGCACCATCAAAGGCACCATCAGGCGCTTCTTTACAACAACCCACCATCTCTCAGACATTGGAGCGGCGGCAGAAATACACTGCTAACCACCCACACGCGCAAGCCTTGAACGCCAACATCGCTAAACTGCTGGCCCAGGAGATGTTGGCGTTCCGGCTTGTTGAAACTCCCGCCTTCCTGGACCTGATGGCAACTGCGGCACCTCGCTATGCCGTCCCTAGCCGTCACTACTTCTCCCGGTGTGCCGTCCCCGCCTTGCACCAGCACGTGTCACTCAACATCAGGCGGGCCCTTAGTTCCGCGCTTTGCACAAAGGTCCACTTGACCACCGACGCGTGGACAAGTGCATGCGGACAGGGACGCTACATTTCACTGACGGCACACTGGGTGAATGTAGTTGAGGCTGGGACTGCTTCCCAAACTGGCCCGGTGTACCTCGTCTCCCCGCCTAACATTCCTGGCAGGGACACGAGAAGAACACCCCCCTCCTCCTCCTCCTCTACCGCCTCCTCCTCCGCCACCGCCTCCTCCTCCGCCACCGCCTCCTCCTCCGCTGTTAGATTGACCCCAGCTACGAGTTGGAAACGTTGCAGCACTGGCGTTGGTAGACGTCAGCAGGCTGTGCTGAAGCTGATCAGCTTGGGGGACAGACAGCACACTGCCTCCGAGGTGAGGGATGCCCTCCTCGATGAGACGGCAATATGGTTTGAGCCGCTGCACCTGGGCCCAGGCATGGTCGTTTGTGATAACGGCCGGAACCTGGTAGCAGCTCTGGAGCTTGCCGGACTCCAACATGTTCCATGCCTGGCCCACGTCTTCAACCTAGTGGTGCAACGTTTCCTAAAGAGCTACCCCAATGTTCCAGAGCTACTGGTGAAAGTGCGGCGCATGTGCGCCCACTTTCGCAAGTCGACAGTAGCCGCTGCTAGCTTAAAATCTCTCCAGCAACGCCTGCATGTGCCACAACACCGGCTTTTGTGCGACGTCCCCACATGCTGGAACTCAACGTTTCAGATGTTGAATAGAGTGGTTGAGCAGCAGAGACCTTTAATGGAATACCAGCTACAAAACCCTAGGGTGCCACAAAGTCAGCTGCCTCAGTTTCTCATCCATGAGTGGCCATGGATGAGAGACCTTTGTGACATCCTACGGGTGTTTGAGGAGTCCACAAGGAGGGTGAGCTCTGAGGATGCGATGGTGAGCCTTACAATCCCGCTCTTGTGTGTTCTGAGAGAATCCCTGATTGACATCAGGGATAACTCAGATCACACAGAGGAGTCAGGGATAGCATCCGATCCGTCACAGCTGGAGAGTAGGTCCACACATCTGTCCGCTTCATCGCGTTTAATGGAGGAGGAGGAGGAGGAGGAGGAGGAGGAAGAAGAGTTGTCCGATGATGTGATGGTGATACAGGAGGCTTCCGGGCAACTTCGAATCGTCCCATTGTTGCTGCGCGGATGGGTAGACATGGAGGATGAGGAGGAAATGGAGATTGAACTTTCCGGTGGGGCCAGAGGAGTCATGCCAACTAACACTGTGGCAGACATGGCTGAGTTCATGTTGGGGTGCTTTACAACCGACAAGCGTATTGTCAAAATCATGGAGGACAACCAGTACTGGATCTTTGCTATCCTTGACCCCCGGTATAAAAACAACATCTCGTCTTTTATTCCGGTAGAGGGGAGGGCCAATCGCATCAATGCTTGCCACAGGCAATTGGTGCAGAATATGATGGAGATGTTTACAGCATGTGACGTTGGCGGCAGGGAGGACAGTTCCTCCAGTAGGCGACCAAGTTCTCACCGGTCCACACAAACGAGGGGCACACTGTCTAAGGTCTGGGACACCTTGATGGCACCCCCTCGCCAAAGTGCCGCCACAGAGGGTCCTAGTGTCACCAGGCGTGAGAAGTATAGGCGCATGTTGCGGGAATACCTTTCCGACCACAGCCCTGTCCTCTCCGACCCCTCTGCGCCCTACACGTATTGGGTGTCGAAGTTGGACCTGTGGCTTGAACTTGCCCTATATGCCTTGGAGGTGCTGTCCTGTCCTGCCGCCAGCGTCCTATCTGAGAGGGTGTTCAGTGCAGCCGGTGGCATCATCACTGACAAGCGCACCCATCTGTCAGCTGAGAGTGCCGACCGGCTCACTTTGATAAAAATGAACCACCACTGGATAGAGCCTTCATTTTTGTGCCCACCTGTGTAAAGCACCCCAACATGAAACTCCATGTCTGTACTCAACCTCTCCAATTCCTCCGCATCCTCATACTCATCCACCATAAGCGTTGCACAATTCTGCTAATACTAGGCTCCCTCCAACATGATTTCCCCCAACTCTGCTGGTTAGAGGCTCCCTCCACCCTGATTTCCACCAACTCTGCTGGTTAGAGGCTCCCTCCACCCTGCTTTCCCACAACTCTGCTGGTTAGAGGCTCCCTCCACCATGAATTGGTCCAAACTGGGGTTTTTAGAGGCTCCCTCCACCATGAATTGGTCCAAACTGGGGTTTTTAGAGGCTCCCTCCACCATGAATTTGCCCAAACTGGGCTGTTTAGAGGCTCCCTCCACCATGAATTGGTCCAAATTGGGGTTTTTAGAGGCTCCCTCCACCATGAATTTGCCCAAACTGGGCTGGTTAGAGGCTCCCTCCACCATGAATTGGTCCAAACTGGGCTGGTTAGAGGCTCCCTCCACCATGAATTGGTCCAAATTGGGGTTTTTAGAGGCTCCCTCCACCATGAATTGGTCCAAACTGGGCTGTTTAGAGGCTCCCTCCACCATGAATTGGTCCAAACTGGGGTTTTTAGAGGCTCCCTCCACCATGAATTGGTCCAAACTGGGCTGGTTAGAGGCTCCCTCCACCATGAATTGGTCCAAACTGGGTTTTTTAGAGGCTCCCTCCACCATGAATTGGTCCAAATTGGGGTTTTTAGAGGCTCCCTCCACCATGAATTTGCCCAAACTGGGCTGTTTAGAGGCTCCCTCCACCATGAATTGGTCCAAACTGGGTTTTTTAGAGGCTCCCTCCACCATGAATTGGTCCAAACTGGGATTTTTAGAGGCTCCCTCCACCATGAATTGGTCCAAACTGGGGTTTTTAGAGGCTCCCTCCACCATGAATTTGCCCAAACTGGGCTGTTTAGAGGCTCCCTCCACCATGAATTGGTCCAAATTGGGGTTTTTAGAGGCTCCCTCCACCATGAATTGGTCCAAACTGGGGTTTTTAGAGGCTCCCTCCACCATGAATTTGCCCAAACTGGGCTGTTTAGAGGCTCCCTCCAGCATGAATTGGTCCAAACTGGGGTTTTTAGAGGCTCCCTCCACCATGAATTGGTCCAAACTGGGGTTTTTGGAGGCTCCCTCCACCATGAATTGGTCCAAACTGGGGTTTTTAGAGGCTCCCTCCACCATGAATTGGTCCAAACTGGGGTTTTTAGAGGCTCCCTCCACCATGAATTTGCCCAAACTGGGCTGTTTAGAGGCTCCCTCCACCATGAATTGGTCCAAACTGGGTTTTTTAGAGGCTCCCTCCACCATGAATTGGTCCAAACTGGGGTTTTTAGAGGCTCCCTCCACCATGAATTGGTCCAAACTGGGGTTTTTAGAGGCTCCCTCCACCATGAATTTGCCCAAACTGGGCTGTTTAGAGGCTCCCTCCACCATGAATTGGTCCCAATTGGGGTTTTTAGAGGCTCCCTCCACCATGAATTTGCCCAAACTGGGCTGGTTAGAGGCTCCCTCCACCATGATTGGTCCAAACTGGGCTGGTTAGAGGCTCCCTCCAGCATGAATTGGTCCAAACTGGGGTTTTTAGAGGCTCCCTCCACCATGAATTGGTCCAAACTGGGGTTTTTAGAGGCTCCCTCCACCATGAATTGGTCCAAACTGGGGTTTTTAGAGGCTCCCTCCACCATGAATTGGTCCAAACTGGGCTGGTTAGAGGCTCCCTCCACCATGAATTTGCCCAAACTGGGCTGTTTAGAGGCTCCCTCCACCATGAATTGGTCCAAACTGGGGTTTTTAGAGGCTCCCTCCACCATGAATTTGCCCAATCTGGGCTGTTTAGAGGCTCCCTCCACCATGAATTGGTCCAAATTGGGGTTTTTAGAGGCTCCCTCCACCATGAATTGGTCCAAACTGGGGTTTTTAGAGGCTCCCTCCACCATGAATTTGCCCAAACTGGGCTGTTTAGAGGCTCCCTCCACCATGAATTGGTCCAAATTGGGGTTTTTAGAGGCACCCTCCACCATGAATTTGCCCAAACTGGGCTGGTTAGAGGCTCCCTCCACCATGAATTGGTCCAAACTGGGCTGTTTAGAGGCTCCCTCCACCATGAATTGGTCCAAACTGGGTTTTTTAGAGGCTCCCTCCACCATGAATTGGTCCAAACTGGGGTTTTTAGAGGCTCCCTCCACCATGAATTGGTCCAAACTGGGGTTTTTAGAGGCTCCCTCCACCATGAATTTGTCCAAACTGGGCTGTTTAGAGGCTCCCTCCACCATGAATTGGTCCAAATTGGGGTTTTTAGAGGCTCCCTCCACCATGAATTTGCCCAAACTGGGCTGGTTAGAGGCTCCCTCCACCATGAATTGGTCCAAACTGGGCTGGTTAGAGGCTCCCTCCACCATGAATTGGTCCAAATTGGGGTTTTTAGAGGCTCCCTCCACCATGAATTGGTCCAAACTGGGCTGTTTAGAGGCTCCCTCCACCATGAATTGGTCCAAACTGGGGTTTTTAGAGGCTCCCTCCACCATGAATTGGTCCAAACTGGGCTGGTTAGAGGCTCCCTCCACCATGAATTGGTCCAAACTGGGTTTTTTAGAGGCTCCCTCCACCATGAATTGGTCCAAACTGGGGTTTTTAGAGGCTCCCTCCACCATGAATTGGTCCAAACTGGGGTTTTTAGAGGCTCCCTCCACCATGAATTTGCCCAATCTGGGCTGTTTAGAGGCTCCCTCCACCATGAATTGGTCCAAATTGGGGTTTTTAGAGGCTCCCTCCACCATGAATTGGTCCAAACTGGGGTTTTTAGAGGCTCCCTCCACCATGAATTTGCCCAAACTGGGCTGTTTAGAGGCTCCCTCCACCATGAATTGGTCCAAATTGGGGTTTTTAGAGGCACCCTCCACCATGAATTTGCCCAAACTGGGCTGGTTAGAGGCTCCCTCCACCATGAATTGGTCCAAACTGGGCTGTTTAGAGGCTCCCTCCACCATGAATTGGTCCAAACTGGGTTTTTTAGAGGCTCCCTCCACCATGAATTGGTCCAAACTGGGGTTTTTAGAGGCTCCCTCCACCATGAATTGGTCCAAACTGGGGTTTTTAGAGGCTCCCTCCACCATGAATTTGTCCAAACTGGGCTGTTTAGAGGCTCCCTCCACCATGAATTGGTCCAAATTGGGGTTTTTAGAGGCTCCCTCCACCATGAATTTGCCCAAACTGGGCTGGTTAGAGGCTCCCTCCACCATGAATTGGTCCAAACTGGGCTGGTTAGAGGCTCCCTCCACCATGAATTGGTCCAAATTGGGGTTTTTAGAGGCTCCCTCCACCATGAATTGGTCCAAACTGGGCTGTTTAGAGGCTCCCTCCACCATGAATTGGTCCAAACTGGGGTTTTTAGAGGCTCCCTCCACCATGAATTGGTCCAAACTGGGCTGGTTAGAGGCTCCCTCCACCATGAATTGGTCCAAACTGGGTTTTTTAGAGGCTCCCTCCACCATGAATTGGTCCAAACTGGGGTTTTTAGAGGCTCCCTCCACCATGAATTTGCCCAAACTGGGCTGTTTAGAGGCTCCCTCCACCATGAATTGGTCCAAACTGGGTTTTTTAGAGGCTCCCTCCACCATGAATTGGTCCAAACTGGGGTTTTTAGAGGCTCCCTCCACCATGAATTGGTCCAAACTGGGGTTTTTAGAGGCTCCCTCCACCATGAATTTGCCCAATCTGGGCTGTTTAGAGGCTCCCTCCACCATGAATTGGTCCAAATTGGGGTTTTTAGAGGCTCCCTCCACCATGAATTGGTCCAAACTGGGGTTTTTAGAGGCTCCCTCCACCATGAATTTGCCCAAACTGGGCTGTTTAGAGGCTCCCTCCACCATGAATTGGTCCAAATTGGGGTTTTTAGAGGCACCCTCCACCATGAATTTGCCCAAACTGGGCTGGTTAGAGGCTCCCTCCACCATGAATTGGTCCAAACTGGGCTGTTTAGAGGCTCCCTCCACCATGAATTGGTCCAAACTGGGTTTTTTAGAGGCTCCCTCCACCATGAATTGGTCCAAACTGGGGTTTTTAGAGGCTCCCTCCACCATGAATTGGTCCAAACTGGGGTTTTTAGAGGCTCCCTCCACCATGAATTTGCCCAAACTCTGCTGGTTAGAGGCTCAATCCACCCTGATTTTCAAAACAAATGTTGGTGCCAACCTCAACTTACTACAAGGGCCAAATTCACTGCTGGTGACAAGCTCTCCTCACTGCAAGTGCCAAATACACATGTTTCAAGGTGTTTTCCTACTGTCAGAGAGGTGGTATTGAGTGTGTAAAGTGTGTAGTTGTTAGGCTGTGATGTTGGGGTAATAGAGGGTCTTTGGTGTGTTAGATGCCCCCAGACATGCTTCCCCTGCTGTCCCAGTGTCATTCCAGAGGTGTTGGCATCATTTCCTGGGGTGTCATAGTGGACTTGGTGACCCTCCAGACACGGATTTGGGTTTCCCCCTTAACGAGTATATGTTCCCCATAGACTATAATGGGGTTCGAAACCCGTTCGAACACACGAACAGTGAGCGGCTGTTCGATTCGAATTTCGAACCTCGAACATTTTAGTGTTCGCTCATCTCTAATAATTATGCCTTCGTGTAAACAATGAGGTGAATAAATTCACATACCAGGAAAACAAAGCAGAATTTCTAAAGCAATATATTTAGGAAAAGGCTGTAATTTACATAAGCTACCAGTAAAGATAGGATCCTTGAGATGGGAATACCCCTTTAAACAAGTAACATTTTATCTCTCACCTCATTCCAGCTTTCATAACTTACATTTCAATGTAGCTTTACGATACGTTAGATTTTGCGGGTACATATTACTTTTTGATTTTATTACTTTTTGTTTTTGAGAGGTGAGATGAACAGAAAACATTAATTCTACCATCTGAATTTTATGGATTTGGTTGTTTAGCATGTACAATAAATAATGTACTAATTTTGTGTTAGAGACTGTTATGGATGTCTTAATACCTGCAATGACAAACATTAGTAATAAGCTTTTTTCACACAAGGGACTCAAAGCACAAGAAGCATTGTGGTGAAGGGGGTTAGTGGATGCCATACATGCGCTCATCCCCAACAACCACAAGGGTCAGTTGTTTTATGGAAAGCCAATTTACCTATCAGCATATTTTTGAGAGGAAACCCAAGCAAACAGAGGGAGAATATGCAAACTCCATGTACGGTAGATATTGTCATTGCTGCAAGACAACAGTGCTAACCACTGAACCATTATTCTGCCCTGCCCTGCATGGGTTGAAATGAAATCTCTGAGTATATGCAGCACCACTACAGCCATTGATGTCTCAGGATCTACTGAGGATACAGGCATGCCCTTGGTCTTATTTGAAAGGGGCTCTATCAGCAAAATCATGCTGATAGAGCCCCACATATGCGTGAATAGCCTTTAAAAAGGCTATTCAGGCACCGCTAAAGTTATATTAAACTACCCTCCAGTTTTAAAATAATACCCTAAAACAGAATGTGATCAACTTACCCATCGTGCACGGTGAGCGGGCATTCAGGGTCCGCCATCTTCTTCATCCACGCCTCCTCTTCCTGCGATGTCCTTGGGTCCCGTCTTCCTCCGGCACTCGTGAACTGACATTGCTAAAAAAAAATGGCCTGGGCGCATGCGCAGTAGCCGTAGTAGAAGCAGCATGCTACTGCGCATGTGCTCAGGCCATTTTTTTTTTAGCAATGTCATTTTGCGAGCGCCGGAGGAAGACGAGACCCGAGGACATCGCAGGAAGAGGAGGCGTGGATGAAGAAGACGGCGGACCCTGAATGCCCTGAATGCCCGCCCATCGTTCACGATGTGATCTACGTACCACGTTTTTTTTTAGGGTATTATTTTAAAACTGGGGGGTAGTTTAATATAACTTTAGTGGTGCCTGAATAGCCCTTTTAAAGGCTATTCATGCATATGTGGGGCTCTATCAGCATGATTTTGCGGATAGAGCCCCTTTAAAGCCAAGACCAAGATCACAACTTTAGCCCCTTGTGGCTCCAAGGTTAGAGCCATTTAAGTGACTTTCTGTTTTGCAGCTTCAGTCAACGTCACTTGTGATGTACTTTGACTAAACCCCGAGCAGGGTACGCTCAAAGCTGTCAAGGGCTTAAAGGGAGTCTGATCTTCTTATCCAGATTTAGAAGTTGTTTGTATCTAGAAAGCCAATGGAGACTGCTTACAGAAAAAAATTATACAGGCTGTGATTTCCAAACCGTGACGCTGATAAAACAAGATTGAGCACTGGTACAAGTCACCAGATCTTTGTCACAGCAGTTTCAGCTTGTTCAGCAAGACAAACAAGGCCCCTGTTTAACCTCTGGTACATGACTCTATGCTAACAATGCTTTATATTATGCATGCTTCATACATTCTGTACGCTCTTATTAATATAATATTGTCTTTGAGAAATCAGTCATGGGCCTTATATTTGCAGAAAGTAAGGAAATAATTTTAAAGATGTAAATGTTCTACATTTATAATAATTCTAGTGCCCATAATATACACATGGTATAAAATAATGTCAGTGCTCAAAGAAATGAAATTTGCAGTAAGAACATGCACTTTGAAATTGCTTTCTAAAATCTTCATGGCAGCTGTATTAAAGAGTAATACAATAATGTAGAAATGAAGGGAAAAAGAAAAGAAATCTGATATGAAATTAACACATTTAATGCCTTCTGGAATTTGATACATTCTAATTATTAACTTTCACTGTGCCATATAGGAGGTCCGATAGATTCCTGGTTTAATGTGTTTTAGCAGACACATCACATTAGGATGTAATTTTCTACTGTACATATTTGTTAATATAGCCTATATCTACCCCACTGTCTGAAATACACATTTAAGGAGGGGGTGCTAATATCTATCCAAAGTCCTTGTAGTCTGAAAAGAAGCAGCTGGAATTGATGGAAACATTAAGAACCTATAGTGGGCCAAAATTCCAGCTAATATTTTCACTTTAAATAGCTGCAATAAAGAACTACGGTAGCTAAAATTCTATTTGTGGTTACTGCTCGTACCATTGAAATTTAATTTGATGCTTTGTCCTTCTCTAATCCAATTCTATAAAGCACAATGTTATATAGTGGGGTCCAGAACCATCATTATCAGGGATATTGCCCAGATGAAAGAAAAGCAAAACCACTGGAACAGGTTGTACAATGAGATAATAGTTAATGTTTTGTTCATATGCATTTAGGGGTGTGGAAAAATTCAGACATTCATATTTTTTAATATTTTATATTTTAACCCCTTAAGGACCAGGCCATTTTTTGGTTTCGCATTTTCGTTTTTCCCTCCTCACATTTCAAGAGCCATAACTTTTTCATTTTTCAGTTCACAGAGTCACATGATGGCTTATTGTTTGCAGGACAAATTGTACTTTGTAATGGCACCATTCAATATGCTGTGCAATGTACTGGGAAGTTGGAAAAAAATTCAGAATGAGGTGCAATTGGAGAAAAAATGCATTTGGGCCATTTTCTTATGGGTTTAATTTTTACAGCGTTCACTGTTTGGTACAAATGACATGTTACCTGTGTTCTACGTGTCAGTACGAACGCGGTGATACCAAATTTATATAGTATTTGAAATGTTTTGATACTTTTAAAAAAATGATAAACTTTGCAAAATAGAAAAAAAAAAATTGTGTCATCATGTTCTAACACCTGTAACTTTTTCATATTTCCATGTATGGAGCTGGTTGTGGTGTCTTTTTATGCGGGACAAGATGACGTTTCTATTGATACCATTTGGGGAAAGATATGATGGTTTGATCACTTTTTATTCAATTTTTTATAGGAGGCAAAGTGTTGAAAAAAACGCTTTTTGGCTGTTTTTATTTTTTTTGCCGCTACACCGTTCGCAGTACGGGATAAATGTTTTAATATTCTAATAGTTATGGCATTTTGGAGCGCGGGGATACCTAATATGTTTATGTTTAATGTTCTTTAATTACTTTTATAGCTAATCTAGGGAAAGGGGGGTGATTTGAACTTTTATATATTTTTTATTTTTTTAATACTTTTAAAAACTTTTTTTTTTTCTTCTGTTACATTTATGATCAGACCCCTTAGGTACCTTGAAACCTAGGGGATCTGATCGCTCATACTATTCACTGCAATACTACAGTATTGCAGTGAATAGCAAAATCGCAGCACTTCTATTAGACGATGCCTCTGGCATCGTCTAATAGATCTAGTGCAGAGACAAGCCTGGAAGCCTTCAATAGGCTTCCGGCTGTCATAGCAACCGATCACCGCCCTCATGTGACATTCAGGAGGGCGGCGATCGGCAAAACATGGCGGCGCCCATGCCGCCGGCGCCGTTTACACACTGCGGTCACGTTTGACCACAGTGTGTAAAGGGTTAACAGCAGCGATCGGCTCGGGCACCGACCGCTGCTGTTATTGGAAGGTCCTGGCTGTATGATACAGCCGGCATCTGCCCTGTATGGAGCGAGCTCAGCGTGTGAGCTCGCTCCATACATCCCCATGCGACCCATGACGTACAGTTACGTCAAGGGTCGCTAAGGGGTTAATGAATAATTTTCTCTTATGGCAGTGCTTTTCATATTTGTAAATGGAAAGATGCTGAGCAGTATAAGGTTATTTCCTACATATGATGTTGAGACTTGTAACTTTTGCTTTTCTATAATATAATGTGTCAGACAGGCAGTAACAAACACCAGAGCCACTGGAAATCAAGATCTGTCAGTGCTGTAGATATATAGACATCCACAGTAACACTAGATACATGATTGTAACACACAGTGTTAAAGTAAACCTGTCAAATCTTCCTTACCTACTAGGTGTAATAGTCTGCCTTCTTAGTTGTCTTTTTGGCCTCCACACAATACTTTGAGTATCTTGAAGGAACCTGATAAATCTTCAGATATATCTAATCACTATTCAGTACATACAGAAAATAGTGCATTGATTTTTAAAAATAACATCATTTTTCACCCAATTATATAACCTAAAAGTATGTTCTTTTATACAGAAGAAGAATTCTGGAACTCAAATCGTATTTGGGTGAATAAATTAGATTCAATATTTGCAAACCAAAATTCAACCACTGTGTAACGTTCTGGTCAATGTGGCCTTTGACAGACATCAAATTGGAGAGTAGTAGGAGTAAGAGGAAGTCATCCACTAAGTACAAGCTTTGTAATGCCCTGTTCACATCTGCGTATGTATTCCATTCGGTTAGAGTCTGCATGGAGACCCCCCCCCCCCCGAACGGAATACAAACACAATTGCAAGCGCTGTGCTGCAAAAGCACACGGACCCCATAGACTGTAATGGTGCCTGCACAAATCATTCATCTACTAGCAGCTTTCGGCACCCAGAGACTGCTAGATCATTCAGACCCCAACAGATCACATACTGAGGTCCTATCCTGTGGACAGATTATCAGTATCAAAAATCAGTTTGCAGCTGGAAAACCCCTTTAAAATAGTGATTTAGTAATACTCTTTCCTGCCCTCAGTAATAACAATCCCCTTTCTTTGCCCATACACAATACAGATGACCATCATTGTTTTGCCTTATGGGTTATTATTAGAGATGAGCGAGTAGTATTCGATCGAGTAGGTATTCGATCGAATACTATGTTATTCGAAATACTTGTACTCGATCGAATACTACTTGCTATTCGCAGTAAAGATTTGATTCAGAACCAGCGTTGATTTGCCGAACTATGTCCACTAGGTGTCCAGTATGACACCTCAGCAAATGATGCCAACAACTCTGGAATGCAAATGGGACAGCAGGGGAAGCATGCCTGCGGGAATCTAACAAGCCCAAGTCACAGTTTTACCCCAACATCACAGCCTATCAACTACACACTTTCCACACTCAAAAAACTCACTATGAAAGTGGAAAAATACCTGAAAACCTTTTTTCCTCCCCAATTGGATGGACAGAAACCCAAATTTTACTCTAATGAAACCTTAACAAGCACCCCTTCAAAACACGTTGCCCATGACAACCACAGTTGGAATAGGCAATGGGAAATCCAAAAGTACCCACCCTGAACTGTCATTGTGGATGTGTGTGTGTGTGTGTGTGATGTGGTAAGACCTTCCAAAATTCACTTTCCTGGCCCTTAACATGAGCCCTTCCAAATTAAGTTATAGGTCCATAAGCTGAGTTACCAGCAGAGATTCAGGCCCTTTAGGTGACTTCAGGGTCTTACCAGCAGAGATTGAGGCCCTTTAACTTAGTTGAGCCTTGCACCAGCAGTGTTTTTGGCCCTTGGAGTGAGTTGAGCCTCTAACCAGCAGAGTTTGGTGAAATCAGGGTGGATTCAGCCTCTAAGCAGCAGAGTTTGGTGAAATCAGGGTGGATTCAGCCTCTAACCAGCAGAGTTTGGGGAAATCAGGGTGGATTCAGCCTTTAACTAGCAGAGTTTGGGGAAATCAGGGTGGATTCAGCCTCTAACTAGCAGAGTTTGGGGAAATCAGGGTGGATTCAGCCTCTAACCAGCAGAGTTGGGTGAAATCAGGGTGGATTCAGCCTCTAATCAGCAGAGTTTGGGGAAATCAGGGTGGATTCAGCCTCTAACCAGCAGAGTTGGGTGAAATCAGGGTGGATTCAGCCTCTAATCAGCAGAGTTTGGGGAAATCAGGGTGGATTCAGCCTCTAACCAGCAGAGTTTGGGGAAATCAGGGTGGATTCAGCCTCTAACCAGCAGAGTTGGGTGAAATCAGGGTGGATTCAGCCTCTAATCAGCAGAGTTTGGGGAAATCAGGGTGGATTCAGCCTCTAACCAGCAGAGTTGGGTGAAATCAGGGTGGATTCAGCCTCTAATCAGCAGAGTTTGGGGAAATCAGGGTGGATTCAGCCTCTAACCAGCAGAGTTTATGGAAATCAGGGTGGATTGAGCCTAGAATGATCAGAATTGTGCAACGCAGATTGTGGAGGAATATGAGGAGGAATTGTAGAGGTTGAGCGCAGACATGACAATTCATGTTGGGGTGCTTGATACTGGTGGGCACGAAAATGATAGATCTATCCAGTTCCTGTTCATTTTGATGAAAGTCAGCCGGTTGGCACTCTCAGCTGACAGCCGGCTGCACTTATCCATGATGATACCACCGACTGCGCTGAAAACCCTTTCAGATAAGACGCTGGCGGCAGGACAGGACAGCACCTCCAAGGCATATAGGGCAAGTTAAAGCCACAGGTCCAACTTCGACACCCAATACGTGTAGGGCGCAGAGGGATCGGAGAGGACAGGGCTGTGGTTGGACAGGTATTCCCACAACATGCGTCTATACTTTTCCCACCTGGTGACACTAGACCCCTCAGTGGCGGGAGTTTGGAGAGGGGGTGCCATTAACTTGTCCCAGAGCTTAGACAGTGTACCCCTTGTGGGTGTGGACCGGACGGCACTTGTTCGCCTCATGGAGGAACTGTCCTCTCTGCCGCCAACGACACTTGATGGAAACAACTCCATTATGTTCTGCACCAATTGCTTGTGGTAGTCATTAATGCAATTGGCCCTCCGCTCTACCGGAATAAAAGATGAGATGTTATTTTTATACTGGGGGTCAAGGATTGCAAATATCCAGTATTGGTTGTTCTCCATTATTTTGACTACGCGCTTGTCACTTGAAAAGCACCCCAACATGAAGTCAGCCATGTGTGCCAGAGTGTTACTTGGCATGACTTTGCTGCCCCCACCGGAAAGGTCACTCTCCATTTCCTCTTCTTCCTCCTCCTCCCTTTCGCCCCATCCGCGCTGCAAGAATGGGACACATTGAACTTCCCCGGTAGCCTCCTCTGTCACAATCATATCATCTGTCACATCTTCATCCTCCTCCTCCTCCTCCGTCATTAAACAATGTGAAGCGGACAGGTGTGTGGAACTACTCTCCTGCTGTGACAGTTCTGCTGCTATCCCTGACTCCTCAGTGTGATCTGCATTATCCCTGATGGCAATGAAGGATTCTCGCATCACACACAAGAGCGGGATTGTTACGCTCACTAGTGCGTCATCACAGCTGACCCTCTTGGTGGACTCCTCAAACACCCGGAGGATTTTACATAGGCCTCCTATCCATGGCCACTCATGGTTGAGAAACTGAGGGAACTGACTTTGTGGCACCCTAGGGTTTTGGAGATGGTACTCCATCAAAGGTCTATGCTACTCAACCACTCTGCTCAACATATGATATGTTGAGTTCCAGCGTGTGGGGACGTCACACAACAGCCGGTGTTTGGGCAGATGTAGGCGTTGCTGGAGTTTTTTGAGGCTAGCAGCGGCTACTGTAGACTTGCGACAGTGGGCGCACAAGCGCCGCACTTTCACCAGTAGCTCATGCACATTTGGGTTTGTCTTCAAAAAACATTGCACCACTAGGTTAAACATTTGGGCCAGGCATGGAACATGTTGGAGGCTGGCAAGCTCCAGAGCTGCTACCACGTTCCTGCCGTTATCAGACACGACCATGCCTCGGCCCAGGTGCAGCGGCTCAAACCATATTGCTATCTCATTTAGGAGGGCATCCCTTACCTCGGAGGCAGTGTGTTGTCTGTCCCCCAAGCTGATGAGCTTCAGCACGGCCTGCTGACATCTACCCACGCCAGTGCTGCAACGTTTCCAGCTCATAGCTGGAGTCAATTTAACGGCGGCAGAGGAGGAGGGTGTTGTTTCAGAGCCCCTGCCAGGAATGATAGGCGGGGAGATGAGGTACACCGGCCCAGTTTGTGACCTAGTCCCAGCCTCAACTACATTCACCCAGTGTGCCATCAGTGAAATGTAGCGTCCCTCTCCGCATGCACTTGTCCACTTGTCGGTGGTCAAGTGGACCTTTGTGCAAAGTGCAGAACTTAGGGCCTGCCTGATGTTGAGTGACACGTGCTGGTGCAAGACGGGGACGGCACACCGGGAGAAGTAGTGATGGCTAGGGACGGCATAGCGAGGTGCTGCACTTGCCATCAGGTCCCGGAAGGCCGAAGTTTCCACAAGCCGGAACGGCAACATCTCCTGGGCCATGAGTTTGGAGATGTGCGCATTTAAGGCTTGCGCATGTGGGTGGTTAGCGCTGTATTTTTGCCTGAGAGGTGGTGGGTTGCTGGTAGGAGGTGCATGATGGTGCAGGAGAAGAAGCTGAGACTGGAACAGGGGAGGATGAGGGAGAAGTCCCCAAAGTGGCGGAGCCAGATGTTGCCGTGTCCTGGCTGGTGCTCTGGACTGCAGCGACAGCACTGGCAACAGTGGAAGAGGCAGTGGTGACAACAGCGGATGACGATTGTCCTGTGTTTGCTCTCTCCAACTGAGCCCAGTGCTTGGATTCCAAATTACAGCGCAAGGAAGTGGTCGAAATGTTGCTCTTTTCAGAGCCCCTACTCAGTTTCGAGTGGCAAATTGTGCAAACTGCACTATATTTGTCCTCCGCGCATTCCTTGAAAAATCTCCACACCATCGAGGAACATGCCTTCAATGGGGGAATTTTTCAGGGATGGCTATAATATGGAACATCTTGGGCCATTCTGGGTGTGGCCTGGCTTCGGCGAAGCAGTTGACCTCTGCCTCTGGACATGCCTCTGCCTCCTGCCTCTGCTGCACCTCCCTCAACATCGACACTGCTTTCCCCGCTTGACATACCCCCTGTCCAGGTCGGGTCAGTGTCCTCCTCATCCACCACCTCCTCTGCCAATTCCTTTCTCGCTTCCTCCTCCTGCACACCGCACATGGCAACAGGCTGCCCTGATGGCAACTGTGTCTCGTCATTGTCACTGAGGGTGGGTTTCTGGTCAACCACCACAAAATCAACAGGAGATGGAGGAGACTCCAGTGATTGGGCATCTGGACACAGAAAGTCGTCTGGTAGCTCCATGGAATCAGGAAATGGTGGGACAGGGAGAGGGACAGTTAAAGGACCAGAGAACAGCTCCTGGGAGCAGGGAAAGTTGGGAATACTCTGCTGGGAAGATTGGGCATTTTGGGAGGAAGGCTGACCAGAATGTTGTGTAGGAGGAGGAGTTGAGGTAGAGGCTGACTGGCTGGTGGATAATGTGGTGGAAGCATTATCCACCAGCCATTGTAACACATGTTCCTGGTGCTCGGGCCTACTAAAGTTTGTGCCCTGCACCCTACTTTATGTGGCCAGCAAGTTGGGGACTGTGGAGAAACGCAATGCTTGCTGCCCCTGAGGAGTAGGCTCGGAATGGGCTGTCACTTCACCGCGACCTTGCTCCCCAGCAGCATTCCCACGCCCCCGGCCTTGCCCACGGCCTCGACCATGTCCCTTACCGGTAACCTTGAGCATTTTTAAATGGTTTTGATGGTTTGGTGGGTACACACTGTGACAACCTAGATAAAGCGTATATAGCCTGAGAATTAGAATGTATATCCCACTGCTTTTTGGGGTGTACACACCGTGACAACCTGGATGAAGTGTATATAGCCTGAGAATTAGAATGAATGTCCCACTGCTTTTTTGGGGGTACACACTGTGACAACCTGGATGAAGCACAATTTCGGTGTGTACCCCTTAGTTTCGGGGGGGGGGGGGAACACACTGTTGAACCCTGGATTAAGCGTATATAGGGTATATGGGCATACAATTTCAGTGTATCCCACTTAGCTTAATCCCCACTGCGGAAAGCTGGGTTGAGCGGATACAGCCTGGCTTAATTGCTGTGAGTCCCACTTTAGCGTTTGTGGGTAGACACTGTGCCAAGCTTGTTTCAGCTTCTCCCTTTAGTGTATCTCTTAAAAGAGCTATTGTGGTTCTTCTTCTTTGCTATTCCTGCCTAGCAGAATCTAAAAACCTAACTAGCCCTCAGCAGATGTCTGTCTCTAACTAAGTGCAAGCACAGAATGAATTAGAGATGATGCCGCCTGTTTGTTTGAATCTGAGGTCACATGTCCTCGGCAACCAATGGCTTTTTCCTAGTTTTTTCACGGCCTCCGTTGTCGTAGTTCCTGTCCCACCTCCCCTACGCTGTTATTGGTGCAGAAAAAGCGCCAGGGAAGGTCTGAGGGGAATCGAACTGGAAGTGCATTTTCAACGTGGTGTTTGTATGGAATCGAACAGTGTGAACAGCGTGATGTCTGATCGAACATGTACTCGATCGAACGCTGTTTGCTCATCTCTAGTCATGAAAAAACAATCTCAAAATCACTTACGTAAGTTAAAGTGTCTTAAAGTTATTTTATTTTTTTTTTTAATGTAGATTGTGAGCCCCACATAGAGCTCACAATGTACATTTTTCCCTATCAGTATGTCTTTGGAATATGGGATGGAAATCCATGCAAACACCGGGAGAACATACAAACTCCTTGCAGATGGTTTTTTGCCCTTGGCGGGATTTGAACACCAGGACTCCAGCACTGCAAGGCTGCAGTGCTAACCACTGAGCCACTGTGTGGCCCCACAAAGTTATTGTCATATATAGTGACACATGTAAATTTTGAAAAGTGAGGCCTGGTCATTAAGGTACTTTTAGGCCTAGAACTTAAGGGGTTAAAGATTTTCTCTAACCCTCTTAGTGGTGACAGTCTATTTTCTTGTTCTGTTACCATTGGATACGACCACAAATGCAGAAGCTTTCTACTGTATGTTCTGGGACTTGTCAGGAACCCAGCTATAATATTCATATTGTGGACAGGTTGTCAGGTAGGAACACTACATGTATCAGAAGATATCCTGGCCACAATAAGGAAATCCTGACTGATTTTCTGACCTTAGAAAGGTCCTGCATTCATGGTTGTGTCCAATATCAACCAATCAAGACAATCATTTGTGACCCCCAAGATATTTAGAGAAAATCTTTAAACCTCTGCAAAATGTTATCTACAAATGCTAAAATGGTTATGTTCATGGGAGAAGTTCTTTAGGCTAAGGCCCCACGTTGCGGAAATGCAGAATTTTCTGTTGCAGATTTTGTTGTGGTTTTTTGAGCTAAAGCCAAGAATGATTACTAGAGGAATGGGCGATATATATATATATATATATATATATATATATATATATGTATATAGCATATATAAGTATTTATACTTTTCCATACTGCTCAATCCTCTCTTGGCTTTGGCTCAAAAAAACGCAACATGGGGCCTGAGGCTGAAGCCCCACATTCCAGAAACACAGCTTTTTTTTGTTGCAGATTTTGTTGCAGTTTTTTGAGCCAAAGCCAGGAGTGGATTGAGCAGAAGGTAGAAGTATAAGAACTTCCTACATATTTCGCGTTCCTTTTGTAGCCATTCTTGTCTTTGGTTCAAAAAAATGCAGCAAAATCTACAACAAAAAAGTTGCGTTTCTGCAATGTGGGACCTTAGCTTTAGCCTTTAGCGTGGTTCAACATATTGGGCACTGAAATGGTATATCACTGGAGAAATTTAAATTTTAACTTTTCTGTAAACTATAGTAACCCCTCATTGGCAAAAGTAAGTTTAACTAAGCACATCCTTGCATAGCCTTTAGAAAGGCTATTTCACACGTACGCATGTAAATTGCCTCAGTAGTGTTTGAATAAGCCTGTTTTTATTCATATGCTAATATATGCTTCTCAGTGCACAGGAAGTTGTCAGCCAGCTCTCCTCTCCCTGCTGTGTGCTGTGTATGAGAGCAGGGAAGAGTAGTCAGCAGCAGCAGCCAATGCTGTATACACAGAAGACAGTGCACGAAGAGACTTCCGAGGGTGCACAGAGAAGCTAGTTAGCATATGAATAAAAACGGACTTATTTAAAATCTACTGAGGCAATTTACATACAAAAGGTACATGTGGAATAGCCTTTCTAAATGCTATGCAAGACTGTGATTAGTTAAAAATGACTTTTTCCAATGATAGAGCCTCTTTAAGGCCAGGGCCTAAAAGTGCCTTAATGACTAGGCCTTATTTATCAAAATGGACAAGTGTCACTTTGTATTGCAAAAACTTTGTGCTTTAACTTCACCATATGATTTTGAGACTGTTTGATACATTGTGCTTCATTCTAGTGGTAAAAATTGATCAATATGTTATTTATTTATTTTTTTTTAAAAAAGGAAATTTGATGGAAATTTGGAAAAATTAGCAATTTTCAAAATACGAAATAGTCATTCCACACAAATACATTAATAATGATTATCTACCATATCTCTGCTTTATATTGGCATCATTTTTTAATAGTCCTTTAATTTATTTTGGACATTATAAAGCTTAAAATTGTGATAGCAATTTTTTTCAGATTTTCAAGAAAATTTCCCAAACCCATTTGTTTGAGACCACTTCAGTTCTGTAGGGGATTTTAAAGGCCTATATAATATAAACCTCCTAATTTACCCCATTTTCAAAACTGCACCCCTCAAATAATTCAAAACAGCATTTGGAAATCACGAGAATTAAAACAATATCGAGGTAAAATTTAGATATTTAATTTTTTTCAATAATGCGTTCATTTAGTCCAAACCTTAAAACATTTTCTCCTTTAACTTGTCAATGTATCTTACAGTTTCTTATTCAATTTTTCCTGAGCACAAAAATACCCCAAATGGAGGTGCAAACTGATGTTTGGGCACATGGCAGGGTAGGGAATAGTAATAGTGATACTAGGCATCTGAAAAGCAGATTTTGTCGGAATAGTTTTCAGGTGCCATGTCTCATTTGCAGAGCCCCTAGAGTAGCAATACAATGGAAACCCTCCAAAACTGATCCCATTTTGGAAACTACACACACCCCTGACAGAATTTATCAAGTGATATAGTGAGCATTTTGACACAGCCCACAGCCGTTTCACAGATTTTATTAACACTGGGATGTGTACATGAAAAATTACTAAAATGCCACTTTATGCCTAGTTTTCATTTTCCCAAGTGGGTAAAGGAGAAAAATCACCCCACATTTAGGTAGTTACACATTTTCTCCTAAACACAGAAATATTCCATATGTAGTCATAAAATGCTGTATGGGTTCATGGCAAAGCTCAGAATAGAAAGAGCGTTATTTAGATTTTGGAGGGAAGATTTTGTTGGAATAATATTCGGGTGCCATATCCCATTTGTAGTGCCCCTAAAGTACCAGTACAATGGAAACCCTTAAAAGTAACCCCATTTTAGAAACTACTCCTCTCAAGGAATTTCACTAGTATTATTATTTTGAGCCCAAAAGTGCTTCTGAAAAATGAATGTACAAAGTGAAAATTTAAATTATTAAAGAAATATGCCATTTCAGTGCTCAGCATGTTGTGCCCACTTTGCATCATAGGCAACATGAACCCCTAAAACTATTAAGTGTATTATATAACAAACAAATTGAGACTCCCAAAATATAATAACATATAAATAATTTTATTAATGAATCTATATAATCCAAATCAACACAACACATAAGATAGGGAAGACAAACAAGGGGAACAAGACCCCCCACAAAGTGGCAGTATAATACCTTACCCTCCCACAAACGAAGACTGAGAGAAACCCCCAAATAACTATAGAATATGACATATGGAAAAATGCCTGAAGTGATTATACAGTATGGTCAGAAAAATAATGCCATAGTAGCTAATATATATCAGTCTGACCAAAGAATATACATGCAGTCATAATAATACTATCACCATGGAATAAAGAGTGTCCCTACAGGGAATACTCGTACATACCCAGAGGTGCAGACATGATTCCAAATCAAATAGTAGAAAGGCAAGAGAAACTCTCAGTACATTGTCAGCACAAAAGCACATAGCACTCATTCACCTGTCCTCCCCGCTGTGTACCCAAAGTGCAGTTTATGCCCACCTGTATAACATTGTTGTACCTCGGATAACATACTTCACAATGTGATATATGGGTATAAAGTGCTGTTTTGGCACTGCCAGGCACAGAAGAGAAGGAACACTAATTTGGTTTTTGGAACACAGTTTGGTTTTTGAACGTCATGTCACTTTGGTAGACCCTCTGAATTACCAGTAAAGTAATAATTTTGGAAATGACAACCTTTAAGTGGCGTAGAAAGCATTTTTAACTCTTGATTGTTGTACTAAATTAATTAATGTGCAAATGACAATGAAAAGAAAAAATTGCAATTTTTACAGCGATATGACATTTCAGTGCCCCATATTTTGTGCCCAGTTTGTGTCAGCAGAGACACACGTCAAAAACTGGTAAGTGGGTATCCTGGGCAGAATTTGGAGCGTTCATCAAGCTGGACACAACATACTATGCACCAAAATGACGTATTCCTGGAAAAATTGCCATTTTCTCCTTTCACCATCAGCTGCACATTTATGTCTTTAAGATAAATTAATGCAACATTTAGGAGTTAAAATGATCACTTTACCTCTGGATAAATTCCTTCAGGGGTGTAGTTTGCAAAATGGGGTCACATGTCAGGGAATTCCATTTTACTGGCATTTCAGGGGCTCTGCAACAGTCCCATGCCATCCAAAAACCAAACTGTCTAAATCTGTGCTCCAAAAAACAAAATAAACACTCCTTCCCTTTGGTGACTGGCTGTGCCCAGACAGCAGTTTATACCCACATATTAAGTATTTTATCTTGGGTACAACAGTCTTAGATGTGGGCATAAGCCACAGTTTAGACACATGGAAGATTGCAGAAGGGAAGGAGTGATATGTGACTTTTGGAACACAGATTTAGATGTTTGGTATCTGGACACCATATGATTTTTGCAGAGCCTCTAATGTACCAGTAAAGTGAAATCCAATTGGAAGTGACCTCAGTTTTAAAACTGCATCCCTCAAACAATTAAGGAGTGTAGTGAGCATTAGTATCCCAGATGTAAATGCCCAATGGATCATGAAAAGTGAATATATGAACTGTGTGGAGTACATAGGGAACATCAAATTTCCTACAATTTCCCCAGTAGCTCCTAAGATGAGGGGGGGGGGGGGGGTCACTTTTGGTGTCTTTTACCTCGTAGCGTCTAAATCTGGTATGTACCCTAATATACGTTCACATAGCTTATACATTCCCTTCCTGCCGCACCCAGTTTTATCCTAAAGATATGGTGATTTTTGTTTTTTTGAATAGTAACATTGTAAAAACTATATTTTTTCTTTTTCTTGTGATGTAGCCATAAAAAGGCTTGTTTTTTGTGAGATGAGATGCATTTTCTATTGACACTATCTTGGGGTGTCTGTAACTTATGAACAAAATCTATTTTGGCATTGCTTTTTAATATTTAAATTTGTTTGTCCATCACCATACAACATAAATACTAATAATATTTTACCTATGGTCCGTATGAATACGGTAATTCCAAAATCATGTAGTTGTTTTATGCGTTGCTAATTTTTGCAGAATAAAAATCCATTTGGGGGTATTCTGGAGATTTTTGCCATCTTTCTAAATTTTTATTTTTCTATTGACAGAACTAGTTGAGTGGGAAAAACTCTACATTTTATTGGTACCATTTTTGGCTATATATGACTTTCCCTGATGTTAACCATTTGGTGATTATACAGTATTGTGTATTTTTATAATGTATAAGGGAAAATGGGGCATTTTATTAGGTAATTTTTACTTAGTTTTTATTCTTGTAAATATTTTTTTTACTTTAACATATTTTAGTTCTCCAAATACTGGACATTAACCAGTGATCTTTTGATCGCTGGTTCAGTGTTATGCACTCCAATACCGAAGTATTGGAGTGTATACTGACTGTCAGCTTATACTTGTGCATAGGCTGACAGACATGATGAATTAATCCTGAAGCAGGATCAGAAGACCCAAGGAGATGATTGCAGACTCGGGGCCATGGAACAGACTCCGGGATGCCTAATAAGGATCCCAGGTGACACTAAAATGACCTACCGGTACTTCATTTTGTGGTTAGGTACATCTTCCCATGATATAACGGTGAAAAATTTTGCGTTAACGAGTTAATGCAACACTTAAGGATTAGAAATGCTTACTATGCCCCTTGCTAAATTTGGTAAGGGGTATAGTTTACAAAATGGAGTCATTTCTTGTGAAATTCCACTTTACTGACAGCACCTCCTCATAACATTGCTGCTCATGCAGGCACTGATTGTGGACATAATGCCTGGTATTTACTGTATAATACAGCTGAGACCTGGCGGCAATTTAAATACTTAACATCCTTCGTATTATTATGGCCAATGTCAGGAAGGGTTAAAGCATCCCAAAGCTTTTGCCACATAAATTAACACATCAGTTTTCAACAACTGGGCCTGGTCTTAAAGATGTTTTTAGGTAATGTCCTAAAAAAAAGGGTTAATAATACTAATAGAGGAAGTATATACAGACTTTATGTTATAAAGAGACTGTATGGTACACATGTTTGAGAAGGCTCAAATGCATGTTTTATTGTTCTAAAAAAATGTAACCCAATAAAATATCTTGAAATATATGTTACTGCTTCTTGATAATACTGATCGAGACCCATCATTGCATACACCACTGACAATAAATGATCTCCCTTCCCTTGTGGAGCATGCCTAAAAAGTCCCCCATAGACCTCAATGATGTAACTATACTTTGTATAATTCACAATGTGTGTAAGGTTTTTGCATAGATTGTACGCTTATCAATTATCATTACTTTAAATGCGAAGAACAGAACATACAAACTGCAATGCTTAACCTTTCCCTATTGTTGTCATACAATCATAACATTTACACCACACTTGTCTATGCATCCATTATTCATACAGTAGCTGTGCTGTACATCTTTGGAAACAATAAGTTACATTATTCCTCAAGGCAAAGAATTGTACAATTTTCATTGAAATGGTTTTGACAGTTTTTGTTATACCTCCAACAATTTTCACTACCTGCCGATTGTAAAAAAAAAAAAAAGAAAAAAAAGAAAAAAAAGAGAATATGGAGTGCTAACCATTAAATGTATATAAAGCATTTTTTTTCTTGTTATAAAAATTCCTTTATTCTTTAAGTTTAACAGTTGGAATATTTGGGGTAGATGATGTATATTTTATGTTCATTTTTAAAAATTTCCTTTAGTATAACTTAGTTGAGCATTACTATCCTTTAGCTGTTCAGAACAAATCAGCAGTCTTTCATCATCTAGTAGATCATAGCTAACCTCTGGCCATTACTTGGAGAACTGATGGCAGCAGAGCAGTGGTCTACAATATCTCTTCTACCTATCATTTCTGGTAGAAAAGATCAAGGCAGGGTTCCCTGTGACCACTGCACCCTCACCTAATTAATAGAAACATAGAAGAAAAAGGCCACATAGTCCATCTAATCTAACATATTATTTTCTGGACATTGCTTTTGATCTTCCTCCTAACTCATTTCAAATAGTTTTTTTTATTGTTTTTTTTTTTTTTTTTTTAATTAAATAGAATTCCTTCCTGAACCTTATTTTGTTGTGTTCACCCAATGTACAATATGCACTAATCTTAAAAAAAATATATAAAAAACTGTACTTTCATGTTTTTTTTTCCTGCTCTGGTGGTGGATATTTTTTGTAAAAAATATCCATTGTTTAAAGAAGTTGTCCAGGGTAAAAGATACTTTAAAAAGCACCCAGAAATGGCTGGAATGGAGACTTATGAAGTGGCCAGCAATGAGTCTACATCTAAAACTCATTGAAAACCTGTGTAGAGATCTTGAAATTGCTGATTGAAGATGGCACCCTCCAAATATGAGAGACCTGGAGAAGTTTGAAAAATAATTCCATTTGAAAGGTGTAATGAGTTTGTTGACGGTTATAGGAAACAATTGATCTCAGTTCATTTTGTCAAAGGGTGTACAACTAAATCTTAAGTTAAGGATGCCAGTAATTTTGACTAGCCCATTTTTGGATTTTTTTTTCTCTGTTTTTGTTTTGTTGTGGTTGTGCCAGTATCTGTAATCTGCATCAGTGAACCCAGGCTGCTTGGAGACCCCTGTTACCTGGTTGATTCTGCCAGGACCAGTGGAAGTAAGCCTAGGCTGACTTCCTGTATAGACTTCAAGACACACACTCAAGTGTCCTAAAGAGATATGTAAAAAAAAAAAAAAAAAAAGTGTTTGAAAAAAATAGTTACAGTTATAAAAACCCCAAATTCCCTATCAATTCTGTATCAATATAATAAACTTATTTTCCAGACTGATGAATATTATTAGCATAATGAAAAGATATATGGAAATGACTTTAATGCCATATTTAGCAGTATTTTGAAAGGGGTTCTATTCAGCTTTATAAAGCTTAGTTAGATGTCTATATATGTAAATTCTGTTTATATTTCGCATGGGGCAGAATTAGCCTAGAGCTTTTCCTTAGGCATTTCGACGTGTAATCAAAGTGTTATCATCGCAGCGCCTAAGACAAATGATCCACCCATAGAAGCTATAAATGATGTAAAACTATAACATATGTGGCACAGGATTCTGGTTAGCAGCAATGTTTCATTTGGTCATTTTCTTATGTATATATCATTGTTTATCATAATTAATATTTCCCTATACAGGTTCAATCTCCACATAAATATATTACAATGTCCAACTGAGAAAAGAATACTGCTAATGCAACAATAGGATTTCATGTTAAAGTAACCAATTTTTCTTAAGTAGGCAGAGAGAGTAGCTATAAATCACCTGAAAGTCCAAGTAGTAAATTTAGACTATTTTTTCTCACCCCATGTAATGTCAGGTCTTTTTCTCCATTGCCAGCAGAATGGCTTATGAAAGAGGTTGTTTTCATTAGACTTTCTGCCAACACTATCTGCCGAACTAATGCTAATATGAGTAATTTCACAACATGTATTATATTCATTCTGCCCTTTCAGCTTCTCATGGGTATAATATGTTCCATTGTTTTACTTTGTGAATTAATATATTTACTGCTGACAAAACACTATGGGAGATGTGTCACATTTTTGGCACAAGAGAGGGCCTTGCACCAAGGATGCAATACATTTTCACAATACACCAGAAAACTGTCGTACACGTGGTAATGAATTTCTCACAATATATCCAGATTATATACAGCATATTAAAAAATATTAAATGTGAGGGAAATTTTTTGGGGAAAAAAAATCACAATTTTCAAAATGTGACATGCTGTGCTTTTCAGACAGTCAGACCACCCAAATATATTAATAAATATTATCTACCATATCTCTGCTATATATTGGCATCATCTTTTAATCTTTCTCTAATTTATTTTTGGATGTTAGAAGGCTTACAAGTGTAAAAGCGATTTTCCAGATTTACAAAATTTCCACTTCAGTTCTGAAGGGGATTATAAAGGCCTATATATACTCAATGACCAAAAGTCATGGGAAGGTGTGTCCCAGTGCTGGTTGTGTCGAATATGACGCTCAAACAATGTGACGCGATGTGGCAGCATGGTGTCTCGTGAACATGGCAGCATGTCACGAGTTAAGTGACTTTGAACTTGGGATGCTAATCGGTGCAAGACACATGGGGCATAGCATTTTGTGAGATTACCCGGGAATTTGGGTTTCTGAGGTCAACATTGTCTCGGGTGACCTGAAATATCGCAGAGAAAATGTTGGCAGCCACGTAAATTAGCACACTGGTCGACCACGAGTATTTGATGAACAGATGTCACGTCACCTCCGCAGAGTTGTACAAGGCTCTGGATGGTCTACTGTGGTCAAATCTCTGCCGATTTGAATGTATGGCTCCAGGACCCCATTGCCACCAGGACTGTACGCTGAGAACTGCACTTCATAGGCTTCAACAGTTGACACCCGACTCATGTCCCTATGCTGACACTGCAACACATTGCTCGAAGACTGGCATGGGCCCACGACCATCGTCATTGGACCATGGAACAATGGCGGCATTTAGCATGGTCTGATGAATCACGGTTCCAATTGTACAGAGCCAATGGGAATGTGAGAGTGTGGCTTATTCCCCATGAAGCCATGGATCCTGCATGCCATCAGGGATGTGTTCAGGCGGGAGGTGGCTCTGTCATGGTCTGGGCCGTGTTCACATGGTCGCAAATGGGCCCCATTGTCCAGGTGCAGGGATCAATAACTGGTGCTCAATACGTGCAATTTATGGCAGATAAAGGGGTTAAAGGAGAAAATGCATGACACAGTTCATTATGCAATTTGTCTCAAGCACAGAAATACCCCATATGTGGGTGTAAATTGATTTTTGGGCACACGCCAGCACATAGTGAGGGAGTTGTATAAAAAACTTGATGCTCCCCTCCCGAAACATGACTGCAGGAGGATGCAGATTGTAAACAGCAGCCTAATATGCTGGTAAATATTGGAGAATCAGAGTCGCAAAAATGGGCAAGTTGGAGCTAACTATGAAAGAATAAAGCAGATACCTGACCAGGATGTCTGAAAGATTGTACAGTGTCAGCGAAAATTAAGGGGTCGCTGACATAACATTGCATAAATCTATCCTCAAAAATTGAGGTAATCTAGTAGCAATCAGCCTAAAAGGGGACAGACGATGATACAGTCCTATGAAAAAGTTTGGGCACCCCTATTAATCTTAATCATTTTCAGTTCTAAATATTTTGGTGTTTGCAACAGCCATTTCAGTTTGATATATCTAATAACTGATGGACACAGTAATATTTCTGGATTGAAATGAGGTTTATTGTACTAACAGAAAATGTGCAATATGCATTAAACCTAAATTTGACCAGTGCAAAAGTATGGGCACCTCAACAGAAAAGTGACATTAATATTTAGTAGATCCTCCTTTTGCAAAGATAACAGCCTCTAGTCACTTCCTGTAGCTTTTAATCAGTTCCTGGATCCTGGATGAAGGTATTTTGGACCATTCCTCTTTACAAAACAATTCAAGCTCAGTTAAGTTTGATGGTCGCCGAGCAAGTACAGTCAACTCTCAAATGATCTGAAAACAAAGATTGTTCAACATAGTTGTTCAGGGGAAGGATACAAAAAGTTGTCTCAGAGATTTAACCTGTCAGTTTCCATTGTGAGGAACAGAGTAAGGAAATGGAAGACCACAGGGACACTTCTTGTTAAGCCCAGAAGTGGCAGGCCAAGAAAAATATCAGAAAGGCAAAGAAGAAGAATGGTGAGAACAGTCAAGGACAATCCACAGACCACCTCCAAAGAGCTGCAGCATCATCTTGCTGCAGATGGTGTCATTGTGCATCAGTCAACAATACAGCGCACTTTGCACAAGGAGAAGCTGTATGGGAGAGTGATGAGAAAGAAGCCATTTCTGCAAGCACGCCACAAACAGAGTCGCCTGAGATATGCAAAAGCACATTTGGACAAGCCAGCTTCATTTTGGAAGAAGGTCTTGTGGACTGATGAAACAAAGATTGATTTGTTTGGTCATACAAAAAGGCGTTATGCATGGCGTCCAAAAAAAACAGCATTCCAAGAAAAACACTTGCTACCCACTGTAAAATTTGGTGGAGGTTCCATCATGCTTTGGGGCTGTGTGGCCAATGCCAGCACTGGGAATCTTGTTAAAGTTGAAGGTCGCATGGATTCCACTCAGTATCAGCAGATTCTTGAGAATAATGTTCAAGAATCAGTGACGAAGTTGAAGTTACGCCGGGGATGGATATTTCAGCAAGACAATGATCCAAAACACCGCTCCAAATCGACTCAGACATTCATGCAGAGGAACAATTACAATGTTCTGGAATGGCCATCCCAGTCCCCAGACCTGAATATCATTGAATATCTGTGGGATCATTTGAGAGCGGGCTGTCCATGCTCGGCAACCATCAAACTTAACTGAACTTGAATTGTTTTGTAAAGAGGAATGGTCCAAAATACCTTCATCCAGGATCCAGGAACTGATTAAAAATTACAGGAAGCGACTAGAGGCTGTTATCTTTGCAAAAGGAGGATCTACTAAATATTAATGTCACTTTTCTGTTGAGGTGCCCATACTTTTGCACCGGTCAAATTTTGGTTTAATGCATATTGCACATTTTCTGTTAGTACAATAAACCTCATTTCAATCCTGAAATATTACTGCGTCCATCAGTTATTAGATATATCAAACTGAAATGGCTGTTGCAAACACCAAAATATTTAGAACTAAAAATGATTAAGATTAATAGGGGTGCCCAAACTTTTTCATAGGACTGTATATACCGTAAAGGATCCCCTATTATAGTCTATGATGTACAGTATGTTCTACAACCCTCTTAGGGCAAATTCACACCTGCACCTGTGCGCACTTTAGGCAATCCAGCTGGGTTTCTGTCTTCTGCCCCAAGAAACTGGACAGGGGACGGAAACCCGGCAGTGAGTTTTCAAACCCATTCAAGTGAATGGATTTGAAAAGTGAGCACCTGTGAGTGTTTTGTACCTGTCTGTGGCGAAACCGTTTTTTTTAACCATACATAAAGTTTGACATGCAGGACTTTGTATCTAGTAAAAAAAAAAAAAAGTTTTCACCCAGGACAGGTACAAAACGCTCACGGGTGCTCACTTTTCAAGCCCATTCACTTGAATGAGTTTGAAAACTCACTGCTGGGTTTCTGTCCCCTGTCTAGTTTTTCGGGGCAGAAGATGAAAACTCAGCAGGATTGCCTAAAGCGCAAATGGCGCAGGTGTGAACCCACAGCCGAAGATCCACCTCTACTCTAGGAGCTGCTCAGTAGATGTGGATTACTGGCTACAGAGCAGAGCTGGGACTATAGCATGTGACAACAGTCAGAAAAGAGGGAGGAGCCGTTCCACAGGAAGAAGCCTGGAAGGAAGAAGATAGGTACAGTCCTATGAAAAAGTTTGGGCACCCCTATTAATCTTAATCATTTTTAGTTCTAAATATTTTGGTGTTTGCAGCAGCCATTTCAGTTTGATATATCTAATAACTGATGGACACAGTAATATTTCAGGATTGAAATGAGGTTTATTGTACTAACAGAAAATGTGCAATATGCATTAAACCAAAATTTGACCGGTGCAAAAGTATGGGCACCTCAACAGAAAAGTGACATTAATATTTAGTAGATCCTCCTTTTGCAAAGATAACAGCCTCTAGTCGCTTCCTGTACCTTTTAATCAGTTCCTGGATCCTGGATAAAGGTATTTTGGACAAACAATTCAAGTTCAGTTAAGTTAGATGGTCGCCGAGCATGGAAAGCCCGCTTCAAATCATCCCACAGATGTTCACTGATATTCAGGTCTGGGGACTGGGATGGCCATTCCAGAACATTGTAATTGTTCCTCTGCATGAATGCCTGAGGATTTGGAGCGGTGTTTTGGATCATTGTCTTGCTGAAATATCCATCCCCGGCGTAACTTCAACTTCGTCACTGATTCTTGAACATTATTCTCAAGAATCTGCTGATACTGAGTGGAATCCATGCGACTCTCAACTTTAACAAGATTCCCGATGCCGGCATTGGCCACACAGCCCCAAAGCATGATGGAACCTCCACCAAATTTTACAGTGGGTAGCATGTGTTTTTCTTGGAATGCTGTTTCTTTTTGGACGCCATGCATAACGCCTTTTTTTATAACCAAACAACTCAATTTTTGTTTCCAAAATGAAGCTGCCTTGTCCAAATGTGCTTTTTCATACCTCAGGCAACTCTATTTGTGGCGTACGTGCAGAAACGGCTTCTTTCTCATCACTCTCCCATACAGCTTCTATTTGTGCAAAGTGCGCTGTATAGTTGACCGATGCACAGTGACACCATCTGCAGCAAGATGATGCTGCAGCTCTTTGGAGGTGGTCTGTGGATTGTCCTTGACTGTTCTCACCATTCTTCTTCTCTGCCTTTATGATATTTTTCTTGGCCTGCCACTTCTGGGCTTAACAAGAACTGTCCCTGTGGTCTTCCATTTCCTTACTATGTTCCTCACAGTGGAAACTGACAGGTTAAATCTCTGAGACAACGTTTTGTATCCTTCCCCTGAACAACTATGTTGAACAATCTTTGTTTTCAGATCATTTGAGAGTTGTTTTGAGTAGCCCATGATGCCACTCTTCAGAGGAGATTCAAATAGGAGATCAACTTGCAATTGGCCACCTTAAATACCTTTTCTTATGATTGGATACATCTGGCTATGAAGTTCAAAGCTCACTGAGGTTACAAAACCAATTTTGTGCTTCAGTAAGTCAGTAAAAAGTAGTTAGGGGAATTCAAATCAATAAAATGATAAGGGTGCCCATACTTTTGCACCGGTCAAATTTTGGTTTAATGCATATTGCACATTTTCTGTTAGTACAATAAACCTCATTTCAATCCTGAAATATTACTGTGTCCATCAGTTATTAGATATATCAAACTGAAATGGCTGTTGCAAACATCAAAATATTTAGAACAAAAAATGATTAAGATTAATAGGGGTGCCCAAACTTTTTCATAGGACTGTAAGTATGATGGAGTGGATGGGGGAAAGACCAGGAGTGACGTTCTGTTTCAAGAAGCAGAGAAATGGATCGTCACCAGATAACCAGAAAATGACCTTCACAGCGATATGGGTAAATATACATTTTTGTTAAATTATGTTATTTAGAAAGTAGGTAGGGGGAGGTTGTTTAGATTAGTGTAGGGATTAGCTGTTATCATGGACAACCCATTTAAGTTGTCTTAAAATTTAGTAATTTAGTTTAAATTTTTAATTAAGAAAATGCAAAGTGGATCAATAAAAGAGAAATTTAAATCAAATAATATTTGCTGTGACCTCTCTTTGCCTTAGCAAAATAGTATTAATTCATTTAGGTAAACTTACACAGCGTTTTTGAAGTTACTTGAAAGTAAGATTGTTGCAAACATCTTGGAGAACGCTCCACACATCTGTGGATGTAGGCTTGCTCAAATATTTCTGCCTCTTTATGTTTAGCATATGTGTTTTCTTATGATGCTACATCATCGGCTAACATATTAGTCTAAGTATTGCTACAAAAAATTGCAATTGTGCTAGAATCAGTGGAGCAGCAACTATTAACACATGTTAAGAACTGGAGGTGGTGAAAGGTCCTCTTTACTTTACTCTCACCTTATTTTTCTGTTAGGTATCATTGATTTCTATTTATCTACTTGTATATTTGGATTTCACTGCTAATCTGTGCTTTTTTTCTCTCCAAATGAGACAATAGTCATCTCCTTTTGCATTTACATACTGGATTGCACTATTATTTGTATTCAAACTTTCCTCCAAACTATTACCCCTTTAAATGACCTTTTCCGGTTCTAATTAAATTGCTGTCTACTCCCACTTTCTTTAATTTTTTTTCACCTGGTTCCCTTAATCTTGCCCTTTCTCTGCTCCATGTGGCCACTTTTGGCCTTAATGATATAATGGGGATGGGGGGGGGGGGTGTTCCAGAGCAGGACACACTAGAGGGCTTAGATCAGTGTCAGGATCAGTCTCTCTAGGACCTTCATCAGGTGGGATGTCATTGCTACAGGTTGGTAGCCGTTGAAGTTCATCTGGTTGGGTTTCTTTGGGACTGGTACCACACAAAATGAGAGAGTAGGGAAGTGCCGTGCATTAAGTTCTCTTAAAATCTTCAGGATCAGCCTGGCTTAGTTCCATTTAAAATGGGACTTTATTGAGTTACAAAGATTAACTCCTAAGCATGACAGGAATTTATCTTTAAACTAGAAGTAGAAGTTTAGGGCAATTAATTTTGTGATGGCTATGCGTGCGTTAGATGTTGAGCTTAAGCCCTGACAATTGTGTAAAATGAGAGCAGGTAGTAATCAAATTCGGGAGGGAAACTAAAGGGTTAGTAATAATTAGTATTAATTAACAGCATATTATCTGCAAAAAAAAGTTAGCTTTGTATTCATGATCATCAATTTTCACGCCCTTAATATCAGGGTAGGAGCTGATGGCCATTGCCAATTGCTCTATCGCTAGGGCAAATAGGGCACTGGCTAGAGGACAACCGTATAGAGTGCCGTGCTGTATACAAATAGGTGTAGGGGACCTGTAGGGAGTTTCAGGTACGCAATGGAGTCACAATAAAGAATGCGAAGGGCTGTCTGAAAGTGGCTAGTGATGCCTGTAAATTTCAAAACATGAGTAAGGTGTGTCCAGGAGAGACTATCAAAGGCCTTTTCTATTTTCAGAGCCAATAAGGAAATGGTCTTATGATGTCAGTTGGCCCAGTGAATAATATAGTTTTCTGAAATTATCAAATGCCTGTCAACTAGGGATAAGCCCCACCTGATTGGGATGTATGAGTGACAGGAAAAAGCTATACAAGTGGTGAGGACTGCAGTGGCGTCCTTTCCAGGTTTGGGGATAATGGTTCAACATTAGAAGAATATGTGGGGATAGGATAGCTTTAAAATTTTTTTATAACAAACAGAGGAGAAGCTGTCAGGATCTGGTGTCTTCCCTTTTTTTTTTCAGTACACTGAGTAAGGGCAGAATCAAGCTGCAATTTAACATCTCTAATTCATTTAGTTAGGCATCGCGAAGGTTGGAGCTTGTTAGCAGTTTCAAGAGTTTGTGTTCTACTTGAACCTTAGTCCTTTCTCTTTTTAGGCGAGGGGCTTCCCCTATAAGGGTACCGTGGATCATGGCCTTATGGGCCACCCAGATGATAGCTGGGTCAGTATCTGTTAAGAGTAAAAAAATTATGAAATGCTCTGCGGTATGCTTCTGGATACCAGCGTCAGTTAGGAGGGACTCATTTTAGTGCCAGCTGGAGAGAGACAGCAATCAGGACGATGCAAGCGGCATCTCAGAGTCCCACTCAGGCAGTAAGATGGCGGTACTCCACGTAGGCAGGCCACAGCAGGAGTCTGGGACACCAGGATAATATGGCTCTAGAGCTGGCACAGCTCTGCAAATGCCTCTAATGCAGTGAAAATGTCGAAATTACGCCTCAAATGTGCATTGGTGCGCTTTCATTTTTCAGCCTTGTCGTATTTCCAGACAAAAGATGAGGGCTGCATTCAGGGCATTTCTAAAATAAGGATACAGAACATATTAAATGGAAGGCAGCCTTCCACGAGCTGGATATGACAGGATCTGAAATAGCAGATATCTTGGAGCATTTCAGTTTTCATTTTGCATCTGGCACTGCACATTTCTTTTTTGGGAACCATTTCTTGGTACAAAATGCTCACCATACTCAAAAAATCCTGTGAGGGACACTTTTTGGGGATTTCCACTGTACTGGTACTTTATGGGCTCTGCAAATGCTACACGGCATCTGAAAACTATTCTAGCAAAATCTACTCTCTAAAAGCCAAATAGCGCTCTTTTCATTCTGAGTCATGCACCCATACAACGGTTTATGAGCAGATATAGGGTATTGCCGTGTTCATGAGAAATTGTGTAAGGAACTGTTTGAATTACTTGAGGGGTGCAGTTTTGAAATATAGGCTTTTAAAATCCCCTTCAGAATTGTAGTGGTCCCTAACAAATGGGTTTGGGGAATTTTTTGCAAATTTGAAAAATAATTGTTAGATTTGTAAGCCTTCTAACATCCAAAATAAATTAAAGGCCATTAAAAGATGATGGCAACATGAAGCAGACGTATAATAGATCATATTTATTAACTTACTAGCAGTACCAGTGACTTAGTCCGCGGAACCCTTACTCCCCGCGCGACCCACCTGGAGCGCCGCGCAGGCTTGTTCCTTTGCCTTACGTCCAATAATTAGGATTAGACTTGCATTCACCCATATAACAATTCTCCTGCCACCGGTGAGTTGTCTGCTGAAACGTTAATTTACATATAACTACAGTAAACAGCATATCTATATGTATATTATGATTTTTTTTACATGTATTAGGTAATCAAGTGTTGTGGGGGTGAGCGAAGGACAAGTACAGACAAACATTTTCAAACCATACATATTTACAAGTACAGCATGGCCACTAATGTTATTTTTAAATATAGTTTCATATTTTATATTTTAGGTAAAATTGCAAAAAGTGACTTTTCCCTCTATATACTTATCAGGGCTGTGCTTTTTGAGAATTGGCTAAAAAGAAATATGTAAGGTCACGGTCAAGGTCTAAAATTCTGTAATAGTTATCAATATTGTGGCTAATATATTTTTGTACCTTTTCACTTGGAATATACTAAATAATCTCATGATAAATCTCATCTTTATAACTTCAGCCAAAAGAATTAGGATTATTTCGCTATAGACTGAAATACTACATTTCTTCTTTTTCTCTTCTTTATTAATATAGTATTTTTCCATGCTTGATAAAAGTAGGCCAGAGGATGTGAAATGGATTTTTGCTTTTTCTGCATCAACTTATTGGAGGGGAAAAAAGGAGATTAAACAAACATCTGCTCATGTCTTCTATTCAAAATGAGAGCAAAGGCTGAATCAATAGTTGTGTTATGCTTTGGAAAGCTAAACTAAAAAGGGATATGCTGATGTTTTGGCTTGTTTTGTCCAGCCAATGAATAATTCAAGCTGCATTCTGGTGGGTTGGGACATCTGCTATACATTTGGTGAGGTTTTATCACTTATTAATGCATTTTAGTTTTGACAATAGTAATGTTTGATCCCATCTAGCTTTATTCCTTAATAATACAACAGCTTTCCCTCATTGTCCTCCTTTTTTTACATATAAAGTACCACATGTTCTGCAGGTTTACAATATGTCTCCGATGCCTACTTTCCATTTCAAATAATCTGTTTTCGAGAATATAACTTATCATATAGAGTTCAGAGCCACTTAAATATCCGGTAACTTTGACCAAAAACAAATTTCTCAATTTATATCATAATCACCACTTTATTATTACTATTGTAAATTATTTCTTAGGTGTCGTGGTCTGGCTGCTTAGCTGAATGAGCGAAGACTGACTTAGCTCTCTGTCACCCGCCGCAACTTCATCGTACCTGCACCTGTCCTAAGAACTGTTCCCCACGATGGTTAGGAAACGGAAGATCACTACAGGTCCGTCTAAACTTCTGATAACCTTGAACCCTTATCTAATACAATTTTAAAAAATCTCGACTTGAGGGTTTCGAAGTGGAGGCAGGGAAGAAGAAGATTATAAAACATCATCCATATATATAACCCTATTTTATGGGTAGTGTCACCTATCTGAATACCATGAATTTTAGGGTTATCCCTAATCAGAGCAGCTAGAGGCTTCATTACCAGTGCAAATATTATTAAGGGAGAGGGGGCACCCATGGCAATTCCCATTAAGTCATATAGAAATAGAGTTGCTAAAATTTTGCAGATGGGGTAGAATACAAGGCTATAATGACGGATCTTGTAGGTCTGGTAAAACCAAACTTGGACAACACTCCAGCCAGATGACTCCAATGGGCACCTTCTCCACATCCAACGTGTGAATCAGAGAAGGCTGCTGAGGACGCTATACCTACTGAATTATGTCAATTAAACATCTTGTGCCATCAGGGGCATGCCCCCCCACCACAAAGCCCAACTGATCTGATAGAGATTTGATATACCCTGCTATAGCAAGACCAGAGGTCACTTCTGAAATTCTGTTTTTGATGTTATTGTGGCGGGATTGATCCTCAGTCTTCCTCATCTTTACTTTAAGCCATTGAATATCATCCCCTAGCTTATTTTGGGCTGAAGAAAACTCTGCCATTTATTGTTCAAGATGATCAGTCCGAAATCACAGAGTGTCATTATGGGATTGAAGCTGAGAATTAACTTTGAGGGCCTATGCCTATGCTAGAAGGTGATACAGATGGAGTGAAAGAGAATGAGTGCTTGTCATTGTTCCTTAGGTCAGGTGAGACAGAATATACCTCAAGAGATGTAGAATAAGGGAACTTTGCATCTTCGGAAGAAGGGGATCCTGAGGTTGACTTAATGGCAAGGGATGTCAGAGGAGCACAGGCTTATTGTCAGTTGGGATAGGATAGTAGAGGGGAAATATGCCATCAGCTCTTTGGGCCTGTGGTTTTAGTCTTACTGTGAGCCATCACAAACGTAGTGAGGAAGTAGGAATAGGCTCCAACCATATCACCCAGCAGTGCAGAATGGAGATTGGGGATTGACTCCTACAGCACACAGACCACAACAGATCCCTCTATGTAGCTATTATATGCTGGGTAGGCAGAGGGCTATATGCAGATATCTATAAGCAGATTGTGAGGACCCACTATATTCAGTAATAGTAATGGAGAGGAGGGAAAGGACACTACTAGCCTCCTGAAGTTGGTGACTGAGTACTGTTTATCTGTAACCACGCAGATTGATGAGTACTGTTTATCTGTAACCTCAGGCTGATGAAAACGTTGTAGGAACACACTTGTAGTCCATGACCCAAGGGAGATAGAAGAGCCCCAGAGCTTCCCACCTGAAATAGGTAACCAGCCAAGGGGGTAGAAGGGAGCACTCACTGGACCTCTGTGTGCACCGAGCAGTTGGGTCAGGCAACTGGTGGTTGAATGGAGCATGACACACTCCTCTTTGGCACAGTTGCGGCACCATGCAGCATATAAAAAATGAATATGGCACCCAAACGTCTTCCTCATAGATAGATATGGCTGCTAATGCTAAAAGAAAACATAACAGATATATGGTGTGTTAGGGAAATGGCAAAGTGTATAGAATTTCAGGCTAAATCAAACTGGTAAAAAATAGAAAGTTTGGAGAAGTCGTTTTGAGATGATATTTTAATAGAAGTGCTAAATATTTAATAGCAGCTTCACATAAGGATTCACATTTAATAATGGTGCATAGATTATACTATTCATCAAGTAACCTTTATAAATTGGGCAGAAGAGATTCCTCTAGATTCATTAGATATGATATGTAATATGAGTGGTGGTTATGTAGTGGAGAGAAGGAGTATTGGTATAAAATATATGATATTATGTTTTGTATAAAGTGTTTCTGTATAGCCTGGAACATCTGCAATCATTTATAAAGTAGGTTTTTTTCTTGTCTGGTTGACAATAGCAAGAATGTGGTTGACTTATAATAATCCAGGAGTGCCAGGGCAGAAAAACATAGATGATTTATATGGCAATATCTGTTATTTCAAAGTGAGAATAAGATCTGCATTACATCTAAAACACAGTGAATATTATAGAAAGTGTGAGTAACACTTTAATGACGCAGGGTAGTTGGATGTTAATGGTCAGTGACATTTTACATATTTTCATGTGAATACACATGAGAGGGCTTATTCTTTGTACAAAGAGGTGTATTTTCAGTTAGCACCATTTTGAGGTGCGTAGTGTTTGTATTTAATAAAAGCTGTTGAACAAATCCTGAAATTATACTGTTGAATCTGTGCGTGCTTCACCCGAAGTCCTCCTCACCCAATTTGTGTAATACCCTGAGGATCTTAGGGGTTAAGCCATCAACGTCAGAGTATCTTCCTACTCTGGCAGCTAGTCTCGGGTCCCAATTGTTTAATACATTCGCAACCAATAAGTAATACTGCAGTCACTGCTTCTGTGCCTGTGGCATAACAGCGTTGTACTATTAGGGCACTGAGCATTATATGTTCAGCATGAGTACAGTAACAGTTACAAGTATGCATAGTTAATTATTTTAGGATGAGGTAAGAGTAGCTGAGCAATCTATGAAACAGTATGTTTTTATTTATTTATTTATTTTAGGCACTTCTGGACAGCCCATAGGCTACTTCCGGAAATCGCTCTCTTGTTCTGCAAGAACATACCAATATGTCCTTGCAGCATTCAGCAGCTGCACAAAATTGTGCAGCTGCAGAAACAGGAAGCTGTCTGTAACTTCAACTAGAGCTCCCCTACAGAAGACAGGGAAGGTTTATTACTGTCCCTGCCTTCCCAATCACTGTGTACACTGTGGTCAATGAGTGCTGTGTGTACAGCTATGGGAGCTGCCATGATGTGGCTCCCGCCTGGCCCAGCGGTCATGTGATCTGCCAGGATCAGGGTCTGTTAGAGCTGCTGCATCATACAGGACCCAGATCAACTCTGTAGTTCTTGGCAGGAGGCTGTATTTTTTTTGTTTATATTTTTCCAGATATAAAAAAAAATTAGAAACATGCAAAAATAAAAACCACATAAAAATAAAGCCACAGATATTAATTGAATAAAGTAAATACACTTAAAAAATGTGTCTGGTCCTGAACCAGAAATTAGCCCAATACTGAAGTGGTTAGTATCCACTTTCTATGATTAATCCTTATAACAGACCATCAATATTAGATCTGTGGAAGTCTGACAGCCGAGACCTTCTTAAAAATAATCAAAAAATAGTAGTGAAGGGAGTAGCTTTGACTTTAATGAAATGGTATTGTCTTCTTCATACATAAAATGGAATCCAGTCATAATGGTTCCAACTGAAAACCACTCATATTCCTTCAAAATCAAAGAGGAAGCACAAAGTAACCACAATCATATGGAGAAGAATGGTAGAGCTGCAACACTTGTCTGTACTTTAAAAATTAACTTTTAATTCATTTTGTTAAAAAATACATAGAAAATGCTAAAAGTTGGAGAAAAAATAAAAAACAAAAAAGTGTTATAAAAACGTAAGTGGGCATATGCGGAGTTACCGCCACTATAGAATTAACTCCTTACCACCCAGATGTCACTTTCATCTATTACATAGCATATGAGGAGAAATGCACCATGTTCGTCCTGTATACCAAGGAGTGTGGTCGCACCGTGGTAGCATCTCCGTAACCAGCCCTTCTTTCAGTTATTCCTGGCAGAATCTCTGTGGTGAAGAAGCATCTCCTGTGACACTTTCTTACGGCCGCTAAACCGCTACACCGTCATTCCCAGGCATTGGTGGAGTACTACTGCGCCCTCCCTGGTTGAATTTTTACAGGAGAGGGGCCACACGGTGGCTCAGTGGTTAGCACTGTAGCCTTGCAGCGCTGGAGTCCTGGCGTTCAAATCCCGCCAAGGGCAAAAAAACATCTGCAAGGAGTTTGTATGTTCTCCCCGTGGTTGCATGGATTTCTAACCCATATTCCAAAAAAGACATACCGATAGGGAAAAATGTACATTGTGAGCTCTCTGTGGGGCTCACAATCTACATTAAAAAAAAAAAAAAGAATTTTTACAGGAGCTTCTCCTCATAAGGAGAATGGAGGCCCTGGGTGCGGAGGATTCCCCAGATCCCTACAAATTCTACGCTCTCTGCCGGCGTGAGTGGTGTTTCAGGAATTGGCCAAGTTTTCCTCTTTCTTCTCCTGATTGGAGGTACTTCCTGTGTTTCTTTTCCTTTACTCTCTGAAGGTTGCTAGTCACCTTCCCCTCTTCCTGAAGTTTTCCCTTCCCCTTCTCCTCTCCCTTATGCATCCTTCTTGCTCTTTGTCTCGCCTGTGTGTTTTCTTGTCTGTTTCTATCTGAAGTTTTATGATCTTATATACCTAGGCCCTCGCTCTCTTGTCAGTGTATCATGTCCTAATCTGCTGGGTGGGTCCTTCCCTGGCCTTTTGTCCATTGGTGAGGCCTGCATCCCTTGTGCCTTTGTTTCTTTATACTGTGTTCCTTCTTTTTTCCCATTTCTTACTGTTATTGAAAAACCCTTTATAAACTTTAATTAGACATAATAACAAATTAGCAGTCAGAGGACGGATATCCAAGGCATATTTAGCTATTATAACTTTAAAAATAGCAAAAATTGTCAGCACTCCAGAGACAAAGTGATCTAGTGTTTCTTTATTCCACTGCCTTCATGTAGGTAATAAATAGAGATGAGCGAACACTAAAATGTTCGAGGTTCGAAATTCGATTCGAACAGCCGCTCACTGTTCGTGTGTTCGAACGGGTTTCGAACCCCATTATAGTCTATGGGGAACATATACTCGTTAAGGGGGAAACCCAAATCCGTGTATGGAGGGTCACCAAGTCCACTATGACACCACAGGAAATGATACCAACACCCTGGAATGACACTGAGACAGCAGGGGAAGCATGTCTGGGGGCATAAAAGTCACTTTATTTCATGGAAATCCCTGTCAGCTTGCGATTTTCGCAAGCTAACTTTTCCCCATAGGAATGCATTGGCCAGCGCTGATTGGCCAGAGTACGGAATTCGACCAATCAGCGCTGGCTCTGCTGGAGGAGGCGGAGTCTAAGATCGCTCCACACCAGTCTCCATTCAGGTCCAACCTTAGACTCCGCCTCCTCCGGCACAGGCAGCGCTGATTGGCCGAAGGCTGGCCAATGCATTCCTATGGGAATGCAGAGACTTAGCAGTGCTGAGCCAGTTCTGCTCAACTACACCGTGTGCCGTTCAGCCCATCTGATATAGCAGAGCCGAGTGTGCACACTCGGCTCTGCTATATCAGATGGGCTGACCGGCACACTCGGCTCTGCTATATCAGATGGGCTGACCGGCACATCAGATGTAGCAGAGCCGAGTGTGCACACTCGGCTCTGCTACATCAGATGTGCACACTCGGCTCTGCTATATCAGATGGGCTGACTGGCACATCAGATGTAGCAGAGCCGAGTGTGCACACTCGGCTCTGCTACATCAGATGTAGCAGAGCCGAGTGTGCACACTCGGCTCTGCTACATCTGATGTAGCAGAGCCGAGTGTGCACACTCGGCTCTCCTACATCTGATGTAGCAGAGCCGAGTGTGGATATAGGAATCCATAGGAATGCATTGGCCAGCGCTGATTGGCCAGAGTACGGAATTCGACCAATCAGCGCTGGCTCTGCTGGAGGAGGCGGAGTCTAAGATCGCTCCACACCAGTCTCCATTCAGGCCCGACCTTAGACTCCGCCTCCACCGGCAGAGCCAGCGCTGATTGGCTGAAGGCTGGCCAAGGCAGAGCCATCTGATGTATCAGAGCCGAGTGTGCATAAGGGTTCTAGTGCACCCTCGGCTCTGCTACATCAGATGTGCACACTCGGCTCTGCTATATCAGATGGGCTGACCGGCACATCAGATGTAGCAGAGCCGAGTGTGCACACTCGGCTCTGCTACATCAGAAGTAGCAGAGCCGAGTGTGCACACTCGGCTCTGCTACATCTGATGTAGCAGAGCTGAGTGTGGATATAGGAATCCATAGGAATGCATTGGCCAGCGCTGATTGGCCAGAGTACGGAATTCGATCCATCAGCGCTGGCTCTGCTGGAGGAGGTGGAGTCTAAGATCGCTCCACACCAGTCTCCATTCAGGTCCGACCTTAGACTCCGCCTCCACCGGCAGAGCCAGCGCTGATTGGCCGAAGGCTGGCCAAGGCAGAGCCATCTGATGTAGCAGAGCCGAGTGTGCATAAGGGTTCTAGTGCACCCTCGGCTCTGCTACATCTGATGTAGCAGAGCCGAGTGTGCACACTCGGCTCTGCTATATCAGATGAGCTGACCGGCACATCAGATGTAGCAGAGCCGAGTGTGCACACTCGGCTCTGCTACATCAGATGTGCACACTCGGCTCTTCTATATCAGATGGGCTGACCAGCACATCAGATGTAGCAGAGCCGAGTGTGCACACTTGGCTCTGCTACATCAGATGTGCACACTCGGCTCTGCTATATCAGATGGGCTGACCGGCACATCAGATGTAGCAGAGCCGAGCAGAGCCGAGATGTAGCAGAGCCGAGTGTGCACACTCGGCTCTGCTATATCAGATGGGCTGAACGGCACACGGTGTAGTTGAGCAGAACTGGTTCAGCACTGCTAAGTCTCTGCATTCCCATAGGAATGCATTGGCCAGCCTTCGGCCAATCAGCGCTGGCTCTGCCGGAGGAGGCGGAGTCTAAGGTCGGACCTGAATGGAGACTGGTGTGGAGCGATATTAGACTCCGCCTCCTCCAGCAGAGCCAGCGCTGATTGGTCGAATTCCGTACTCTGGCCAATCAGCGCTGGCCAATGCATTCCTATGGGGAAAAGTTTATGTCACAAAAATCACAATTACACACCCGATAGAGCCCCAAAAAGTCATTTTTAATAACATTCCTACCTAAATAAAGGTTATCCCTAGCTATCCCTGCCTGTACATCTATCCCTGTCTCTTAGTCACAAAGTTCACATTCTCATATGACCCGGATTTGAAATCCACTATTCGTCTAAAATGGAGGTCACCTGATTTCGGCAGCCAATGACTTTTTCCGATTTTTTTCGATGCCTCCGGTGTCGTAGTTCCTGTCCGGGAATCGAATTTTTTTGGAGTTTGCCACGTGATGTTCGATTCGAATCGAACACATCGAACAACCTGATATCCGATCGAACATGTGTTCGATAGAACACTGTTCGCTCATCTCTAGTAATAAACAAGTGTTTCTCCAAATTTAGACAACAGCTTTCAGAGATTTATTCTCCACCACTGACAGATAACTTGAATGTACAGAATCAGATTAACATCATGTTTGTAGAAATTTAACTCATACTTGCCGCATAAAGCTCAAGGCTTGAGCTTTCCTGCAGATGAAAATCACAAAGCTTTTGTAATGTCCTGCATAATTTCCAGCTCTCAATCTTTAATCTCTCAAGTGTTAGGTGAAGAAAAGAGATGGCACATGGTTGATATAGAACAGTCTTCTGCGATACGCTTTACAAGCATTGTTATAAATAGCATTAAACATCCTTTATGTAGTATTCATTATTCAGTCTTAAAATTAAGATATGGAAGCATGCATTTCCATTAATGAACTGTGAAATGCAAAGTCTCTCTTTTACATAACTAAAGGGGGGAAGTGCTAGTAGGTTGTCTCATTATTCTGCACACACATAGACTCTGTTTATAGTAGGTGACCATCTGAAAGGTGCCTTGTAGCATTGAAAAGGTTGTCTTTTTGAAACGTGTAACTATTCTTCACTGTCACAGACTTCCCACAGTAGGTCCAGTGTGTAGCTTCTCGAAAGCATCGGTCTAAAAAAAATATGTTAGCATTTTCTAAATAACTAAGATCCATTTTTAACCTTAAAGGGATCCTATCATTAACCCTTTCACTGCCAAGGGTCTCTGGAAATTTTGCACCTCCAGTAGCCAGAGCAATTTTCACAGTTTTGAGATGAATAAATCAAAGCTAAATTGCAACATTAAAAAAGCATCCATTCCCCCCATACCTATATATTTTCTTAAAGTAGACACCTGCAGATTTGTCTCAATGCCACTTGGTACTGTATACGAACAGGCACCTTCATGCAATTTTGATTTAAAGTGAATGTTTTATGAAAAAATGCAAATAAATGTATATTAGTTGTTAAAAGTGGAAACCAAACAATAAATTATATGCACAAAACCTCCTAAAAATAAGAGTTCAGCGTGTGCAGAGTTCATTCATATCACTATGGCCTACACTCGCATGCACGTGTCTTCAGAAAATCACCAGAACCGGAAGGAACAAAAATCTGCTTTGAAGCTGGAAATGTTAAAAAAGTATTATCCTATAAAATGTAGGGATTACATACCGTGAAAAGTAAGTGAACCCCTAAACCCTATATATTTTTTGAAAGTAGACAACCTGAAGATTACATATATCTCAATGAGTCATCAATAGCAACATCCACCTTCATGAAACTTTGTGATAAACACAAAACATTTTTTGAAAATTGAACTAAAACATATATTTGCACCTTGGCAAAAACAAATTTCTCCGGCAACTTTCCGATGATAAAATATAACTTTTAATCAGAAAACATCATAAAATGACAAAAAATTTGATGTCGATCACAAAATAAAGAAAAAAAAAATCATCAGAGAGTTGCCGGAGAAATTTGTTTTTGCCGTGGAGATATTACACTCAAGGAATAGAGTGTGTTGCCGTGCACCCCGAAGAATTTAACCATTGAAAAGCCGATGTCTGAAATCAACCTGTGGGTGAGCTGAACCTTTTTGTACCTTTTTTTTTATATATATATATTTGCACCTCTCATGAACTCATGTTCAATCTCAGATTCATAAACAAAATGCATTTCAAATAATAGCTTATGTTGTATACAATGTGTATATATACTATATGTACCGCAAACATCAACTACAACAAGAGCTCGGACTCCCAAAAACACGAATACAGACGACAAGCAGGATTTTGCGGTTATTCACTAATAAGTTAAAAATCTATACTGCACCTACCAAACTGTGACTGTGATACCAAAATCTAACTTTTTGGGGATTGCACAGCATACCATATATAAAAACACAACTTAATGTTTCATATATACAACCACCTTCAATGTTGCGGCAAACAGATATTGCTAGCAAAAATTGCACAAAAATTAAAATTTGCCACTAAAGTACGACTCAATCCCTTTCCGCAAACAAAACGTACTTTCTAAAAACTGCAATATGTGAGGAGTTCATACATACCACACATGTATATATTTAAAGGGGTGGGTGTCAAAGAAACGCCAAAATCGCAGAAAAGCGCCAACCCATTTTGTGCATGCAAATTAAATAGGACTTCACATAAAAATATTATTTTCCATCCCCCTATAAAAATTTTAGTAATTTATACGTTCATCTCTAGTGATAACCGTTATTACTATTATTTTAGCGTGTAACGGACATCACTAGAGACGTATTTTACTCTAGAAAGCTCAGGTATAGACAGGACAGGGATTGGGTGAAATGTAAACTTTATTTGCGACTTTGTGTATATGTTGTGTAAGTGTTTGGTGTGACTCTTTTTTTGGAGCTGCGACCTGGACAATGGTAAATGTCTGGGTCACAGCACCAATAAACTTCCTGGTTATGTTCAGGGGGTATAACATAAGAATACCACTCTAGTAATGCTCAGGGGGGAATTATATTATACCTGTATGTGACAGGCTTCGGGCCTAGGGCAAAGCCGACTGCACATGCCCGCCAGCCACAAGAAAATGGCCACTTACAATACTGTGTAAGTATTGCATAGTAGGGAATTTGGTGTTATCAATGTACTCCGCACAGTTTATATATTCACTCTTCATCATCTGCTGTGCATTCCCGCCTGGGATACTAATGCTCACTACTAGAGATGAGCGAACACTAAAATGTTCGAGGTTCGAAATTCGATTCGAACAGCCGCTCAATGTTCGTGTGTTCGAACGGGTTTCGAACCCCATTATAGTCTATGGGGAACAGATACTCGTTAAGGGGGAAACCCAAATCCGTGTCTGGAGGGTCACCAAGTCCACTATGACACCCCAGGAAATGATGCCAACACCTCTGGAATGACACTGGGACAGCAGGGGAAGCATGTCTGGGGGCATCTAACACACCAAAGACCCTCTATTACCCCAACATCACAGCCTAACAACTACACACTTTACACACTCAATACCACATCTCTGACAGTAGGAAAACACCTTGAAACATGTGTATTTGGCACTTGCAGTGAGGAGAGCTTGTCACCAGCAGTGAATTTGGCCCTTGTAGTAAGTTGAGGTTGGCACCAACATTTGTTTTGAAAATCAGGGTGGATTGAGCCTCTAACCAGCAGAGTTTGGGCAAATTCATGGTGGAGGGAGCCTCTAAACACCCCAGTTTGGGCAAATTCATGGTGGAGGGAGCCTCTAAAAACCCCAGTTTGGACCAATTCATGGTGGAGGGAGCCTCTAACCAGCCCAGTGTGGGCAAATTCATGGTGGAGGGAGCCTCTAAAAAACCCAGTTTGGACCAATTCATGGTGGAGGGAGCCTCTAACCAGCCCAGTTTGGGCAAATTCATGGTGGAGGGAGCCTCTAAAAAACCCAGTTTGGACCAATTCATGGTGGAGGGAGCCTCTAACCAGCCCAGTTTGGGCAAATTCATGGTGGAGGGAGCCTCTAAAAACCCAGTTTGGACCAATTCATGGTGGAGGGAGCCTCTAACCAGCCCAGTTTGGGCAAATTCATGGTGGAGGGAGCCTCTAAACAGCCCAGTTTGGGCAAATTCATGGTGGAGGGAGCCTCTAAACAGCCCAGTTTGGGCAAATTCATGGTGGAGGGAGCCTCTAACCAGCCCAGTTTGGACCAATTAATGGTGGAGGGAGCCTCTAACCAGCCCAGTTTGGGCAAATTCATGGTGGAGGGAGCCTCTAAACAGCCCAGTTTGGACCAATTCATGATGGAGGGAGCCTCTAAAAAACCCAGTTTGGACCAATTCATGGTGGAGGGAGCCTCTAAACAGCCCAGTTTGGGCAAATTCATGGTGGAGGGAGCCTCTAACCAGCCCAGTTTGGACCAATTCATGGTGGAGGGAGACTCTAACCAGCCCAGTTTGGGCAAATTCATGGTGGAGGGAGCCTCTAAACAGCCCAGTTTGGACCAATTCATGGTGGAGGGAGCCTCTAAAAAACCCAGTTTGGACCAATTCATGGTGGAGGGAGTCTCTAAACAGCCCAGTTTGGGCAAATTCATGGTGGAGGGAGCCTCTAACCAGCCCAGTTTGGACCAATTCATGGTGGAGGGAGCCTCTAAACAGCCAAGTTTTGGGAAATTCATGGTGGAGGGAGCCTCTAACCAGCCCAGTTTGGACCAATTCATGGTGGAGGGAGCCTCTAAACAGCCCAGTTTGGGCAAATTCATGGTGGAGGGAGCCTCTAAAAAACCCAGTTTGGACCAATTCATGGTGGAGGGAGCCTCTAACCAGCCCAGTTTGGACCAATTAATGGTGGAGGGAGCCTCTAAACAGCCAAGTTTGGACCAATTCATGGTGGAGGGAGCCTCTAAAAACCCCAGTTTGGACCAATTCATGGTGGAGGGAGCCTCTAACCAGCCCAGTTTGGGCAAATTCATGGTGGAGGGAGCCTCTAACCAGCCCAGTTTGGACCAATTAATGGTGGAGGGAGCCTCTAAACAGCCAAGTTTGGACCAATTCATGGTGGAGGGAGCCTCTAAAAACCCCAGTTTGGACCAATTCATGGTGGAGGGAGCCTCTAACCAGCCCAGTTTGGGCAAATTCATGGTGGAGGGAGCCTCTAAACAGCCCAGTTTGGGCACATTCATGGTGGAGGGAGCCTCTAACCAGCCCAGTTTGGACCAATTAATGGTGGAGGGAGCCGCTAAACAGCCCAGTTTGGACCAATTCATGGTGGAGGGAGCCTCTAAAAACCCCAGTTTGGACCAATTCATGGTGGAGGGAGCCTCTAAAAAACCCAGTTTGGACCGATTCATGGTGGAGGGAGCCTCTAACCAGCCCAGTTTGGACCAATTAATGGTGGAGGGAGCCTCTAAACAGCCAAGTTTGGACCAATTCATGGTGGAGGGAGCCTCTAAAAACCCCAGTTTGGACCAATTCATGGTGGAGGGAGCCTCTAACCAGCCCAGTTTGGACCAATTCATGGTGGAGGGAGCCTCTAAAAAACCCAGTTTGGACCAATTCATGGTGGAGGGAGCCTCTAAACAGCCCAGTTTGGGCAAATTCATGGTGGAGGGAGCCTCTAAAAAACCCAGTTTGGACCAATTCATGGTGGAGGGAGCCTCTAACCAGCCCAGTTTGGACCAATTCATGGTGGAGGGAGCCTCTAAACAGCCAAGTTTGGACCAATTCATGGTGGAGGGAGCCTCTAAAAACCCCAGTTTGGACCAATTCATGGTGGAGGGAGCCTCTAAAAACCCCAGTTTGGACCAATTCATGGTGGAGGGAGCCTCTAACCAGCCCAGTTTGGGCAAATTCATGGTGGAGGGAGCCTCTAAATAGCCCAGTTTGGGCAAATTCATGGTGGAGGGAGCCTCTAACCAGCCCAGTTTGGACCAATTAATGGTGGAGGGAGCCGCTAACCAGCCCAGTTTGGACCAATTCATGGTGGAGGGAGCCTCTAAACAGCCAAGTTTGGACCAATTAATGGTGGAGGGAGCCGCTAAACAGCCCAGTTTGGACCAATTCATGGTGGAGGGAGCCTCTAAAAACCCCAGTTTGGACCAATTCATGGTGGAGGGAGCCTCTAAAAAACCCAGTTTGGACCAATTCATGGTGGAGGGAGCCTCTAACCAGCCCAGTTTGGACCAATTAATGGTGGAGGGAGCCTCTAAACAGCCAAGTTTGGACCAATTAATGGTGGAGGGAGCCGCTAAACAGCCCAGTTTGGACCAATTCATGGTGGAGGGAGCCTCTAACCAGCCCAGTTTGGACCAATTAATGGTGGAGGGAGCCTCTAAACAGCCAAGTTTGGACCAATTAATGGTGGAGGGAGCCGCTAAACAGCCCAGTTTGGACCAATTCATGGTGGAGGGAGCCTCTAAAAACCCCAGTTTGGACCAATTCATGGTGGAGGGAGCCTCTAAACAGCCCAGTTTGGGCAAATTCATGGTGGAGGGAGCCTCTAACCAGCAGAGTTGGTGGAAATCAGGGTGGAGGGAGCCTCTAACCAGCAGAGTTGGGGGAAATCAGGGTGGAGGGAGCCTAGTATTAGCAGAATTGTGCAACGCTTATGGTGGATGAGTATGAGGATGCGGAGGAATTGGAGAGGTTGAGTACAGACATGGAGTTTCATGTTGGGGTGCTTTACACAGGTGGGCACAAAAATGACGGCTCTACCCAGTGGTGGTTCATTTTTATCAAAGTGAGCCGGTCGGCACTCTCAGCTGACAGACGGGTGCGCTTGTCAGTGATGATGCCACCGGCTGCACTGAACACCCTCTCAGATAGGACGCTGGCGGCAGGACAGGACAGCACCTCCAAGGCATATAGGGCAAGTTCAAGCCACAGGTCCAACTTCGACACCCAATACGTGTAGGGCGCAGAGGGGTCGGAGAGGACAGGGCTGTGGTCGGAAAGGTATTCCCGCAACATGCGCCTATACTTCTCACGCCTGGTGACACTAGGACCCTCCGTGGCGGCACTTTGGCGAGGGGGTGCCATCAAGGTGTCCCAGACCTTAGACAGTGTGCCCCTCGTTTGTGTGGACCGGTGAGAACTTGGTTGCCTACTGGAGGAACTGCCCTCCCTGCCGCCAACGTCACATGCTGGAAACATCTCCATCATATTCTGCACCAATTGCCTGTGGCAAGCATTGATGCGATTGGCCCTCCCCTCTACCGGAATAAAAGACGAGATGTTGTTTTTATACCGGGGGTCAAGGATAGCAAAGATCCAGTACTGGTTGTCCTCCATGATTTTGACAATACGCTTGTCGGTTGTAAAGCACCCCAACATGAACTCAGCCATGTCTGCCACAGTGTTAGTTGGCATGACTCCTCTGGCCCCACCGGAAAGTTCAATCTCCATTTCCTCCTCATCCTCCATGTCTACCCATCCGCGCTGCAACAATGGGACGATTTGAAGTTGCCCGGAAGCCTCCTGTATCACCATCACATCATCGGACAACTCTTCTTCCTCCTCCTCCTCCTCCTCCTCCTCCATTAAACGCAGTGAAGCGGACAGATGTGTGGACCTACTCTCCAGCTGTGACGGATCGGATGCTATCCCTAACTCCTCTGTGTGATCTGAGTTATCCCTGATGTCAATCAGGGATTCTCTCAGAACACACAAGAGCGGGATTGTAAGGCTCACCATCGCATCCTCAGAGCTCACCCTCCTTGTGGACTCCTCAAAGACCCGTAGGATGTCACAAAGGTCTCTCATCCATGGCCACTCATGGATGTGAAACTGAGGCAGCTGACTTTGTGGCACCCTAGGGTTTTGTAGCTGGTATTCCATCAAAGGTCTCTGCTGCTCAACCACTCTATTCAACATCTGAAACGTTGAGTTCCAGCGTGTGGGGACGTCGCACAAAAGCCGGTGTTGTGGCACATGCAGGCGTTGCTGGAGAGATTTTAAGCTAGCAGCGGCTACTGTCGACTTGCGAAAGTGGGCGCACATGCGCCGCACTTTCACCAGTAGCTCTGGAACATTGGGGTAGCTCTTTAGGAAACGTTGCACCACTAGGTTGAAGACGTGGGCCAGGCATGGAACATGTTGGAGTCCGGCAAGCTCCAGAGCTGCTACCAGGTTCCGGCCGTTATCACAAACGACCATGCCTGGGCCCAGGTGCAGCGGCTCAAACCATATTGCCGTCTCATCGAGGAGGGCATCCCTCACCTCGGAGGCAGTGTGCTGTCTGTCCCCCAAGCTGATCAGCTTCAGCACAGCCTGCTGACGTCTACCAACGCCAGTGCTGCAACGTTTCCAACTCGTAGCTGGGGTCAATCTAACAGCGGAGGAGGAGGCGGTGGCGGAGGAGGAGGCGGTGGCGGAGGAGGAGGCGGTAGAGGAGGAGGAGGAGGGGGGTGTTCTTCTCGTGTCCCTGCCAGGAATGTTAGGCGGGGAGACGAGGTACACCGGGCCAGTTTGGGAAGCAGTCCCAGCCTCAACTACATTCACCCAGTGTGCCGTCAGTGAAATGTAGCGTCCCTGTCCGCATGCACTTGTCCACGCGTCGGTGGTCAAGTGGACCTTTGTGCAAAGCGCGGAACTAAGGGCCCGCCTGATGTTGAGTGACACGTGCTGGTGCAAGGCGGGGACGGCACACCGGGAGAAGTAGTGACGGCTAGGGACGGCATAGCGAGGTGCCGCAGTTGCCATCAGGTCCAGGAAGGCGGGAGTTTCAACAAGCCGGAACGCCAACATCTCCTGGGCCAGCAGTTTAGCGATGTTGGCGTTCAAGGCTTGCGCGTGTGGGTGGTTAGCAGTGTATTTCCGCCGCCGCTCCAATGTCTGAGAGATGGTGGGTTGTTGTAAAGAAACGCCTGATGGTGCCTTTGATGGTGCAGGAGAAGGAGATAAGACAGGACCAGGGGAGGATGAGGTAGAAGTCAACAAAGTGGCGGAGGCAGATGAAGTGGTGTCCTGGCTCGTCCTCTGGAGTGCATCGCCAGCACAGTCAGCAGTGACAGTGGCAGAGGCAGAGGCAGTGGCAGAGGCAGTGGCAGTGGCGTGAACGGCAGGCGGCCTTTGTCCTGCCGTTGCTGCCTGCCACTGATTCCAGTGCTTGGATTCCAAATGACGGCGCATTGAAGTGGTGGACAGGTTGCTCTTCTCAGAGCCCCTAATCAATTTCGAGAGGCAAATTGTGCAGACAACACTATATCTGTCCTCGGCGCATTCCTTGAAAAAACTCCACACCTTCGAGAAACGTGCCCTCGAGGTGGGAGTTTTTCGGGGCTGGGTACGAACTGGAACATCTTGGGAGATTCCGGGTGTGGCCTGGCTTCGCCTAAGCTGCTGACCTCTGCCTCTGCCTCTAGCTACCCTTTTTGGTGCTGCACCTGCCTCAACATCCACACTACTTTCCCCGCTTGACATCCCCCCTGTCCAGGTCGGGTCAGTGTCCTCATCATCCACCACTTCCTCTTCCAACTCCTGTCTCATCTCCTCCTCCCGCACAATGCGCCGGTCAACTGGATGCCCTGACGGCAACTGCGTCACATCATCGTCGATGAGGGTGGGTTGCTGGTCATCCACCACCAAATCGAACGGAGATGGAGGAGACTCTAGTGTTTGAGCATCTGGACACAGATGCTCCTCTGTTAGGTTCGTGGAATCGTGACGTGGAGAGGCAGGTTGAGGGACAATGAAAGGAGCGGAGAACAGCTCTGGGGAGCAGGGACAGTTTGGGTTATTGTTCTGTAAAGCTTCGGAATTTTGGGAGGAAGGAAGACAAGACTGTTGGGTAATAGGAGGAGAGGAGGCAGAGTCTGACTGGCTGCTGGACAATGTGCTGTAAGCGTTCTCTGACAGCCATTGCAAGACCTGTTCCTGGTTCTCGGGCCTACTAAGGTTTGTACCCTGCAGTTTAGTTAATGTGGCAAGCAACCCTGGCACTGTGGAGTGGCGCAATGCTTGCTGCCCCACAGGAGTAGGCACGGGACGCCCTGTGGCTTCACTGCTACCTTGCTCCCCAGAACCATTCCCCCGACCTCGCCCACGGCCTCGTCCACGTCCCTTTCCGGGAGCCTTGCGCATTTTGAATTCCTAGTTAGAAATTGGCACTGTATACCAGTAGTAAAAATTGTGGGTGCACGTAACCCCAATATATTCTTTGAATTCCCAGTCAGACACTGGCACTATATGGCAGTAGCAAGAAATGAGGGTATTTGTATTCCCAATATATTCTTTGAATTCCCAGTCAGACAATGGCACTGTATACCAGTAGTAAAAATTGTGGGTGCACGTAACCCCAATATATTCTTTGAATTACCAGTCAGAAACTGGCACTATATGGCAGTAGCAAGAAATGAGGGTATTTGTATTCCCAATATATTCTTTGAATTCCCAGTCAGACAATGGCACTGTATACCAGTAGTAAAAATTGTGGGTGCACGTAACCCCAATATATTCTTTGAATTACCAGTCAGAAACTGGCACTATATGGCAGTAGCAAGAAATGAGGGTATTTGTATTCCCAATATATTCTTTGAATTCCCAGTCAGACAATGGCACTGTATACCAGTAGTAAAAATTGTGGGTGCACGTAACCCCAATATATTCTTTGAATTACCAGTCAGAAACTGGCACTATATGGCAGTAGCAAGAAATGACGGTATTTATAACCCCAATATATTCTTTGAATTCCCAGTCAGACAATGGCACTGTATACCAGTAGTAAAAATAGTGGGTGTATATAGCCCCAATTCTATTGCTAGGGGACTTGCAGGGTATTTCTGGGGTGAAGGTGGGGGGGCACACCATTGGAACGGGTATCGGGGTATATATCGGGTATACGGGAATACACTGACAGTGTATTCCATTCAGGATCCTGGGAAAGCTGGGTTGCGGCGATTGAGCCTGTCAGTGCCACGTTACACTGACAAGCTTCTCCCTGGAATTTAGCTCTTATAAGAGCTGTTGGTTGTCTTCTCCTTCCTATCCTAGCCTGTCCCTGCCTACCCAGAATCTAAGCCCTAGCTAGCTGGACGGAAACCTCCGTCCTCGGTGAATTGCAAGCTCAGAATGACGCGAACCTGGGCGGCGCTGTTCTTTTAAATTAGAGGTCACATGTTTTCGGCAGCCAATGGGTTTTGCCTACTTTTCTCAACGTCACCGGTGTCGTAGTTCCTGTCCCACCTACCCTGCGCTGTTATTGGAGCAAAAAAGGCGCCAGGGAAGGTGGGAGGGGAATCGAGTAATGGCGCACTTTACCACGCGGTGTTCGATTCGATTCGAACATGCCGAACAGCCTAATATCCGATCGAACATGAGTTCGATAGAACACTGTTCGCTCATCTCTACTCACTACACATCTTGATAAATTCTTTAAGGGGTGCAGTTTTTAACATGGGTTCACTACCTGGGGTATTCCACTTTTCTGGCAAACGTGACTTGTCATCCAGATGCCAAACATCTAAATCTGCATTCCAAAAGCTGCATAACGCTCCTTCCAGTCTGCACCCTACTGTATACCCAAACTGCAGTTTATGCCACATGTATGACACCGGTGTATGCAGGATAATGTACGTAATGTCATATGTGGGTATAAACTGCTGTTTGGACACAGAACCAGGTGCAGAAGGTTTGGTTTTGCAGCACAGATTTAAATGGATTGGATTTTGGACGTCATGCCAGTTTTGCAGAGTTCCTGAAATGCCAGTAAAGCGGAAATCCCTTAAATGTTAGCCCATTTTGGAAACTACATCTCTTTATTTGAGGGGTGCAGTTTTCAAAATGGGGTAATTTATGGGGGGTCTCTAATATATAGGCCATTATAATCCCTTTCAGAAATGGTCCCTAAGAATTTAGTTTGGGAAATTTTCTTTTAAGTCTGAAAAATCGCTGTTAGGGTCAATGCACACAGAGTTTTTTGGCAAGAATTTTGGATTCAGGAATTAGGAAGTGTTTTTTTCCTCCAGCATAGTGTATGGACATTGAAAATACCGCTAGCGGTTTTTGAAGTGGTTTGTGCAAAAACAGCATCAAAAACCACGTCAAAAACCGCTAGTGGTTTTTCTGCCTCCCATTGACTCCTGTTCGTTTTTTCAGGCGGAATCCACCTGAAGAAAGGTCATGTCGCTTTTTTTCCACTAGCGATTAATAAAAGCTAGTGGAATACATAGAACTCTGTGGTGAGGCTTTTTTGGAGGCTGATTCAGCGTCAAAATCCACACCAAAAAACTTTGTGTGCATTATCCCTTACAGTTCTAATGTCTAAAGAAAATTACAGGTCGATAAAAGATTATGCCAGTATAAAGCAGAGATATGGTATATAATATTTATTATACAGTCTATTGAGTAGGACTATCAGCTGTGTATCCACCTGACTTCTGCACAACACAACTGATGGTCCCAACCCCATTTATAATGCAAGAAATTCCACTTATTAAACCTGACAGGGCACACCTGGGAAGTTAAAACCATTTCCGGTGACTACCTCTTGAAGCTCATCAAGAGAATGCCAAGAGTGTCCAAAGCAGGAATCAAAGCAAAAGGTGGCTACTATGAAGAACCTAGAATATAAGATATATTTTCAGTTGTTTCACACATTTTTGTTAAGTATTAGAGATGAGCGAACACTAAAATGTTCGAGGTTCGAAATTCGATTCGAACAGCCGCTCACTGTTCGAGTGTTCGAATGGGTTTCGAACCCCATTATAGTCTATGGGGAACATAAACTCGTTAAGGGGGAAACCCAAATTCGTGTCTGGAGGGTCACCAAGTCCACTATGACACCCCAGGAAATGATACCAACACCCTGGAATGACACTGGGACAGCAGGGGAAGCATGTCTGGGGGCATAAAAGTCACTTTATTTCATGGAAATCCCTGTCAGTTTGCGATTTTCGCAAGCTAACTTTTCCCCATAGAAATGCATTGGCCAGTGCTGATTGGCCAGAGTACGGAACTCGACCAATCAGCGCTGGCTCTGCTGGAGGAGGCGGAGTCTAAGATAGCTCCACACCAGTCTCCATTCAGGTCCGACCTTAGACTCCGCCTCCTCCGGCAGAGCCAGCGCTGATTGGCCGAAGGCTGGCCAATGCATTCCTATGCGAATGCAGACTTAGCAGTGCTGAGTCAGTTTTGCTCAACTACACATCTGATGCACACTCGGCACTGCTACATCAGATGTAGCAATCTGATGTAGCAGAGCCGAGGGTGCACTAGAACCCCTGTGCAAACTCAGTTCACGCTAATAGAATGCATTGGCCAGCGCTGATTGGCCAATGCATTCTATTAGCCCGATGAAGTAGAGCTGAATGTGTGTGCTAAGCACACACATTCAGCACTGCTTCATCAAGCCAATACAATGCATTAGCCAGTGCTGATTGGCCAGAGTACGGAATTCGGCCAATCAGCGCTGGCCAATGCATTCTATTAGCCCGATGAAGTAGAGCTGAATGTGTGTGCTAAGCACACACATTCAGCACTGCTTCATCAAGCCAATACAATGCATTAGCCAGTGCTGATTGGCCAGAGTACGGAATTCGGCCAATCAGCGCTGGCTCTGCTGGAGGAGGCGGAGTCTAAGATCGCTCCACACCAGTCTCCATTCAGGTCCGACCTTAGACTCCGCCTCCTCCGGCAGAGCCAGCGCTGATTGGCCGAAGGCTGGCCAATGCATTCCTATGCGAATGCAGACTTAGCAGTGCTGAGTCAGTTTTGCTCAACTACACATCTGATGCACACTCGGCACTGCTACATCAGATGTAGCAATCTGATGTAGCAGAGCCGAGGGTGCACTAGAACCCCTGTGCAAACTCAGTTCACGCTAATAGAATGCATTGGCCAGCGCTGATTGGCCAATGCATTCTATTAGCCCGATGAAGTAGAGCTGAATGTGTGTGCTAAGCACACACATTCAGCACTGCTTCATCAAGCCAATACAATGCATTAGCCAGTGCTGATTGGCCAGAGTACGGAATTCGGCCAATCAGCGCTGGCCAATGCATTCTATTAGCCCGATGAAGTAGAGCTGAATGTGTGTGCTAAGCACACACATTCAGCACTGCTTCATCAAGCCAATACAATGCATTAGCCAGTGCTGATTGGCCAGAGTACGGAATTCGGCCAATCAGCGCTGGCTCTGCTGGAGGAGGCGGAGTCTAAGGTCGGACCTGAATGGAGACTGGTGTGGAGCGATCTTAGACTCCGCCTCCTCCAGCAGAGCCAGCGCTGATTGGCCGAATTCCGTACTCTGGCCAATCAGCACTGGCTAATGCATTGTATTGGCGTGATGAAGCAGTGCTGAATGTGTGTGCTTAGCACACACATTCAGCTCTACTTCATCGGGCTAATAGAATGCATTGGCCAGCGCTGATTGGCCGAATTCCGTACTCTGGCCAATCAGTGCTGGCCAATGCATTCTATTAGCTTGATGAAGCAGAGTGTGCACAAGGGTTCAAGCGCACCCTCGGCTCTGATGTAGCAGAGCCGAGGCTGCACAAGGGTTCAAGCGCACCCTCGGCTCTGATGTAGGAGAGCCGAGGGTGCACTTGAACCCTTGTGCAGCCTCGGCTCTGCTACATCAGAGCCGAGGGTGCGCTTGAACCCTTGTGCACACTCTGCTTCATCAAGCTAATAGAATGCATTGGCCAGCGCTGATTGGCCAATGTATTCTATTAGCCTGATGAAGTAGAGCTGAATGTGTGTGCTAAGCACACACATTCAGCTCTACTTCATCGGGCTAATAGAATGCATTGGCCAGCGCTGATTGGCCGAATTCCGTACTCTGGCCAATCAGTGCTGGCCAATGCATTCTATTAGCTTGATGAAGCAGAGTGTGCACAAGGGTTCAAGCGCACCCTCGGCTCTGATGTAGCAGAGCCGAGGCTGCACAAGGGTTCAAGCGCACCCTCGGCTCTGATGTAGGAGAGCCGAGGGTGCACTTGAACCCTTGTGCAGCCTCGGCTCTGCTACATCAGAGCCGAGGGTGCGCTTGAACCCTTGTGCACACTCTGCTTCATCAAGCTAATAGAATGCATTGGCCAGCGCTGATTGGCCAATGTATTCTATTAGCCTGATGAAGTAGAGCTGAATGTGTGTGCTAAGCACACACATTCAGCTCTACTTCATCGGGCTAATAGAATGCATTGGCCAGCGCTGATTGGCCAGAGTACGGAACTCGACCAATCAGCGCTGGCTCTGCTGGAGGAGGCGGAGTCTAAGATCGCTCCACACCAGTCTCCATTCAGGTCCGACCTTAGACTCCGCCTCCTCCAGCAGAGCCAGCGCTGATTGGCCGAATTCCGTACTCTGGCCAATCAGCACTGGCTAATGCATTGTATTGGCGTGATGAAGCAGTGCTGAATGTGTGTGCTTAGCACACACATTCAGCTCTACTTCATCGGGCTAATAGAATGCATTGGCCAATCAGCGCTGGCCAATGCATTCTATTAGCGTGAACTGAGTTTGCACAGGGGTTCTAGTGCACCCTCGGCTCTGCTACATCAGATTGCTACATCTGATGTAGCAGTGCCGAGTGTGCATCAGATGTGTAGTTGAGCAAAACTGACTCAGCACTGCTAAGTCTCTGCATTCGCATAGGAATGCATTGGCCAGCCTTCGGCCAATCAGCGCTGGCTCTGCCGGAGGAGGCGGAGTCTAAGGTCGGACCTGAATGGAGACTGGTGTGGAGCGATCTTAGACTCCGCCTCCTCCAGCAGAGCCAGCGCTGATTGGTCGAGTTCCGTACTCTGGCCAATCAGCGCTGGCCAATGCATTCTATTAGCCCGATGAAGTAGAGCTGAATGTGTGTGCTTAGCACACACATTCAGCTCTACTTCATCAGGCTAATAGAATACATTGGCCAATCAGCGCTGGCCAATGCATTCTATTAGCTTGATGAAGCAGAGTGTGCACAAGGGTTCAAGCGCACCCTCGGCTCTGATGTAGCAGAGCTGAGGGTGCACAAGGGTTCAAGTGCACCCTCGGCTCTCCTACATCAGAGCCGAGGGTGCGCTTGAACCCTTGTGCAGCCTCGGCTCTGCTACATCAGAGCCGAGGGTGCGCTTGAACCCTTGTGCACACTCTGCTTCATCAAGCTAATAGAATGCATTGGCCAGCACTGATTGGCCAGAGTACGGAATTCGGCCAATCAGCGCTGGCCAATGCATCCCTATGGGAAAAAGTTTATCTCACAAAAATCACAATTACACACCCGATAGAGCCCCAAAAAGTTATTTTTAATAACATTCCCCCCTAAATAAAGGTTATCCCTAGCTATCCCTGCCTGTACAGCTATCCCTGTCTCATAGTCACAAAGTTCACATTCTCATATGACCCGGATTTGAAATCCACTATTCGTCTAAAATGGAGGTCACCTGATTTCGGCAGCCAATGACTTTTTCCAATTTTTTTCAATGCCCCCAGTGTCGTAGTTCCTGTCCCACCTCCCCTGCGCTGTTATTGGTGCAAAAAAGGCGCCAGGGAAGGTGGGAGGGGAATCGAATTTTGGCGCACTTTACCACGTGGTGTTCGATTCGATTCGAACATGGCGAACACCCTGATATCCGATCGAACATGTGTTCGATAGAACACTGTTCGCTCATCTCTATTAAGTATATAATTCCACATTCATAGTTTTGATGCCTTCAGTGTGAATCTACAATTTTCATAGTCATGAAAATACAGAAAACTCTTTGAATGAGAAGGTGTGTCCAAACTTTTGGTCTGTACTGTGTATCTACACATGCACATGTTCTATCTTATATGTGTGTGTGTGTGTGTATATATACAGAATATATAACATGTAAACACACATGAAGAAGACATGTGTACACACACAGACACACACAAACACACAGAAGACAAAACATGTGTACACACACAGAAGACAGAACATGTGTACACACAGACATAAGACAGAACATATGTACACACACAGACACACAAGACACAGCACATAGCTGCAGCTGAGTCGGGGATTGATTACACTGGGCTGTAATCGATCATCCCCTGCAGTGCAAGACTCCGGGAGGAGGGAGATGTCAGCCTGCCCAGACATAGATCAAGATCAAAGGTAAGTAAGTGGGGAGAGGGGAGATAAAGCGAGGCAGTCATCATCTGGGAGCTGAGTGGGCCCCTCAGGAGCTTGGGGCAATGGCCTACTTTAACACAATGTAACTGTACAGCAAGTGTCAAATATTCCTGCCTTTCTAAAGACCATTTATAAAGAGATAGGGGTCCTTCGTTTATAGATAATTAGGAAACAAACTCAGAATATTGTTACCATAGCAATATGAACAACTGTGTGAATAGTGTCATTATAAACAATGAATAGCCATGATAATGAAGGAAGATTCAATGGAAGATAAGGGCATCACTTTCTATATAATATATATGCAGTATATTAAGTTTTATACTATTGTAGATAGTTATGGAAAAAGCACACAATACTAGCAAAATAAGCAAGATATTATCTAAATGATGTCTGTGAACTTTCATAATTAACATGAGACTATCAGATCCAAAGTGGCTCCCAAACTAATAACTATGCCACATAGGCACTTGTAGTATCAGCAGAAACATCCTTTGTGGCTACAAAGTTATGAAGTAATGAAGAGATTATAATTATTATTCGAAATACTCGTACTCAATCGAGTACCACTCGCTATTCGAATGTAAAAGTTCGATGCAGAACCAGCATTGATTGGCCAAATGCTATACAGTCGGCCAATCAACGCTGGTTCTTCTCCTACCTTTAGAAGTCTTCTCCATGCAGCGTCCCCGCGGCGTCTTCCGGCTCTGAATTCACTCTGCCAGGCATCGGGCCTGGGCAGAGCCAACTGCGCATGTCCGCTTGTAGTGTGGGCATGCGCAGTTGGCTCTGCCCAGGCCCGATGCCTGGCAGAGTGAATGAAGAGCCGGAAGACGCCGCGGGGACTCTGCAAGGAGAAGACTGCACGGAGGATCCAGCTCGACCCTCACTCGTGGACTTGGTAAGTATAATTTGATCGAACGTTGCCTACCCCTGAAACGAGCATTTTCCCCCCATAGACTATAATAGAGTTCAATATTCGATTTGAGTAGTCAAATATTGAGGGGCTACTCGAAACGAATATCGACCCTCGAACATTTTACTGTTCGCTCATCTCTAATTATAATTAGAGATGAGCGAGTAGTATTGGATCAAGTAGGTATTCGATCGAATACTACGGTATTCGAAATATTCATACTCGATCGAATACTACTAGCTATTCACAGTTAATATTCTATTCAGAACCAGTGTTGATTGGCCGAATGCTATATAGCATTCTGTAAATCAACGCTGGTTCTGCAGCAGGCTCATCCTTGCTAGTCAGGAGAGCTGGCAGCTTGTTGTTACGAGGGAGCTGACTTTCTCTTATAGGAATGCATTGACCAGCGTTAATTGGCCAGTGTACAGCATTCGGACCACTGCAGTCTCCATTGTAGTCCGATCTTAGACTCCGCCTCCTCACAGACGAGCCTCCGGCAGAACCAGCGTTAATTGGCCGAATGCTGTACACTGGCCAATCAACGCTGAGTCAATGCATTCCTATGAGAAAAAGTCAGCTCCCTCGTAACAGCAAGCTGCCAGCTCTACCGACTAGCAAGGATGAGCCTGCTGCAGAACCAGCGTTGATTTGCTGCAGGCTCGTCTTTACTAGTCGGGAGAGCTTGCAGCTTGCGGTTACGAGGGAGCTGACTTTATATCAGCGCAACTGCAAGCGCTGTGCAGTAAAAGTGCATGGACCCCGTAGACTATAATGAGGTCCATGCGCTTTAACTGCAAAGCTCTCCTCCTAAACACTCTCCTCCTGCTACTCGTGGACTTGGTGACTCTCCTTTAGTCGAATAGTGGTTTCCCCTGAAACAAGCATTTTTTCCCATAGACTATAATGGGATTCGATATTCAATCGCGTAGTCGAATATTGAGGCTCTACTCGAAACGAATATCGAATCTCAAATATTTCACTGTTCGCTCATCTCTAATTATAATCTTTTTTAATATATAAGTAATTGGGCCGATAAGTGCACCAGAGGGGGTACCTGATATGTCAGAGGTGCCCACAAATAACCTTAGAATAATAACCACTTTAAATGTGAATGTCATTGTCATTCTGTACCTGCTTCATGGCTGTCTATAGGCAAATTAGACCCACACATGATGCACATTGGCAGCTGGTTTGCTGTATTATACAGCAGAGACCCATCACTAATATGGCAATTGCAAGCATTAAGACCCGCAAAGAACGAAGCGCAATTTTCCAAGGCTTCATTTTCCTGACGGTTCATGCTCTACCATTTTGGCAAGGATCACCTGGAACAAGATTTATCCTATTGAACTATCCCAGGATTGCCTTAGTTTTCATTTTTTTGTTAAAGGGATAACATCTAAATAAAACTATATACATTTGGTATCCCCAGAATCATACCAAAATATAGAATACAGGTGACTTTTCATTTTGGCTACAGAGTGAATGGCGTAAAAACAAACCCCCTATGAAAGGTGCACAAATACACTTTTTTTCCAATTCCACTTAATTCTGAATTTTTTCCAGCTTCCTAGTATATTGTACAGAATAATAAATGGTACCATTACGAATAACAATTTGTCCTGCAAACATTAAGCCCTCATATGGCTCTGAGAACAGAAAATTAAAAAAGTTATGGGGTTTGGAATGTAGAGAGTCAAAAACAAAAATCAAAAAATGTCACCGGCGGGAAAGGGTTTAAGGTGGTGTCAAACGAGAGATCCTCAGTGGAAAAAGCGTGTGTCAATATTTTATCCACTGAGCCGGCCTCGCCTGAAACTATCTTAAATAAACCTTAAGGCTAAGGCCCCACGGGATATTCTTCAGCAATAAAGTGCTGTGGAATAAACCACGGCGGCAACACATCACGGGTTCTTCCTGCAGCGCTTTAAACAGAAAGTTTGTGGAGTTTTTCTCCGCAGACTTGCCATTATAATTATATCTATGGGGAAACTGCCAGTGTTTTCATAGATATAATTGACATGCTGTGATTTCCAAAGCCGTGCTAGTTTTGGAAATTGCAGCGTGTCTGCACTTCGGCTTTATCACAAAGTGGGCATGGAATTTTTCCCATGGCGTATCTGCCCGATGGGGCCTAAGGCTAAGGATCCACATTGCAGCATCGCAGCTTTATTTGTTGCAGAGATTGCTGCGTTTTTTTGAGCCAAAGCCAGGAATGGATTGAACAGAAGGTAGACGTATAAGAACTTCCTATATATTTCCCATTCTTTTTGTAGTTATTCTTGGCTTGGAAAAAATGGTGTCTGGGTATCCACATCATGGCATCTCATTATGCCATCAGTTCGTGAAATTCAGAGGCATCTACACCAGCAACTTGGTCAGGTGTGGGTTAAATTGACAAACCACTAAATGACTGGGTACATTGCTGTATATGTGCAAGAGCTAAACATGTTCAGCTACTGTGTATAAGTGAAGGCAATCAAGGAAGTGATCACATTGATAAATCAAATGATTGCTACCAATTTTATGGTATGGACATAAAAATACTTATACTTGTCACAGCACAATAGGACAATTTATTGTAGTTTATAATTTTTCTCAGTGGCCAACCCCTTTAAGGCCAATGATGGTTAGTTTCTTACCTTCTTCCCTGCTAAATTTTAATTTAATACCAGATCTATTCACTGAAGACTCACAAACAGATCAGGCAAAGAATATGCTAATAAGTTTTCCTACATGGAAAAGCAAAACTGTGCCTCCAGGTCAAAAATATTTATTTGCCAAAATATACAATAGATATAGAGTACATATAAAATAATTGATATATCATCTGGACGCACTAATTCATATGTCATCTTCATATCAGTAGCATATATTTCCATTTCATGTGAGCAAACTATAATGGGAGATGTAACGGAAGGACAATCAATTACAGGCACTTAATACCAATGTTTACAGTAATTGTATATTAGTTAAATAATCAAACTGTCCAGAAAGAAATCTCAGACTGAGTTTAACAGAGATGACCTCCAACTTTCAGTCCCAATGCACATTTTCCCCTGAAGCTGCCTCTGGGAGATGTTTTTGGTTGATTTAATACCTTTTATTTTGCAATCATCAAATCACAAACATACATTAGATAGGGACCAATACAAACTAGATTATGGCTCAATAAATATCACATATATACAAAGTAATACAAAGCCATGACATATAGCAGTGATGGCTAACCTTTTAAGCTCAGTGTGTCAAAATCTGTGAAAAAAACCTAGCTTAACTCAGGTGGCATGTCATATCTAGAAATATCAATAATTTTGTGATATTTGTAGCTCTAGTAAAAAAAAAAATAAGAATTATATTTTTGATATATTTATTTATTTATCTTATATGTATTTCTGGCCCATCACACAGTATATGACCTCCTTTTTCTGTACCATCAAAGCAGTATATTACCCCCTTTTTCTGGCCAATCATACAGTATATCCACCCTTTTTTTTACTACCTCACACAGCATATGATCCCCATATTTATGGCCCTCACACAGTTTATTTTTTACTTTTTATACCCTCAAACAGTATATAACCCCTTTTTTAAACCCCACTGTAAGGGAATTGCAATAGGAGCAATTCCCCAGTAGCTGCTAGAAAACCAGGGAAAGGGGCACAAGAGACAGTGAGCCCTAAGCTGAAGCCCCCCCCACTGTCCCTTCCTGCTTGCCTGGTCCTATCATACATAATAGGCAGCAACTTGGAGATGGTTAATAGTTGTAGAATCCTTGGATAAATATCCACAGCAAACACACATCTGGCATACAGAGGTATTAGAAAGGTCATGGCAATAAATAGGGGAATATGAAGTAGCGGGCACTGCAATTTGTGTGCAATTACCTAGTCCAGAGAAAAGAAAGATGGGTGACTGTCTCTATGTGGAACCCACACGTTACAGGCGTTTTTCGAGGAGTTTCCTCTTGAAATGTGGTCATGAATTATATTTTAAAAAACTGCCTGGCGTTTCCTGATTAGGTTTTTACCAAAAACACTTCAGGTTCCACTTCAGACCAAAAAACGTGAGCAGGAGAAACCGTCTCACATTGACTAGCATTGAAGCCGTGAGCTGGAAAACGCTCAGGCTTAAAAAAAGAATGAACATCTCGCTTATTTTTTGCCGCTAGTGGAAGAAAAACGCTAGCGGAAAAGACTCAGGATTTTGTATACATTGAATGGTGAGGCATTTTTGGTTCAGGGTTTGGAGGCGGATTTCTGCCAAAACCCTGTCCAAAAAACTCTGTGTGAACTTACCCTAATGGTGAACTGTCTCAGACTCCACAGTACAAACCTGTGCTTGGCAATAGCCAAACAGTCTTACCAGGACTTGTTCCTGTTCCATATTCCAACAATCTTGATAAAATATGACTACACTAAGATGGGGAAAGTGACAGAGGAAGTTTATGACCTCCCCAAAAGAACATACTCTCATTTGGGAGACCATCACTGCTCGGATTCCTGCTGACCCTGAAGGATTTAGTGAGAGAGTCCACTAATCATTCCTGCATACAATGTTAGCATTGCTGAGTTGTGCCAACAATTGTCTTTACAGCAGGAAGCAGTTAGAGTATATTCACACAGAGTTTTTTGCAGGCGGATTTTGAAGCGGAATCTGAGGCGAACTTTTGATGAGCAGTTTAAAGGAAGAGTCTGAGATAATCCTGAGTGATGTCAGCAGAAATGCAAATAAATGTAATATATGTAGGTCACATGACCTACATATATTACAGTAAAACAAAGAAAAATTGTAAATAAATGTTATATAGGAAGTTGGAGGGGGCTATTAGAGGCTTATGATTAAAATATTAATTTATCCTGGAAAACCCCTTTAACCCTCAGCGCAATAATAGTATGGTGCTCTAATGCTGCAGGCACAGGAGCTATACCTGTGGCATTACTTACGGGTCTTGGCTGTAATATACAGACAAAAAGCCTGGACTAGTCATTGAAGTTGGAAAATATACCTCCTGACTGCCTTTCTCTATTACACATAGAGGGCAATAATTTGCACTGGGGATCAGCAGATCCTAGATTTAAATCCCCTTGTGGAACAGGAAAAAAGAGAGAAAAAAAAAAAGAAAGATTAAAATAAAGTTAAATAAATAAAATAATAAAAAGTTTAAAAAATCCACATTTATTTTTTTAAATGTAAATTGTGAGCTCCATATAGGGCTCACAATGTACATTTTTCATTATCAGTATGTCTTTGGAGTATGGGAGGAAATCCACACAAGCATGGGTTGAACATGCAGATATTTTGTCCTTGGCAGGATTCGAACCCAGGACTCTAGTGCTGCAAGGCAGCAGTGCTAGCCACTGAGCCACAGTGCTGTCCTCTCAGTTTGCATTTTTGTAATTGAAAATTGAAACTAAAAAATAATCACTAAATTTTATGACAACTTAAATGGGATGTCCAAGATAAAAACTAATCCCTACACTAATCTAATCTAATCTGCAGTGCTAACTACTGAGCCACTGTATTGCCCCACATAATCCATCTTTAAATTTTAAACACACATAATGTAACAAAATAAGGTAAACAAAGACGTTAGGTTTCCCCATTTGCGTATGTCCAATAAAAACATTGGATGTCATACAGAAAAAAATATATATAATTATACCACAATGTGCAAATTAGTGTGTTATGGTCACCTCGCTCCTGTACAAAAATAACAAAATAACTATAAAAAGCAATAAAAAAAATTAAGTATTTTCCGTATTTTTCGGACTATAAGACGCACTGGACTATAAGACGCACCCAGGTTTTAGAGGAGGAAAATAGGGAAAAAAATTTTTGAAGCAAAAACTGGTAAAATATTTAATATATGGGAGTTGTAGTTTTGCAACAGCTGCAAGGCCACATTGACAGGTGACCCTGCAGCTGTAAGGGGATGCATAGAGTGTTTTTTTTTTGCGGGTCCAGAAGTACTTTTTAGTTATACCATTTTGGGGAATATCTATTGCTTAGATCACCTTTTATTGAAAAAAAACCCCGGTGGTTTATTATATATGATTTTCTACTTTTATATATATATTCTAGGGACAGGAGGTGATTTATAACTTTTATTTATTTCATATTTTTATTATATATTTTTAAAGCTTTTTTTTTTTTTTTTTAAACTATTTTATTCCTCCCCCGGGGCTTGAACCTGCGGTCACTTGATTGCAAGTCCCATAGACGGCAATACAACTGTATTGCCATCTATGGGACATTCTGTGTATTAGTATTACGGCTGGTCATAGACCCAGCCGCAATACTAATATATAGCAGTGACAGGCCTGGGAGCCTCATTAGGCTCCCGGCTGTCACCCGAACAGGTCGGCTCCTGCGATACCGCCGCGCAGGAGCCGGCCTGCAACTTTACAGGTACGGGGCCGGTGGGGACAGGTACGGGGCCGGTGGGGACCGGCCCTGGGGGAGAAGAGGCCGCTGATACAGACTGCAGACCCGGCATCCGCTGTACTAGAGAGGCGGATGCCGGGGCCTGAGACATTGCTGCCCTGCCCTGCATGAAGCCAGGAGGAGGAGGAGCTGCTGCTGGCTTCATGCAGGGCAGAGGAGCGCAGCGATGTCGCAGGCCCCGGCACCTGTAATGGCATCTATCACTTGCCGGCTTCCACCTCTCTATTACAGCGGATGCCAGGCGCCACATTCGGCCTATAAGACGCACCCTTCTTTTCCTCCCAAAAATACGGTAATTAAAATAATAAAAACTAAAACTTGCTTTGTAAACAAAACAGTACCGTATATACTCGAGTATAAGCCGACCCGAATAAGCCGAGGCCCCTAATTTTACCACAAAAAACATATACATCCATCGATTGGTTATGTTGTAAACTGCTACCAATTAGCATGTTCCAAAACTGCATTGAAATTGTTTCATGTAAAATTAGAGTTCCTAACCATATTTGAGCTAAGTTGAGCATGGTCACATCTGTACGTGTTTATTATTTCATAGCACTCCATGGTTTTGTTACACTTTTTGTTTCTAACTCAGCTAAATCCTTAGGGATTCAGTAAGTCTAGCAGGACATAAGAATGTGTGCAAGTGTGAGAAAAGAAGTTTGAGAATGCAGATGTGTCAACCCTAAAATGAGGGAAAAGTGTGTGTTGCATTGCCAAAACATTGCATTCTTTATATGCTGCTCAGGCACTAGACATAAGCTCCATGGCTGTTATGCTGGAACTTGGATTTATGATAAAGCTGATCTCTGCATTAATATGGACTTCTAATGTATGGATGCTTGAAGACAAAATGGCAAAGGTTTTTTATTCTTATCCATGTTGGCAACACTTCTGCTGAAAAACAGAGGGAAGAGAATTATTGATGTGTTTGCTGTAAGTTTATTTGCCCGGATACTCAAAATCCTTATAAGCAGCTGAAACTCTTGGAGTTTACAGAACAGTGCAATGTATCAGACTCTCTAATTGAGTATCTAATGCAAAGTTTTTAAATAAATTATTCATTCACTTTTGGAAAAGTGCTAAACAGAAGGTACATTTTAATATTTCACATTTAATACCACATTCACTTAACAAACAAAAAAGTTCTACGGTTTAGGTTTATTTTTAAAATAATGTTTGCTAAAAGAATGTTAAAAAGATTTTTTTTTTTCCCTGCTCTGGGTTATAACAAAGAGAACAATGTTTCTGTTTAATGAGACTGCAGAGAACTTTTTTAGGAGCCACAAAGGAGATTCTTTCAGCAATATCATTTGAATTATTTTAAGCATTAAAGATTTGAAGATTATTCAAGCATATTGGGCGCTAAGATTCTTGGCAGAAAGCAGCACAAGAAACATATGCCCAACTTTCATTGTGGAGTTTTTCAAAGGTGATATTATGCAAATCATAGGATTTAAAGTTTATATTCCGCACCACCTATATTGACAATTTCTCTCTTTATATGTATGTATATGCTTATTCCTTAAGTTAACGCTGACATGCAATGAAATGAAACAGCAATTACAGTAAGTGTAGAGGATCAAAAGATACAACAGAAACACAATATTTTCACTACGTGACTTTAGATCTTACAATGAAAGTGGATAACAAGGAATAATAAGATACAAATTTGAAAACACTTCAAGGCTTGATATGCAAAATAAAAATAGATGGGATTAACCAGTAGGCCAAACTGTGAAATATAGAAATCTCAAAACTTTCAAAATTGACTCAATAAAACAACTCAAAAAAATGCAGTTGATTTGTAAATGGTAAAAGCTCCAGCGTCTCTCAGCTATTATGCGTATTTAGGAAATGGAACTAGAGATGAGCGAACAGTGAAATATTAAAGATTCGATATTCGAATCTCAATATTCGACTACTCGATCGAATATCGAATCCCATTATAGTCTATGGGAAAAAATGCTCATTTCAGGGGAAACCACTATTCGACTAAAGGAGAGTCACCAAGTCCATGAGTAGCAGGAGGAGAATGTTTAGGAGGAGCGCTGTGCAGTTAAAGCGCACGGACCCCATTATAGTCTATGGGATCCATGCGCTTTAACTGCACAGCGCTTGCAGTTTCACTGATAAAAAGTAAGCTCCCTCGTAACCGCAAGCTGCCAGCTCTCCCGACCAGCAAAGACGAGCCTGCGGCAAATCAACGCTGGTTCTGCAGTAGGCTCATCCTTGCTATTCAGGAGAGCTGGCAGCTTGCTGTTACAAGGGAGCTGACTTTTTTGTCATAGGAATGCATTGACCAGCGTTGATTGGCCAGTGTACAGCATTTGGCCAATCAACACTGGTTCTGCTGGAGGCTCTTCTGTGAGGAGGTGGAGTCTAAGATCGGACCACAATGGAGACTGCTGTGAACCGATCTTAGACTCCGCCTCCTCTGAATCAAATATTTACTGTGAATAGTTAGTAGTATTCAATCCAGTAAGAATATTTCAAATACCGTAGTATTCGATCGAATACCTACTCGATCGAATACTACTCGCTCATCTCTAAATGTAACCTTTATTCACATGTTAAAAGAAGGACAAAGATGGCATAACAAGTACAGACACGACTACTTACATGTGTCAGAGGGCACTGCTCCTTAGTCATAGCCTGTTGAGCTGTACCAGTACCAAAACAAAAGACCATACATCATTGTGATTAACTCCAAATTATCCAGTTGCCAGTAGGCTAAAACCCAAGAAGTTGTACGTGCTTCCAACAATATACAATCTTTGTAGAAATAGCACATGCCCGAGCAATAAATATAGTACTCACTTAAATAGTGTGGCAATTGGGGGTAATTTAGCGTCAAAGGTAAGCACGAACATCCATTAACCATCTTTTTTGCACGGTGAAGAGACCATTTAGTATAACCTCTATTTCTTAATCATTCTAAAGTTAGTTCACTTTGTAATAATAGTCTTGCTCAGTGAAGGATGCCCGTTTAATTCTGATCAACTCCCCAACTGGAATGGATTTCAGAGTATGTTTTCCATGTTTATTTGAGGCTAAAATAATAGTATTTCCTGCTGAGGGTTAATAATACATGCAGGCATTGGCAAACCTTTGTCATCATCCACTTTCCAATAAACAAGAAAGCTTATTTTTGATTGGTTAATACGCTGCGTAAATTGTAAATTAAGGTCATTGCTATTGATGTACTGAAGAAACCCTGGTATGGACGCCACATTGCCAGATCAGACAATCAATATGTTGTCAATGTAGCGCTTATACCAGTGTGAATGGACAGAAAAAGAATTTGTATATGAAAAAAACATATGATTCCTCTCATGCCATGAAAAGATTGGCAGAGGATGGGAAAAAGGGAAAATTTTATCAAATTTAAAAGAATTCTGTTTATGAATAAATTCTGTCACAGAACCAATTTATTCACAAAGCTCCTTTGTATAATGGCTATATTTGTACAGATGGAAAGACAAAGCCAATATTGCGCTATAATGTGGAATACTAAAATATAAGTAAGTGACATCACATGATAGCCATGAGAAGGTATCATGCCATTCAAAATTGCGAAACACTTAGTATTTCTTTACTATCCTTCATGAATCCGGGAATCCTATAAACTAGGGGCTGAAGTAAAGAATCCAACCAAACACCAAGTTTTTCTTTTACAGAACCTATTCCCGAAATTATTGGTGTCAGTGGAGGTGGAGAAACTTTTTTGTGGCCCTTGGGGAGGCCATTAAAAATAGGAATCATGGAAAATTCTGCAAACTTTAGATTGAGCAGAGGAAAGAATACCCAAATTAACTCCCGGTAAAATGGCATCTTGGTCAGCTTTGACCGAGGTGCCAGAGGGGTTAATGCCTGTGATCAAACAGTAGACACTGGCGGCTGCCATCTTTAGATACTTGGCATCCCATCCCCCGTACTAGTACAGTGGATGTCGGGAAGTGGTTAATAGATGATAAAAATATGTTAAAGAAATGACTTAAGTTATACATATTGCCCTGTTGATATCAATTTATTTTACATTGGCAGAAATAGGTTTGTTTTTCAGCAAGTCTTATTTCACTGTCATTTTCAATCCTCACTGTCATTTTTACGTGATGTACAATTCTCCTTATGTTTTCTTCTTGTGTTGCAAAACTTTTCCATTCTTTGAACAACATATGGACAAATGTAATAAGAATACGTGGCTTTGTGCAAGGCACTGAACAACGCCTTTTACAAACTGAGGATAAAAGGATATGTATTTCATGATACATTTGTTACAGTGATCAGATGCACACTTGAGGCTGCGATGTGTAATCTATTTACTTGTTATGATATAAGTAAATAATCTTTATAATTTGGACCAGCTGCTTTGCATTGAATTTTTTCCTTATCAAACATAAACTAGAAAGATTCACTAGATTTATCATCCAGCCTGAGCCACTGTGATAAATCTTGCATGATAACATAGTGTAGACTTCTCTATTCTTTTTATTTCAGTTACATTAGTCATAGGCCAATGATAACCCTTTAGGTACTGTAAAGTAGGTACAGATTCCCATCTGGACATGTATGTCTATATCTGCAGGATATGCCACTTGATTAAGGTTAAGTCAGGGCACTTTTGGCGGTAGCGGAAAAGCAGTGTTTTACATTAAAGCAAAGTGGATGAGATTCTGGCCAATCTCATCCACAAAAGTGTTTGAAAATCAAAGCATATCAATTATATCTACAGAGACGCTGGCATTTTTGAGGGGAAACTTGCTATATTGGGCATTAGTCTAAAGGGGTTTTCCTGCTTCCTCCTGTGTGTTGCATATACCGTGCAGTCTTGTGGCTTTTCACAAATGGTGGTCCTCTAACTTCCATCTCAGGCAACCTAGATTTCCCTTCAGCCTTTCACCGTTTTTCTCTGATGCTATATAGAGCAGATACCCCTTACTTTCTCTCAGGTACTATCTTCTTCAGCTGCCCATACTCTGGCCTCGTACCTTAAGAATCCAGGAGCATGATCTCCCATTGGTAATATATAGAGATGAGCAAACACTATTCAAAACAGCCATTTTGAATAGCACGCTCCCATAGAAAAGAATGGCCGTAGCCAGCACACGGGGGGTTAAGTGGCCAGCCGCCGGCAAAGTCTGCATGTCGCCCGCTTCCATTCATTTCTATGGGAGCATGCTATTCGAAACGGCTGTTTCGAATAGTGTTCGCTCATCTCTAGTAATATCTTAAACTAACTTCTACACCACTGTTAAGAAAAAGCATCCAACCTCCAAAGACCACTGCAGCCCTTTTAACGCCTCTGTAAGGTGTCCACTATTCCACCTCACCCCATCTCACTCATTTATAGCCTGTTCTCAGACAACAAGGATGTCCCACTTCCAATATTCACTATGGGATGGGAGAGGGAGCTTAGGTCTTTCCCACCAGACGTGTGGCTGTCAGCTTTTCAATCATACCACTGATTCTCTATTTCATGCAAAGAACAGGAGACAATTATAAAATTCTTTCTCATTGGTACAGAGTCTCATCAGTTCTCCACAAGATCTTTCCAATTGTCCCAGATCGCTGCTGACATTGTATCACTGAGCGCGGCACAATGCTACATAACTGGTATAGCTGCTCCATGCTTCACCCTTTTTGTCACAAAGGCCAGAGTTATTAAGATTGTAACTAGTGTGGCACTAGAGGATGACCCTGTGGACCTCCTGTTATTATATCGCTACCTTCAAGACTTTTTTCTCCACCCCCTCGCTCTGACCTTCTGTCATATATCCCACCTGTTCCCCTCCCCTAACCCCTCTCTTTGCCTCTTCTACTCCCCCCTTCAGTCCTCTGAATTTATGCGTCTTGCTGCTTCCCCCCAGACAATTGCTTACAGTTCTCAGTTTGTTGAGACATTAACTCCTCATCTTGTTACTCATTGTATTGCACTTTTTTTTTATAATTCTAAGTATTTATTGTGTTTTTCTTACATTTTAAAAAAGTATATATACAGTGCACACAGAAAACAATGTTTACAGAATCACAATTTCTATAAATTATATATAGTCCTGGAGTAGCATAGAAACTAGACAAAACTGGGTGTTCAGTCAATAAATGACAGTATAATACTGTGGTCGGAATAAAACAGTATGGGGAGAGAGAGATCCAGAGTAACAGATATCTTGGGTTCAAAAGAAGGCAATAAGTACTCGGGCTATCAGTATTCATCAAAAGTTAAGATTCTGTTTGAGTTTTAATTATAAGATGAGAGAAGAGTGGAAGAGGTATGTGTTAGTAGCGTGATGTTACGGGGGTGAGGAGGGGAGAAGCAAGTCAAGTTGGGAGAGAGGAGAGAAAATAAATGGTAATTGGAGAGGAGAAGTGGGGTAACTGGTTCACTGTGGGGAATCAATCCAAGGTGACCAAGATTTCTTGAATTTGTTGTGTGTTCTGTTCTTCGAGAAAGCTCCTCAAAGCAGATGGTCTGATTAACTTTGTAGATCCATAGTTGTTTTGTGGAAATCTCACTCTGGAGCTTTTGCCGCAACAAGTAGATGAGTGATCAGATTTGATTTTGAAGTTTTGTACTGGGATGGGATAATTATAGGAAAACCATTTCCATTGAAGAGGTGTTTGGACTTCCATCCAGAATGGCTGAAGTATGGGACAGTACCACTAGAGCAATCCCTCATGGGAGTGGCCTCACCAACAGAGGTCTGGAGATGAAAGAGCTTATCGAATTTGTAGTGTTTTTTTTCTGGATGCATACATAGTGAAAATTTCCATGTGCTGAAGAAAGTATGTTGTTCATGTTATCCTCTGAGAGGACAATGCAAGTGCAAGGTCTTCATGCCGACTTAGAAGCCTTTTGACTCAGGATGTAGGTGGGTCACTTGGAGTTTCCAGAACAAGTATAAACAGGGATGGAGACCTGGTTCCATTATGGATTTCAGAGCTAGGTGAAAGAGTCCCATTTATTTTCAATCTGGAATGAGGGCACATGTATAGAAAGAACATGGCATCAATAAAGGCTGATATGATGTTGAATGCAGACAATATTGCCCACATGTATTGGCATTCAACTTTGTCCAGTGCTTTTTCAGCATTAACACCCAGAAGAACTAATTGTGACTTAGTTTTGTGGGCATGCACTGAAAACCTAACAAAGATTAGTAACAGCCCCACTCATATAGGCAAATAATGTTACCAAATACTGATTACAAATTTCTTACTAAACAAATCAACCATGCTCAAACCTTTCTTCCAGACATCATGCACTCCTCACAAAGGGTCTTTGTTAAAATCCAACAGGTAATTTAAAATGTTAGGGTACCCATATCAGTCACCATCAAGACCTGGAACAGGCTACTATGATGTTATTAAAGGTAATCTATCATTAAAAAGGCTGTTCATTTCTTACCTTTATCTGCAAGGTCTGTGCCACCATTTTTTAATTTTTCTTCATTCTTCATTGTGTTCAGAAAGAATCGGGGATGTTTCCCCGTGCTCTGAGCACAGCGTTGTCATCCATTGCACTGCTGCCTTTCTTCTGCTATGTCGGTCCTTCTCCTCCTTTTCACTTCTCTTCTTACAGGAGACCACCGCAAAATGGCCGATGGAACAGCCAACTGCGCATGTCTGTTTGCCATTTTGTGGTGGTCTCTTACACTTATCTCTTGAGTCCCTTCTTTATCATTTATAGCCTTTTCAGATAGGCTTTAACCTCACCATCATTCATCATGATCTCTCGTTGACAGCCTTTGCAGATGATGTTATGTTTATAATCAGAAATCCTTCAAGGAATCTGACCCTAACAGTTAAAGATCTCTAGGAGATCAGACTCCTCTTAGGCTACCAAATTAATCCCAATAAATCAGTAGTTCTGGTCCTGCAAGGACCCTTCAAACCTCCTTGACCTATTCCCTTTCCATTCTGATAGTTCACAGTGTCCCTTACGTTGTCAAAATGAAACCATACGTCTCTGCCTTGAAAATGATATTGGGGGCCTGCAGACACCCCCCATTGTGGGTAAGCTTATCTTGTCAAAATGGTAGGATTTTCTTATTTTAAGACCTTTTCTACTCTTTACAAATGTACCTTTGTTTAAAAGATGAAAAACAAATTAATTATCTATATTGCTCATTTATCTGGGAGAGAGGGTCTTCCAGCGATACCTTCTTAAATTTTGCAACCACTCAGGTTAAATGGGGGCTTAAACTTCTATAATATTTGACTGGATACATAATATTACATATTTTACAGATCCCATCAGTGACCAGAGATTTAGCCCCCAATTACCCATAGTTAACCTTTTACACATTCCTGATTCGTGTTCTGATATTTGATAACCTACTCTTAATAACTTATATAGGTGAAGCATGGCAGAAAATTAGACATATTAAGGATCCTCATACTAAATACTCCTTACTTTTGACCTTGAAGGACAATTGTGGTTCTGACCTCTAGGAGTGTTCTCTCATTTGATGATCTTAGAACTAAATACCCTCAAACATTCATCTCCTTTTTTTACATATTTACAGATACAAAGTTATGTCTCCAGACTCCTCTCCAACTTGGCCCTCCAAACTATACTGAATCAGCCCTTTGATGTCCCTTAGTTCAGGTTTTTTTTAAAACAAGTACACACTATTACCTTTGCCCCTTACAACCTCATCTGAGCAATTTATGACTATAGATACGGAAGAGATTTATTGTACTCCAGGCAGTCAGAAATTAATTTATATGGTCTCAGCAGCAGTACTTAAAACCATTCTCCACACTTGGTCTCACCATTAACCCTCATCCGCAAGCTATGACTGGAAAAACTGTCTTTTCTGATGAAGGTAGATTGGGTAGAGGCATCAGCCAGAAAGGAAACACATGTGAGACTGGGTTCACATCTGCACCCCGACCTCCACTTTCAGGTTTCCATCTTCTGCCGACAGAAGACGGAAATCTGGCAGACAGTGTCCGGCCGTGAGCACCTGTGAGCGTTTTATACTCTCTGTGGCAAAACCATTTTTTTCAAACCGGACACAAAGTCTTGCATGTCCGACTTTCTGTTCAGTTTAAAAAAAAAACAGTTTTGCCGCGGAGAGCACAAAACACTCACAGGCGCTCACGGCCGGACACTTTCCAAATCCATTCAAATGAATGGGTTTGAAAATTGACTGCAGGTTTCCGTCTCCTCTCCAGTTTCTCGGACAGGAAATGTAAACCTGCAAAACGGAGAACAGGCACTGGTGTGAACCTGCCCTTGAGGCAGTTTTTATTTTTTTTTTTAAGGCTGGGGCAACTTTATGGAATTATTAACTAAACATAAAATATCTATGAAAGAGTGCTTTGAGTAAACTACATGTTTCAAGCGCAGATATCAATAGGGACCCACCAATAGCTCTGATGTAACCGTCTATTCTGCCCGAATGATGCTGAGGGGTCCATGTGTCATGATAGCCAATCAGTCAATGTGAATGGGAGTATAATGGGTGAGTCTTCTAGAATAATACAAGAAAGATTTTGTTGTTGACTTAGCTTCTTACTGTATTTGAGGTTTTGGCATTTTGAGGTATTTGCATCTTTTCTTTTTTAAAGATCATCATTATTGATCGGACCACTGAATTAAGCTTCTGCTGCCATCAATGTGAACTTTTTTTTTTTTAATGTAGATTGTGAGCCCCCCATAGAGCTCACAATGTACATTTTTTCCTATCAGTATGTCTTTTTTGAAATATGGGATGGAAATCCATGCAAACACGGGGAGAACATACAAACTCCTTGCAGATGGTTTTTGCCCTTGGCGGGATTTGAACACCAGGACCCAGCGCTGCAAGGCTGCAGTGCTAACCACTGAGCCACCGTGTGGCCCCCATCAATGTGAACTTTGACTGTCATGTATGGCCTTGCACAATACCACAATCATATTGTTGTGTCTACTATTTATTATATTTATGACTGTCTGTATATGTTCATAATTATTCTTAATCTTATTCTGCATGCATTTAAAATGAATCCCTAAACTAAACCCTCTCCCCCCACCTAAATTTTAATTGACTTTAAATGATAAATTAAATTATATTTACCTATATACCTGGAGCATAATCAATACTCCCCCTCCCATCCCCCTCATACTTAGCTATCTTCAGTCTTCTGGCATGAAGCGGCACTTCCTCCGCCTCTGCCAGCACCTGCGCAATAGAGCTTTATTATACAGTCACCGGCATAAGCAAAGAGTGCGTACCACGCATGCACAAGAAGACCACATAAGAAGATGCTGGCAGAATTGAAGAAAATGATCACCAGGACACAGAAGGCAAGTAAGTATGATTTGGGAGGGAAGGGATTGGGGCTGAATTACGTAGATAGGAAGATAGATAGGGTTAGTAGCCCGCGGGCTAGCTAGGAAAACAGGGAGGGGGTGTGAGAGAGGGAGTAACAGGGGGATTATGGGGGGCTGTACGTTAGAGAAGCATGTAAACAAATTCAGAAGATGCCAGGAGCTCCAGAGAAAACCAGACATCACTCAAACCATTGCTAAAGGTATTTTGGTGCAATTATTCACCCATTAATAGCACTAAAATATCTTATATTTAAAATAAAGGGTTTTTTTGTCTGGAAAACCTCTTTAAATAATAAAAACATTAAATTCTAAAAACAATTTATGCTGTATATTAACATGTTTGTTAATAGTTACTATATAGAAAAGCAGTTACATATGCATTTATGTCAGTACAATTTTATATCATATCATAATGGAAACTCAGCACACCACATAAAGAAGGATAATTAAATGGAATATATATGAAATTATGATTTAGAACTATCTGACAATTTTCTAGCCGAAGCTGTGTGCTTTGTGCTATGATAAACTCTGTTCTCATTTTAATGATTTGGTAAGGCTTTGTATCTGCTTTTACGAGATGATTTTTACATTTGTTCTTTTGTTATTTACAATAATGATTCTCACTTTCAGACAAAATAATTTGTAAGGAATGACACCCGTGAGCTTTCAATCTCCTGTACTTAGTCAGATACTACTGCTATTAATTGATTTTACATGTTTCGCTCCTTTATCTTGGTAACTGACACTCATATACTGACATTCTAGGGTGATATTGATCTGCACTTCTTTCTTTCATAGAAGCTTAGATATTTGTAAAGAAAAGTCATTATATATATATATATATATATATATATATATATATATATATACAGTACATATATAATGTGTTATACACTCACCGGCCACTTTATTAGGTACACCTGTCCAACTGCTCGTTAACACTTAATTTCTAATCAGCCAATCACATGGCGGCAACTCAGTGCATTTAGGCATGTAGACATGGTCAAGACAATCTCCTGCAGTTCAAACCGAGCATCAGTATGGGGAAGAAAGGTGATTTGAGTGCCTTTGAACGTGGCATGGTTGTTGGTGCCAGAAGGGCTGGTCTGAGTATTTCAGAAACTGCTGATCTACTGGGATTTTCACGCACAACCATCTCTAGGGTTTACAGAGAATGGTCCGAAAAAGAAAAAACATCCAGTGAGCGGCAGTTCTGTGGGCGGAAATGCGTTGTTGATGCCAGAGGTCAGAGGAGAATGACCAGACTGGTTCGAGCTGATAGAAAGGCAACAGTGACTCAAATAGCCACCTGTTACAACCAAGGTAGCCAGAAGAGCATCTCTGAACGCACAGTACATCGAACTTTGAGGCAGATGGGCTACAGCAGCAGAAGACCACACCGGGTGCCACTCCTTTCAGCTAAGAACAGGAAACTGAGGCTACAATTTGCACAAGCTCATCGAAATTGGACAATTGAAGATTGGAAAAACGTTGCCTGGTCTGATGAGTCTCGATTTCTGCTGCGACATTCGGATGGTAGGGTCAGAATTTGGCGTCAACAACATGAAAGCATGGATCCATCCTGCCTTGTATCAACGGTTCAG